>NC_031990.1:2739515-2744348 GCF_001879085.1 Nicotiana attenuata
GGGTGGTGCAGAAAAGAAAATAGAAAATTAAAAATAAAAAAAAAAGTAAAATTTTTTTTTCAGGGGAGGTGGGGGCAGAGTGGATGGATGGTGCAGAAAAAAAGAAAAGAACATACAATTAAAAATAAAAATAAAATTAAAATTAGGGCAACCAAATAAATTTCTTTATAAATTGGGTTGAGATACCTTTTGTTTTGGGTGAGTTTTATGAGTTGTATTTGGGCTGCTAAATGGGTCAGAATGGGTTATAAAATATAATGGATTAACTTGGGCTCAACCCAAATTGATCCATGAGCTAAAATATTTATAACCCAACCCATTAATTTTTGAGCGGGTTAGGCGGGTTAGATGAATTTGGGCTCAAATTGCCACACCTAGTTTTCTCATATATATATATCAAAAGTCGCGCTTTGATTAATTTTACCTCAAGTAACTTCAACGCAAAATTTCAAGCATGATTTGTATTAATACATACTTCAAAAATTAGTAGAGAGCTCTTATGTTTCTCTACATTAAACAAAAAATAAATGATACCCTCGTAAATCACATGTGTTGTTATTATGATTTATTTACTTTATACCACTGTTTTAAAAAGCTTTTTTGGGACTCGCCCCGGAGCAGGCCTATCAAAACGCCTTGAGGCTCATGTGTGAGACTTAGTTCTCTGAGACTTACGCCCCCAAGCACCCGGCTGTGCGCCCTAAACACGCCTAACGCTCAACGTTTGGGACTCGCCCAACAGTTCCTATGCAAATCATGTGTTGAGTTCACGAATTTGCACTATTAACTCTCAAATTTTTTTAATAAATGAATGATTAAAGTTCTTTTTATCTATAGAAATATGAAAATTGAGAATAACTCAAATATGAACATATTATTGCATATTTACTAATTGGGAGGATCGGAAGGGTGAATATTATGTGAATATTTCTTCTAAAATAGATAACCAAAATTTATATCTTTACTTGATAGATCTGTAACAACCCAGCCCAGCCCGCTAGTGATACTGTCCGCTCTGGCCTAGGCCCTCACGGGTTGCATATTTACTAATTGAGAAGATCGTGAGGGTGAATATCATTTGAATATTTCTTCTAAAAATAGATAACCAAAATTTAAATCTTTACTTGATAGATTCGTAACAGCCCAATCCGCTAGTGATATTGTCCGCTCTGGGCCTAGGCACTAGAGTCCAAGGCATGTATACTTATATACCCAACATCTCTCCCGTGTTTTGTCGATTCCTTGCTGAGGTTTACCCCCACCACTGTTCAAGGATGCACACGGAGTGGCTCTGATACCATATGTAACAGCCCAACTCGCTAGTGATATTGTCCGCTCTGGGCCTAGGCCCTCACGGGTTTAAAACGCGTCACTAGAGCCTAAGACATGTCTACTTATATACCCAGCATCTCTACTGTATTTTATCGATGTGGGATTCACCTAGGGTGTCACAAGATCTTCATTCTTAGTTCTATGTCTCTCAAAATTATCATATATTTTTGGCGAAATACATAAACGGCCCCTTCAAGTTGTCCTCAACGGTCAGCCAGACACCTCAACTGACCCTTTTATCATCTAAACATTTCAAGTGGATATTAACTGTATCAAATAGACACCCGAGTACAACAGACCAGATGCTTGAGTTACACTTGCCAATGATGTGTCAAATGAACCAATTAAACAATGACACGTGTAATTTGTAATTAAAAATAAAAAAATTGATATTTGTTATTAACAAATAAATACATTAAAGAAAAGAAGAAAAAACCCTTTTAAATTTTAAGCACACCAATTCCTTATTCTCCCAACCACACTCTTCTAATTTCACTTCTTTATCAGCTTTAAAATTCTTCAAAGTTTTCAGATAAAGACAACAGTTGATCATGAGACATGCTTTTGTTTACCTGTTCTTGTTGTATCTCATTAGCAGTTTGACTTGACAATCTTAAGTCTTCACTATTGGCCCGTCCAAGTGAGAAAGAAGAGCTCGCATCTGCAGCTAATAGCTTGTCATTTGAATGCATTACAGATGGCTCATCCTTGTCCGACAAAGATGATTCGCTCTTTGCTGGTCGAGATTCTCCACTCTAACTGAGGCCACTTGAAGTTACCAGCCTTTTGTTTTGCTGACTTGAAAATAGTTGAAAGATGCGAGCTTCTGTTTTTTTTTTATTATAGTTTTTTTGTGTCCAGGTTGAAATATAGGTGGTGAATTTATGGTGGAAGGTGGTGGTTTAAGGTGGCGGAGATAATGATATTGGGGTGAGGAAGGTTTATATGAAATTTGGGTGAAAAAACACTGGTTTGATCGTTCAAAGATGTGGACAAAAATAATAATGGGGTGTGGGACAAAAATGATAATGGGGTGTGGGACCCAGGTATAAAATTTAACTTAATTCTAAAATAAGAGAAAACAAGTCTGATAAAAGCCTCACGCGCTCAACTGTAACTAAAATGCACGTAACTTGATATGTCATTATGAGGTGTCTATTTGATACAGTTAATAGCCACTTGAAGTGTTTACGTGATAAAAGGGTCAGTTGAGGTGTCTGGCTGACCGTTGAGGACAACTTGAAGGGGCCGTTTATGTATTTCCCCTAATTTTTTATTTTACTATTTATTTTTTTATTTTTTTTAATATTTACTCATGAAGGAGTAATATTTCAAAATTACAGTATTGAAAAGTTTATTGTGTATTTACTTTTAAAGTGGTAAAATATGCAATTTGATAATATTTTTTAAGAAATTATAATTTTTAATTGCTTGCAAGTTAAGAGGTTGGAGTTAATGTATATTTCATAGTAACTTTAATAGTATTGTATTGTAAAAGATGCTAAATATTTTATTTTATATGAGTTTTTTTAATTCTTTTTAGTTTTTTTGAACTTTTAATGCATCTTTTCTATTTTATTGTGTTATATTATTAATTTATAAATTTAAAAAATTAAAGATCTGTGGGGCATACGCCCCATGTCTCGAGGTTTTCTCCTCGTCCCGTATTAAGTAAAACGTCCCACCACACGCCCTCGCCTTTTAAAACACTTTTTTTTTTTTTTCTGGTTAACTAATAAGTTCAACCACTTTCATATTGTGCCATCATCTTACGTAGTTCCGCTCATAGTAGACGTAGTGGTACAATATGGGCATCTGATCTGAGTAGTACTTCTACTTTTTTATAATACATGTAACGCAGGTCAACTGTGGAACTAGTTACTTAAAATGAATACTCCTAATAATTTACAACTATTGAGACAGAAGATTATATATTGTTGCATTTTGCAATGTCTGAAATTTAAATTTGATTATTTTTGCGAAAAATACCTGACGTGGATAAATTTCTTTACATGAAATTGATAGTTCGAAGCTGAAAAATGCAGTTAAAGTACTTCCTGAAAGGTTACTTTAAACAATCGTTGGAAAAGTTAAATTCGTAATTTTGACCGTCTTTTTAGTTTTATAATAATATAAGATCCTTTTAGCTCTCTGTGTAAAAAACACTCATCTCTTTTGCTTTCTTTCTTTGAGAATAGAAAAACTTTTAGGTAAATGTCATATCTCTAGCGGCCATGATGAAAAAGCACCAATTCCATTCCTTTATGCTATGCAATATGGTAAAAAGAAAAATCAACACGGCAAAAGTTTTTTAGCATTTTGGAAGAAATTTACTGGTGTATAGGTCCTCTGACTCATTTTATGTAGTACATTTTTCCTTTTAATTTGTCTCAAAATGATTGGTACTACTACACTTTTCTCATAATGGTTATGACTTGTTAGAAAGTTACTTGATAGTTGATTGAGCAAAACTACACAACTTATCAATCAACTCTTGATTCATGCATGTACCAGTTGAGAAGATTGGGGAGTCCAGCGATACGACATAGTTTCCGTGAAGGAAACAAGGCAGCACATCTTACGGCAAAACAAGGTTCCAAGCAAGCCATGTATAACCACTTGTTAGTTATGGAATCCCTTCCAGTTTCTGTTTTGACAACGATCCAGGCATATAAAGGAGGCCTAACCACTACTAGAATAGTATCAATGTCTGTAATAAGTTGGCAAGCCTTGTAATCTTAGTGTATTGGGTGATACCCTTTTTGCTTGAGCCCGACCGGGTTGGGTCCGGTCCGGGGCAAGTCGGGGCCATCGAACCCGACCTGGATGCAAGGTAGAACGACGGCCACGTCAACAACCGAGGTCGAGTCATTTCGAGACCGTTGCAGAGCTCGATATGAGTCACCACCGGATGGAGAAACACACAAGGTCGGAAGCCGGACTCGTAACGGATAACCAAGCGTCGCCGGATATCTCGCCCAAACATGATTTTCTCAACCACTTCAGGCCATTAAGGCGTAATTACAGGGATCCACGATGTAATTAATTTACCTACCTTATTTTTACCCTTAATCAGAATGTATAAAAGGGGAGAAGACCCCATAAAGAGGGGATGGAAAAACCATTACAATAGGGTACCATCTCTCTCAATTCTTGTACGCTATCAAGCACAATTGTTCTAAGCAATATTATATTCTGCGATTATTTACTTTAGCAGCAATTGTTGAGTCTTTATCTTTTATTTTCCTCAATCCAAACCTTTTGTATCTTTTAGTTCACGGATCCTTAAAACCCCATATAAATTCAATTGTTATCCGGATTCCAGGGTAAACAACCTCATTATTTAGGTCCAAGAAAAACTATTTCGTGTGTTATAGTGCTAAGAGTAGAGAAAGCTAGTATCAAGTTTCGGTAATTAAAAGGCACAACAATATACATACATACTCATAATTAATATATATCTATATATATATATATATATATATATATATATATATATAT
>NC_031990.1:2748043-2752400 GCF_001879085.1 Nicotiana attenuata
TATATATATATATATATATATATATATATATATATATATATATATATATATATATATATATTGTTTAATTATGAAATTTATACAATATTATTATTTGTGTTATAAAATAATAAAAGAATAAGAACAATATTGCAGAGAAAGAGAGAGAGGGAATCCTTATTGAATTTTGGGATGATTAACAATGGGGTAAGACCCCTCTATTTATAGGGGAAAAATGACTTCTCCTCAAAGTAAAACTCTCTACAAGATAGACATTCACTCCAAATAAAATTCTATTCATAACACTCCCCCTTGAATGTCTACTCAATAAGTAATGTGCCTCATTAAAACCTTAACTAAAATAAAACCCAATGGGAAAAAATTCTAGAAAAGGAAAAAGAGTACACATATTATTCAATACGCCTTTTGGTATTGCCTCGTTAAAAACCTTGCAAGGAAAACCCAGTGGGACAAAACCTTGTAAGGGAAAAAGAGTACAACGCGCATTAACTTCCCCAGATGAGAGCATCAATTCACATCCTTGAGCCTTCGCATCCCGATCTTGTACACTAGCTTCTTGAAGGTTGACGTCGGTAGAGATTTTGTGAACAAATCAGCCATATTAACTTGAATGAATATATTGTACCTTGAAATCATCATTCTTGATAGATATATAATGTCTTCATATAATGCCGTGGAATGACTCTTCAATATCTCCATAGAGATTCTCGCTATCATATTATCATGCTTATAATTATAGCAAGATACATATGTGCACAAATTGCACTGAGGATGTAGTACTTCAAGATCAAGAATTGTATATGCTCCAAGCAATTTAAATCATTTGGGTATTGTCATATAAGTATAGTCAAATAAGCCATTTAAATAGACTTTTGGATGCATATCAACTTTTCATGTCATGCTAGACATATAAGATAAATAAAAGTGATTGCACACACTATTGACTTTATACTTTCAAGTGTTTGAACTGCAAGTCCAAAACAACATGTCTTTCATATGAAACCAATTCTACTTGAATTGTTTCTCTAGACTTAAGATCCTCATCTATACTTAGCGCTATCATAGATGTCGTCGACGAATATTTTGTACCGGTTCCAGCTTTATTTTCATAAAGACATGACATAGAGATCTCTTCATTCATATTTTCAGGTACCTGAATCTCTCTTGAGATTTTATGAAGTGTTATGTCATCTGATCTTCTAGATCACTTGCCTCCTTTATTATGATCATTTTGATCATTTGCTCATCTTCTTTATCAAGAAGTTTATTTGAAACTGATTTGTCTATATGTTTTAAGCGTACTATAGACTTTGTCTTTCTAGGACTTATAGGAGCATTTGCAATGAGAATATAGTTACTTTCTTTGGGTCAGCAAATGCGTCTGGCATATTTTGCAATAAATTGCACATGAATTATCCTTTTATGAACTTCAAGTTCATATTATCTTATTCGAGGATCTACATGTACAAATGATAATTCATTCCACGTAACTTTTTCTCAACTGTTTATCATGTCTCCCCCTCATGTTAGAAAAACTAACTTGTTACCTCAACTTTGAGAATCCACCTTTGTGCGTTATGGTGTTAATCAAAATATACACCGCACATCAATAATAATAAGATGGAATTATTTGGTTCCTGACCCTGAACCACTTGTGAGGGGAGAATGTAATATACTTTCGTATATAACGTATATCAAACTGATATAGATAACTTTGTTCTCATAAGCAATAGTTTAGCTATTAAGTGGAGGCACTCAATAAATCATTTTGCTAAACCAACTGTGATGTAAACCAACTTATCAAGATAAACTATCTTGAATAGGAAATCTGGAAATTATGCTCTATATTAAATTATTGAGCAAGTTACCTCGCAAACACCAGGTTGCGGGTCAATAATAATTGCACATGTAACCATCTCGTAGATGCATCTTATGTGGTATACATGGCAGGTGAATGAGCCCATATTCACCTTTGATATTTCCAGCATTCATGGGATTCAATCCCTATTTTAGTTGGTATATTAATTAATGAGAACAAGCAACATAAGAGAATTCGTAAAGAACTTTCTAGTTCTTTAATATTTACCCATGTGAATTTTCTATTATTTTTGCACATCACACTTAAAATGATATGGATAAACCAATCATGCCAACTGAAAAAATTATCAATATTGATAAAGTTCAGATTTATACCATGACGTGTGCAATTATCAATAAACTCCAAGTTTATTATGATATGGGTTTTTATATCAATAAACATCCACTTTATTGTGATATTCTTTTGTTTGTGTAGTACAAACTGGAGAATAAAGCGGGTAGCTTTTTACATATATATTACCCAGCTACAAGTTGTAGTAATAGAAGATATTAAATCTTTCCTTTATTTATAGTCTCAATATAATCAACCGCTTTCGCGTATACTTTGGAAACTGAATAAATTTCTTTGAGACTTACTACAACACAATACCTTATTGGTAATTAATTGTATTTCTCCAAAATAGTATAATTGGCTCTTGTAGAGTTTTCAATTAATTTTGTAGTACCACATATTCATCAACACCTATATGGTGAATATCTCTTTTAAAGAGAAAGTTATACCATTATGGTTATGGTCAAAATTATATGCAAGATCTGTTTCTTGCATTATTGTTGTCCTTTAATAATCACATTGCCAAAATATTTTGGCGTACAATAGGTACGTGACCAATGACCATATATGCCATAATAATGATATTATTTTCTTATATCATCTCAAACCTCCTTCTAGAGGTGAGTGTGGTATATTCGCTACCACTAGCACGTTCATATTCTTTGAAGAATGAATATGTATTCATAAATCAGATGTTGTCACATTCACGCCATGAATGGACCATAATCATATATATGTGCTTTACAAAATCTCATGTCAAATCGATGACAAATATTTTTCACAGAGTGAAAGATTATTTCGAGAATCCTTATTGTTCTCATTACCACAATGATGACGATTATAATTTCGTCTATTGCCACGTCCATATCCATTGATACATTCATAGTAATAATTTTGTCTTCTTTCAGACTTATCACATACTGCTATCACATTCTCTTAAGGGAATGAGAATGGAGCAAATTCAATGGGACGGGTTTTCAATTCTTTGCCCACAATCATACATGAATTTAATCATGGCAAGGCATAGAAGTTTTACCACTTTGGGTGGTTATAATTTCTTTTAAACTCCATTAGAGTTGCAAACAAAATTTATCGTCTTTGCTTGTATATAAAATCAAATTATAGAATTTCAAGAACTTAAAAGAGAAAAATAAAGTAAAATACTTACCTTAAATTCAGAATTTAATCATGAAGTAAGTTCATGAGACAATTGACAATCATTATGCTCAATCCCAAAGCTTCTACTCAATTGGTTAGAGTCTCGTGCTGATAACGTGTTATAAAATAATAAAAGAATAAGAACAATATTGCAGAGAAAGAGAGAGAGGGAATTCTTATTGAATTTTGGGATGATTAACAATGGGGTAAGACCCCTCTATTTATAAGGGAAAAATGACTTAGCCTCAAAGTAAAACTCTCTACAAGATAGACATTCACTCCAAATAGAATTCTATTCGTAACAATTTGTTGATTGTACATTTTAGGTTTGATAATCTTAGAGAAGGTATTTACTAATACAGAGAGTACCATTTTCAAGTGCACTTGATTTTTCTCTCTTTTTTTTTTTTTCTCCCTAAAAGAAGTCATCCTATAAATAATCTACATGGCACACATATTCTGATTTACTTTCATGTTTTTTTTGGCATGCCAGTAAAAGGGTCTATGAAGGTCTCAGAAACCTTATCGATTGTAATATTCTAGTGGGGCTAAGATTAACAAAATTTTGAGTAATAGTAACAAGGAAAAAAAAGAAAGAAATAACCTTGATTGCTTGTTGCTTCTGCAGAGAGCAATGAAACATGATGAAATTCTGTTTGAATATGAGAAGACAGCTAGAGCGAAGAAAACTCTTACTAGTTTGCATTATTCAATCCTCCTATTCTTCTCCTTGATTCTCTGATGGTCCCTTCCTCCCATTTATGTGATATCATTCGAAATTTCGAGCGTGAAATGAGCTTTTTTAACCGTGATTTATTTATGTCTTTTAAATATTTTAAACATTTTACGTAGTTTTCAAATATATAAATTTTATTTTAAATTTAAAGATTTCATGTTCGAATTTAGTTTGACTCCTGAGATGCAAATAAATTGGGTCAGAGTAACAATATTTATATTTTTATTCTGCGGATAGATTAATATATATATATATATATATATATATATATATATATATATATATTTTTTTTTTTTTTTTTTTTTTTTTTTTTT
>NC_031990.1:2752420-2772733 GCF_001879085.1 Nicotiana attenuata
TTTTTTTTTTTTTTTGCGGATAGATTAATATTATTGTCTTAAATAGATGGTTGTGTATCCTTTTACATTTCACTTTAGAAACTACTGCAGTTGTCCTTTCGAATAGGAAGAGAAGAAAGACTAAGAAAAATACTCTAATTTCTAGTTGGATTGGTTTGGAAAAAATTCTTGACCATTGATATCCTCTTAATTTTAAATTAATACGATGTCAAACAAATGAGAAAGATCTTAGCTTCGAATCTTCGAATGAAATGTAATAGAAAGCACTTTATTTTAAGTGAGATTTTTGGTGTGATTTCGAATTAGAAAAAATAATACTTGTATACGGCAAACATCAGCAGTTCGATTTTATGGTCACCAAGGCGCTTCGAAGAAACTGCCCCCTGAAGGCTCGAAGCTTAGCTCGGAGCTCTGGCTTCGAGGGTTCTCAATAATCTACTTCGAGATAGCGTAAGCAACGGTCGGCCTCGAGGCAGGGTAAATTAGTGGCATTGGTGGATCGGTGTGAGGTTCCCAAGGCACGTGACTAGAGCTGACAAAGTTTATTAGGCTAGTCCAAACCCATACCATGGCATTAAATAGTTGTACCAGCCCCATATCTTCATAATAAATGCGTTTGTATTATGTTGGGATTCCCCCTCATATATAAAGGGGACCCTTATCATTTTGTAGGACATCTGATACTCAATATTAAATATACAAGAACATTCTCTCTGCTCTCTAACATACTCTCTTGATCTCATTACTTCCATTTATTGCTTATATTTATTGTGTTCTATTTATTGTTCTTCATTTATTGCTTATCACTGATCATAAAGAGCCACTGCCGTAGCTCTCATAATTGTTAATCCTCCATCGATTGCTCCAAGCAGGCCATCTGACCCGACCTCGAGGCCTCATACACGATAGCTCGAGGCCCCGATCTCCAGCCGTTTGGTTCGATTATCATATCGCCTCTAAGCTATAATCTTGCTTTATAATCTTTTACTTAGCATCCATTGCCTAACAACTAGAATAAAAATAGATCACGTATTTTTAGAATCACACAATCAAATTTAATTGTTATTACCATTTTCACGGTAAACAGTAGTGATTATTTTCTTGCTGGTTTAACTACATAACGCAAGTTACCTTTCACACTTTTTCTTGTCCAAGATCTTTGATTTCAGGTCAAGACGTCTAACTCGGTAAATGCACGTGAAAACAACAATCGTGAAGACTACAGAGAGAACGATGTAGATGTTCCAGGTATTGGTGTACCACCACGAAACCCTGAGAATGCACCAGAATCAATTCCCGTGGATGCGGTCTCACGCGATGCCCAACACGCCGATATAAGCTCCCACACTAACAGGAGCATACATCAAAGAGATCAACAAGAAGTCCAAAAAACCCCAGCTCGGGAGGAACAGGAGGTCAGCCTTTACGTTAGTCTTGAGATATTGCAGGCACAACAGCTGGCAATCGCTCAGCTGCAGAGCCACCAAAAAACCCCAAGTACAGCGGCCCTGGGAACGGCCCCTCAGACCGAACAGGTACCAGAAAGATCAAGCAACAACGGGTCGGCAGCCGACCCCACCATCATAAAGATGCTCGAGGACCTCACAAAGAGGATCGAGTCGGGCGAGAAGAAGATAGAAGCCAACGACAAGAAGGTCGAGACCTACAATTCCAGGTTCGACCAAATTCCGGACGCACCCCCGATCCTGAAGGGTGTGGATTCAAAGAAGTTCGTACAGAAGCCATTCCCGTAGGAAGCATCTCCAAAACCCATTCCAAAGAAGTTCAAAATGCCGGACCTTCCGAAGTACAATGGTACCTCGGACCCCAACAAGCACGTCACTGCTTACACTTGTGCGGTGAAGGGCAACGACCTAAAGGACGACGAGATCGAATCCGTCCTACTAAAAAAGTTTGGAGAAACGCTTTCGAAAGGGGCGATGATGTGGTATCACAACCTGGCCCCAAAATCGATAGATTTATTTGCCATGCCGGCAGATTCCTTCATAAAGGCACATGTGGGTGCCATCAAAGTAGCTACAAGGAAATCCGACGTCTTCAAAATCAAGCAAAGGGAGAACGAGATGCTGTGAGAGTTCGTATCTCGCTTTCAAATGGAACGAATGGAACTACCACCAGTCTCCGACGACTGGGCAGTGCAGGCCTTCACTCAAGGTTTGAATGAACGAAGCTCGGTGGCTTCAAAACAGCTGAAATAGAATTTGGTTGAATACCCGGCCGTAACTTGGTCGGATGTTCACAACCGATATCAATTGAAGATTAGGGTCGAGGAAGATCAACTAGGAACCCCCTCGGGCTCGGTATACCCAAGCAGGCTTCTGGCGAAGGAGCCTAAGCCAATCAAAGAAAGGTACCGGCCATACACTGAAGATAGGAGAAGCGCCCCGAGGTGCAACATACCCCGAAATGATCGAAGAACAGACCGAAGGCAGAATACTCAGGGACTCATCAACAGAGTTGGGTTCGATAGGCACACAGGGCCGACGGAGGCACCCTGCTTGTCAGAATACAACTTCACGTCGATATTTTAGATATCGTGTTTGACATCGGTAAAATCAGAGACACCAGGTGGCCAAGGCCTATACAATCAAATCCTTCATAAAGGTACCATAACTTAGTGTGTGAATTTCACAACATACACGGTCACAGAACCGAAGATTGCCGGCAACTCTGGGAAGAGGTAGCCCGACTACTCAGCAAAGGTCACCTCCGGGAATTCCTTAGCGATCGGGCCAAAAATCAGTTCCGGGAAAAAGAAGCGATCAAGAAGAACGAAGCAGATGAGCCGCAACATGTTATACACATGATCATGGGAGGGGTCTACATCCCACAAGAACCCACTATCAGAAGAACGAAAATATCTATCACCAGAGAAAAGCAAACTCGATGTCGCATACCCGAGGACGCCCTTACATTCAGCGACGAGGACATCGAGACCTTGTCTCAGCCTCACGATGATGCATTGGTAATTTCTTTCCTTGTGAATACATTTCAAATTAAACGTGTCCTTGTGGATCCAGGTAGCTCGGCCAACATTATTAGGCCAAGGGTCGTGGAGCAGCTCGAACTTCTCGGCCAGATGGTGCCCACCTTTCGAGTCCTTAACAGATTCAATATGGTGAGCGAGACGACCAAAGGGGAGATCACCCTCCCGGTCAACGTGTTCGACACTATCCAAAAAACCAAATTCCACATCATCGAAGGACACTTGAGGTACAATGCTTTGCTCGAAAGGCCGTGGATACACTGCATGAGAGCAGTACCATCAACCCTTCACCAAATTATGAAGTTTTCGATGAAGGACAGAACAAAAATCGTGTACGGGGAACAACATGCAGCAAGGGAGATGTTTGCGGTACACGACGTGGCGCCGGTACCGACGCCTCCGACGTCGAAGAAACCATAGGACAGACAAACAACGAAATAACAATCACGAGACACGTTCTCGGCTCTACCCGAATAAACAAACAAAGGGTCGTACCGTGTCCTCGGAGCAAATATTGAAGGCCTGCCGAGGCTCAAAGCGCCATCGCCACTAAGGTATAACCATTCCCTTTTTTTTATTTTACATTTCACACTAACCTTTATGCAGGTGTCCCACCGAGACGGTCGAAGCGCTATCCAGCTCGAACACCTTAAGGTTTCAAAGCATACGTTTGACTCTTTTCCTTCGACTCGGGTTTTTATCCCGAAATGGGTTTTACCGGCAATGTTTTTAATGAGGCAACACCCATATGCTACCTAAGGAAGACTCTACAAGTATTCAAGGTTTCTTTTCGATAAACCTCGAATACTAGGGGGCATTTCCCCCGGAAGGTCACCTCCTCGGAGAAGTCAAGATATGCTGAACGGGGTCTCGATAGGCAAATAATGTACCGGGCCAAACGGTCGAACGAACCATGCCCCTATAGAATAACCGAGCCTTCAACAACAAAAACGTGTATACTTGTACCAAGTAATCAAGGAATACCTTCCCTTTCATCAAAGAATTTCGTATTTCAGAGAAGCTCAGTATTTTTTGCAAAGACGGCTCTAGAGACAAAAAAACATACCCGAACACTCGGGGACTGGCGTCAACAACTCAAAGCCGCACGACCTCCGGGTCGGAACTTCAAACCCGTAAAGCCTCGATAAGGCAATACCAAGTTTACAAGGCACAACTCCTGAGCCAAGAAACTTTCGATGACTCGGGGACTGCCGCCAAATGCCACCCCCATCGACTCATCAAGAATCCGAGGCCGTAAGACCCCATGTGGGCAATCTCGATCTCGTAAGGCCTATAAAAAGCAGCAACAATATCTATAAGACCTCAAGCAAGGCATGAACCGTACTTGTACCAAGTAAACAAAACTGCAAGACCTCAAAGGCATGCAAAAACTTATAAGACCTTACGAAAGGCATAATACCGATCTCAAAGTTAAGGCTATATATCGAACTTGTAAGACCCCTAAAAAGGCATACCCTCGATATAGACGCCGAAACTACTTCACTCGGGGACTGAAAGGCTACGGCCAAACACAAATGATTGCGGTCACAAGGCTGTACCAGCCAAACTAACGCGACTCGGGATGCCCGGTCGTCGCTATAAAATCACAGGCCTTCAATTACTACAAAAATACTTCGAAAAGAACCGATTAAACAGGCTACCCTCGACATATTTAAAAGAGCTTCGACCATGTCAGCTCCAAACTATAGGATTCGAGATACTCAGCCACCCAGCCAACCTCCCGAGGTGCTCGATCATCGCCATACAACGATTCACAATCGAAGTTTAATCGAACCATCGAAGATTCAGGCAAACACAATTTCAAAAAGTCCTTAACGAGGGAAAAATAAAGCCCATATAAGAGGTCGTACCGACCCAATGCGTAAGATCCACTGTCGCCAGCCCATACAAAAGGTCGTACCGACCCAACGCGTAAGAGCCTAAGGGCCAACTTTAAATTTAAAAACTTGAGGGCCGAATGAGCTCGAGTCGATACCAGACTCGGAGACTGAACCCAAAACAGTTAACTAAATATGCCTAAGAGCAAAAGCGTAAGAGCTCAAACGCCAGCTTATACCAAAAGGTCGTACCCACCAAGCACGTAAGAGCCTACGAGCCAGCCCGATGAGCCCCAGGGCCATACCATGAATCTAAGAATTCCTTTTTAACTCGAAGACCAATTCATCTGGATAAAATCAAGGCAAAGGGAAATGCATGAAAAATAAAACCACGAGGTTTCCTTTTATACATATATGCGAAAAAATACAAGCTCCATTTACAAATGGTCTTTGAAAGAACTATACGCAAAATCAGAAAAGGAAGGCCTAATCTACGTCCCCCTCGGTAACTATGGCCCGTAGGTCTCTTTATCGCTATCCTCGGCATCGGATAGAAGAGACCTAGCGTCATGTTCGTCCACCTTTGCCTACTTTACCTCTTCCGAGAGGTCAAAGCCTCTAGCGTGGATCTCCTCGAGGGTTTCCCTTCGAGATTTGTACCGAGCATATTCATTGCTTCTGCTCTCACGGTCAAGAGCCTTTCTTAGCTCAGCTCGAGCATCAGCAACGTCCTTCAAATAGACCGCCACTTTCTTGTCAGCTTTATTACGGCTTTGGCTCAGGCATCCACAACTTCAGCCTTCACCTTCAAAAGCTCAAACTCGAGCCTTGTAATCATATTCGCTCGGACAGAACTATTTGCACGAGCATTTCAGAGTTGCACCTCGAGGGCGGAAGCCTTGGCCAAAGCATCCTCCTTGGTCGCAACTTGGGCATCTGCCTGAGCCTTCATTTCATTACACTCGAGTTTAACCCGGCCAACTTCGCCCCAAAGTCATTCCAGCTCATCCGTTTTATTCTTCAACTGAAATATCGAAATATTAATCTCCAAAAGCAGAAGGGGGTGCATACATCGACACAAAGTATAGGTTACCTATCTTTCGAGATGGCTTTCGTAGTTCCGACTTCGATCCGCCTCATACCGCAGGTATACCAACTCATCTTCCTTTTATGTGCAAAGAAGCCTAAGGGATTTCTCCCCATCCAAAGCTTTCCACAACCTGGCCTCACGGCGAAGTAGCTCAGACTTAAATCTGTCAAAGCCCTACAAAAGAAAGCACAATAAGAAAGGGAAGACACGAAACTGAAAGAAGCCTATACTGGTTACCAAAGATTACCATGAAGCTAAGCTGCTGAGCCTTGCCAAAGGTCGAGCATGCATCCGATGGCTTAGTTTCCCCCGAAGTGCCTTCGGTATGAGAAGAGGGAGGCGCCAAATGACCCTTGTCCCTCGAAGTACCTTCGATGGGAACGGGAAATGTTTTTTCAAAAACAGAAGCCTCCGAAGCTGGAAGCTCGGCCGACTAGTCTCTTTTGAACCTCAAAAAAGGACTCGCCTCGCTGCGGGCATCCTCACACCTCGAAGGTTCTTTTATTATGAATCCTCGGCCCCGAGGCTGGCAATCTCTCCTCCTCCCCCAAGGGACGCGATCTCATCTCGGAAAAACCTCCGACACCTGCGGCGGCAGAGTTAGTGCGCTAAAAAGAAAGTACCTTTTATGAGGAAACAAGCCATTGAACACCTACCATGATGCTTTGTCTCCCATCTCCCCTTGGACAGGTCTCGCCATTTGTGCTTATCATAAGTCGAGCAAGCTGCCAGCTTACGAGACCATTCAGCTAGGTCAGGAAACTCGTCCGGCAACCAAGGAATCGCTAAAGAAAATGAAATAAAAAAATCTTTAGGAAGCCCCCCTCCACTGTGGACAAAGCGATAAAAATACAAGTGTACCACTTATGTATGAAATTTTATTTCTCAAGAAATGGCAGAAACTCTCCAGGGATAATATCGATTGTCCGCGCTCGAACAAACCGGCTCTTCCACCCTCGATCCTCATCCTCTTTGTCGTTAATGGTAAGGGACCGGGTGGATCGACGTCGCAGAGTAATCAAGCCCCGATAATGCAGAGGCCGATACAACCTAACGAGATGGCTAAGGGTGAATTCGAGCCCGACCTTATCCGTAAAGTACCTTATCATCAACACTATCTTCCAAAGGGATGGGTGAGCCTGCGCCAGGGTAACCTGATACCTTCTACAAAACTCAAGCACGACCCTGTCAAGGGGGACCAACGTAAAGGGATACGTATACACGTTCAAAAACCCCTCGACATGAGTCATAATGCTCTCCTCCCGGGGAGGTACCTGCAGTACCGCTTCTTCTCCCCATCCGCAGTCTTTCCTAACCATCTCGAGATGTTCCTCCCCTATTGAGGAGATGAAACTCGATGCATGCTCCCGATGCCCTTGAATGTTGAGAGGACTCTCCAACGTAAAGTTTCTCCTCAAGACAAAGCACCTCGAGGTTAGCTCACCAGGCACCGGCGGTGTACCACCGACCGAACGCGAAACAGAGGCAGAACTATCCTCTCCTTGATGAACGGATTTTAATGTAGCATCCATGGCTACAGTAAAATAGAAAGAAGTGGGTGAAAATTTGGGCGAAGGCTTTGAGTTGAAATAATGAGAGAACTAGCGCAAAGAACAAAGGTTCTATGAGAGGGATAATTACCCAGAGTAGCAGAATTCCTAGTTAAGAAATGAGCGAATGCATATATAGAGGCGAGCGACGACTTTTCGCCTATCCAGAAGACCAATTAAGTCTGACCATGTCAGCACCACTTTTCTAGGAAATGTACTGGTGGGACCACCCCGGGCGCCCCACTATCGTGTCACATAAATAATGCTATCACGCGGTGCTCGGGACATATTGAGACCCCAAGGATTTCTGCTATTATAAGCATCGACTCTAAAGAAGCTATAGACCTAATCTCGAGATGGTGCCCGATCTCGAGGGTCCCGATTGCCCCCAAATATGGAATCCTAAGAGTCGACGCCAAAATTCAAAAACTGAATTCTGCATGATCGTTGAAAAATAAAGAATGCAAGGCTGGAAACAAAATTTTTTCTTTTTTTATTTACATTACCAAAAAAATGTTTGTAAGGGGCACCTTTACAAGACCTGTTTCCCCGGGAATACATACACAAAAAGAGAAAAAAGGAAAGGCGACGCAGGCCTACTCTTCATCGCCACTGCCCTCTGAACCATCTCCGGGATCTTTATCCAAAGTGACCAAGAGTGCCAACTCTTCCTCCAAATCTTGGGCCTCCTCGACCTCAACGGAGGGATCGGCACCTTTAGCATTGGCTTCCTCTAAGACTTGCCTCCTTGCCTTTGCACGAGCATAAGCGACAATCCGAGTCAACTTTTGCTCAACCTCCTTTGATATCTCTTGGGCTAGCTGATTCGCACTAGCGGCGTCCCTCAGATATGTAGCGGCATTTTCTTCGACCACAGACTTGGCCGCAGATAGCGCAACAACCTCCTCTCGAGCATTTCGGAGAAGACCCTAGGTCGATGCCAACTCCGAGGTCACAACCTCATTTCGACTCCTCAGCTCGAGGATCTCCGCGTTCATAGCAGCAACTTCTTCCCGAAGTTTCCCCGCGAGAACATCCTTCTGCCCGATCTGCAAAGGAAAAGATAAGTCAGTAAACATCGAATTGCGTGGATGACGAACAAATTTATGAGTACCAAGTTACCTGCTCAGCAAGACCAGCCTTTTCTCGGAGCACTCACTCCAAACTCGCCCGAAGCTCGCTTAACTCCTCCTCCTTTCGGGCAGAGGAGGCCTCTGACTCCTTCAGTCCCGTGCTGAGCTTCTCGAGCTCCTTTCCACGGCATGAAAGCTCGTCTTGGAGCCTAGAGAAGGCGTGATCATACATCTTCTTAGACTATAACAAAACAGAAGAGTCAGAAAAACGAGTAAAAATACTTGAGACTAGAAAAGTGTACATAAAAAGCTATCACCTGCTGCCGGAACTTCTCCGCTTCCTCAATAGCGTTGGGAGCGTCGAGATCAATTTCCTCACTGACATCATCAATGCCATCAAGGAAGTTTTCAAGCTCATCTCCCCCCTCGAGAGGACCCCCCACGTTGGTAGCCTTTGGGTCTTGAGTGTCCCTGAATTCCCCGGGCGAGAACCGAGGACTCAAATTAAGGCCACCTAGGGTGTCGATATCGCCAAGGGGCAAATTCCGTCCCCAAAAAATTCCGGGACCAGGCCCTTTAGAACCAGCAGCAACGGTTTCCTCGGCAGAGACTGCACCATATCTGGCCAGGGGCTCAGGGACCATATCCGCGCCCTCCTCGAGGTCATCCGAAGCATGGGCTCGAGCCAAACCAGCCGTTCCCGACTCGGCGGCCCTCGGCACAAACATTTGGGGGGCATCCATGCCCGACCTCTTACTTTGTACCAACGGGTTATCGTCGTCATCATTATCATCCTCATCCTCGTCAACGGAACCCACTCCGAAAGCTGAAGACGAGACCTCGGCCTCAACTCAAGGCCTGCGAGACTTGGGTTTCTTTGACACAGGGGATTCGACAATCGTCGCCTTTTTCCTCTTCTTACCCTTATCGGGCTCAGAAGACCATCCCTCGCCAGCAGGAGGCGGTCTCATCAACACTCCATCACCAAGGCCTGAGCGAACATAGTAATCAAAATTTATCAGCACGGAGGATATGGGGAAGAAATATAAAAACATGATAGAGGCGGCAAGAAGGATTTTACCATGATTCTTGGCCACCCACCGCGTTTTAGCCAACTCAGGACAAGAACGCTCGGGATAAGGGAACGAGGTATTTAATCCCCTAATCCACCCCAACAGGTCCGGAACAGATTCGGGATACCAAAAGGCGGCTGCGTGAGCAAAGATAAAGTTAGCTTTTTGAAAAAAGTAAGAAGACAATAAAGCATACTCAAAGAAGAGGCACTTACGCTTCATGTTCCACTCCTCCGGGAACGACATCCACCCAGCCGGAATAATGTCCGAGGTCCTTACTCCGACAAACCGGCTCATCCACCCCCGATCCTTATGCTCATCTATACTCGAGAAAAGAGGTTTCAAAGTTCGAGGGTGAAGCTTGATCAAGCCTCGAAAAAGACGGGGGCTGTACAGCCTGATCAGATGATCAAGGGTAAAAGTCGTACTCTTGGCTTTGCTGGAAAAGTAGCAAAGCATGTAAACTATCCTTCAGAAAGAGGGGTAAATTTGGCCAAGTGTCACTCGATA
The DNA here is from genome assembly GCF_001879085.1 of Nicotiana attenuata. Taxonomy (NCBI): domain Eukaryota; kingdom Viridiplantae; phylum Streptophyta; class Magnoliopsida; order Solanales; family Solanaceae; genus Nicotiana; species Nicotiana attenuata. Next base: position 2,762,562 of record NC_031990.1, read on the forward strand.
TTTACAATAGAAGTCGAGAATGATCGGGTCTATAGCCGGAGAAGAAGGGTCCGAGGAGTCGACAAGGCGCAAGGTGAACGGGTATGTGTACACATAAAGAAAACCGACCTTATGGTCCGTTATGCTCTCGTTAGGGCTAGGGATCTTAACCGGCACTTTTTTCTCCCATTGGCAGTCCACCCGCACTTTGCCTATATCTTTCACAACGCTGATGAACCGGGCCACGTGTTCGCATCGACCCGATGTAGATGAAGGTCTCTCGATGGAAAAATCCTTCATGTTATTGAACTCGATGGGTGTACACTGTTCGCCGGTAGGAGCCACTTTGGGCTTACCTTGGATTTATTCTTGGATGTTCAAGATGAAGAGGCAGCCTCATCTTTTCGAGGCACTGTCTTGTAAGTTCTGGCCATGGCAACCAAAAGTTTTCTTTTTCTCGAGAAGGAAGGCAAGAAACCAAAAACAAAAGAGAGAGGGCGTAGAGGAAGATGGATTTGGATCTAAAAGCTTGAAGGAATCACAAAAGTGTGAGTCATTAAGCAATTGGGGTATTTATAGAAGCCGTATGGGCAGCGAAAAAACCGAACCAAAGACGGTTCGTGGGCTTCTCGATAGTCGTGCTGACAGTGAACCTTGCACGGCTTTGGGTTATGACATTTAATGCTCTGATAGGCTGACATCAGGATGATAGTGCCTAAGGGGTAGGAGTTCAAAAACGTTTCCTATCATTTGATTCTAGGAAACGCGGGGACTATCTGTATACGGCAAAAATCAGCGGTTCGATATTACGGTCACCAAGGCGCTTCAAAGAAACTGCCTCCCGAAGGCTCGAAGCTTAGCTCGGGCTTTGGCTTCGAGGGTTCTCAGTAATCTACTTCGAGATAGCGTAAGAAACGGTCGGCCTCGAGGCAGGGTAAATCAGTGGCATCGGTGGATCGGTGTGAGGTTCCCAAGGCACGTGACTAGAGCTGATAAAGTCTATTAGGCTAGTGCAAACCCGTACCATGGCATTAAATAGCTGTACCAGCCCCATATCTTCATAATAAATGTGTTTGTACTATGTTGGGATTCCCCCTCATATATAAAGGGGACCCTTGTCATTTTGTAGGACATCTGATACTCAATATTAAATATACAAGAACATTCTATCTGCTCTCTAACATACTCTCTTGATCTCATTACTTCCATTTATTGATTATATTCATTGTGTTCTATTTATCGTTCTTCATTTATTGCTTATCACTGATCATAAAGAGCCACCACCGTAGCTCTTATAATTGTTAATCCTCCCTCGATTGCTCCAAGTAGGCCATCTGAACCGACCTCAAGGCCTCATACAGGACAGCTCGAGGCCCCTATCTCCAGCCGTTTGGTTTAATTATCATGTCGCCTCTAAGCTATAATCTTGCTTTCTAATCTTTTACTTAGCATCCATTTTCTAACAACTAGCATAAAAATAAATCACGTATTTTTAAAACCACACAATCAAATTTAATTGTTATTACCATTTTCACGGTAAACAATACTCCGGTGAATTGTTCTTATATTTAAAGCAAACAATAAAAAATAAGCAACTAGAAACTTGTTTTTTTCCCTTCAGACTTTTTCTTTCTTTTTTCCAATGGACGTCCACCGCCAATTAGTAAGGCTCCTTCCCTAACTTTGAGAGCGCATTCCGTGTGGAATATAGTTGGTAAAAACTATGGCGGCATATCCTCAACTTTAATTTTGTTCTTATTATCACAAAATGGTATTCTTATACCGTCCAGAACTCCAAGCAATTCTATTTTAGTCATCAATTTCATTTACTTCGATATGTCAGGTTTTTGCTATTTGAAATCCAATGGCCCGAGTAATCTAAATTTGCACCAAATATGATCTATTAAAAAGGGAATTCGCTCCCTACCAGGGTTTGTCCCTTTATAGGACACGAAGGACCCCGTCCAATCCACTACACTCTTTAGTGGTTCAGAAACCTAATAAATGTTGAACCATATATGGCAATTTCATCAATTTTAACTCTGAAAAGAAAATGTCATGAAGAAAAACAGAGTATATTGATATTAATGGTCGAAGTGCTGATACGGTATTAGTATACTCTATTCAAAAGAAAATCTCACCTAAGATAAACAATTTGGGTTGCAACAAGGTGCTAGTGGAAGTTATACGGGTCGAATTTGGGTATTAAATTTGGTCCTTTGTTTTCTATGATAATGAATTGAAGAGTGAATATAATCGTGAAGCTGACATGGCATTGTTTTACGCATAATCACTAACTAGCCTCCACAACTTAGCATCATTAGCTCTCCCTAATTATTTCGAGTTTAAGAAAATGCATTGATATTGTAAAAATATTTATACAATTAAGTTATTTATAAGCTTTTATATATATATATATATATATATATATATATATATGTTAATTATAATTAGCATTAATTGTAAGCTAACTAAATTGATAACTAATCGTACTATATTAATTTTTTCTTCCATTATACCTATTTTTAGGTAAGTTTGTATAGATTCCAAGGATGTGTAGTAGTAAAAACTTACCCGCATCGGGTATTTATATCAATTCTAGTTAAGTTAATCATAGGAGGAAAATTAAAGTTTATTAGGAGTCCTTTTTTCAATAAATAATTATTTTAAAAAAAGAGGCATAATAAAAAAGTTTTAGGGCTCCGTTTATGTTTTTGTTTTAGTTCCGTCAATCTTCTTGAAAGATTTAGTTTATCAAATGTAAGGCTGTTATATTACTACCTCAATCACCTGCAACCAAAAAAGTTTGTTCACCCTGCGTCGTAAAGTAATTAAACCTCCAAAACCTGTGAATACTAAAGCTAGAAAAGTAGAGTGAAAGGGATCTAATTTCTTTTTTTTTTTTGTTCGAAAAGATGTACTTATATTATAGATAATTAAACAGGTGCATAAAAACAGTTTAGAAGATGCGTACAAGGCATCATAGTTACTAAGCTAGAGTTTACTACAAAGGCCCCCGTATGGGAAGCATTTGTAGAAAGAGAGTTAGTACTAGATAACACACTACTATTAATACTAGATAGAACACTACTATTACACAAAGTAGCTGTAGCAGAGAGCGGTTGTGTTGAAGTGCTGGAGTTAGTTGTAATGAGCCTCCTTTGTAAAGCGCTGTTAAGATCTTGTTGATAAGAAAGCTCTGCAATAGGTGGTGGTCTCCCAAAAAGTATGCAGCTCTCATGTGCATGCATGGCTCCATGTTTAGCTAAACTATCTGCAACACAATTTTGCTCTCTGTAGATGTATTGTATAGGAGGGCTATCCAGATGTAGGAGTAATAACCTGCAATCGTTAATAAGGTTAGTGTAGTGCATAGTAGTTGAGTTTAACATACCGTTTATTGCATGTGCATCTGTCTCAATGATGATGGGTTTGAGATGCTGTTGCACAACAATTTTCAGCCCCATGAGTAGTGCAAGAAGTTCTGTCTGAACACTTGTGCCTGGGTTGGATTTGCCTGCAAATCTCATGATCCAGTTGCCTTGGTGGTTTCGAAAAATTCCACCAATACCATATTTTTGCTGGTTAGATGAGCAAGACCCATCAATGTTTAGTTTATAGGTATTTGCATTTGGGGATGCCATTTGATGCACAGAGGTGTTACAGATTTATGATTTAATGTTGGATTTGTTAGAAAATAATATTCTGCAGCCATATTTCAATATAAAGGGAATATTTAAAGTAGTTCTTTGATGGTCTAAAGTGTGCTTATTCCTTATAATCCAAAGATGCCATAGTGCAAAAGGTATAAGTGTTGTAGATGGGATTTTACGAGGGGTGGATGATAAATGTGTATGTATAATGTGGTATAACCACTGTATATTATATTTTGGGGTGTAAGAGAATTGTGAGTTGATATTGGTACCAAGAGTCTTTTTGGTGGAATAGAGCTTTACTTCTTGGAACTATCATTTCAAACTTTCAATATGTATTCCATTTCAATGGTTGGCTAGCACTTAGTTTGAGCAGAATAAGAGAACTACAATTATATCTCACAGTTAACTGGCAAGTAAAAGTCATGTAACCAAGAATTGTATTATAAAAAGGAGAATTTGTAAGTGGCAATAAAGAAATAATTTCTCGACTTATTATCACTCCATAAGAATTACTGGAATATTTTGGCCACAAGAACTGATAAAAATGATTCACAATTTTTATTCAATCTACTTACCGTTAAGAGCACAAGGGAATAGCAAGGCGATCAAGTATAATTTTATATTATAATTTAAGGTCATGTACAAAATAAAAGTTAGGTAACCATAGTTAAGTACTAACAATTGTAGTTAAACTAGATTTGGGTTGCCCGTGCTGGGCACTGGCCCAACATGTGATTCAGTATTTTCTTTAAACATGTTTAGCTTAATAGCAATGAAATTCAAGAAGATAAATTCGGGCTAGTAGTTTGCGCGTGCTATAGATTAACTGATGAATTATATTGGCGAAAGTAATTTGGATCAAGTTTGTAGGTATTTTGTGAAGATAACTGAACACTAATTTCCCAAACTAATTTGGCTAGTGCCAGCAAAGCCTCTCTTAGATGCTTTCAGGAAAAAACTGAAAGCCATGCTAATAAATACTCCAGGAGTTTAAAAGAAAGAGAAAGCATGCAACATAAATATGCCATCCATTAAAAACAAAAAGAATCGCGTAAAAGTGCATGAGGAGCATTTCACTTGGACAAAACTAATTTCTGTGATCCTTCATGTTAAGAAACGACTTTGGTGTTACAAAGTAGAACTTTGATTTTAGTAAAATAAAGAGTTGCGTGATTTTACCTTTAAGCAACCTGATATTCACTCCCATGACAGTTGTTTAAGAAAATGCCTAGAGATAGGTGAAAGAGTAATTATATTTGTAATGCACGTATTCCCTTTAGCTTCATTACAGCAATTCCCTGTCACGATCCTAAACCCAGACCCAATCTTGATGACGCCTCTCGTGGAGACAAGGCTAGCCGACACATCCTCACTTCGAATTCAAACAGCTAAACAGCAATACAACAGGCTAAAACATGATTTAATAATGCTAAACAACGGATAGTATCATAACAATGTTGAAGTACAACCTAAATGTAGCCCAAACCGGGATGTCACTAGTCATGAGCATATACTACAATTGTCTAATCACATCAAGACCGAAATGGTCAGAAGATTTCAATAATACACAAGGAGGAATAAAGAGGGAGAAAGTAGAGCCACGATCGCCAGGCAGCTACCTTGCTAACTCCAATGACAACTGCCACCAAGCTCAGAAATACCTTAACCTGCACACAAGGTGCAGGGAGTAAAATGAGTACTGCCAACTCAGTGAGTAATAATCATAAATAAAGACTGAGTGATCAGAAATCACGAAAAGGGCATCAACATGCCGTATAGAAGCAGTTTTAACTTCTTTTAAAAAGACTTTTTCAATAGTTACGCAAATGAATGCAGAACAACCAGTGCAGATAAGTACAGAAATCCGCCCCTCGGGCACAAATACACAATTAAACAGGTAAATGACAGGCAAATAAGAAAGATAAGCACATAAGGTTTGCACCTCGGGCACAATGTCAACAAATCCGCCCCTCGGGCAATATCTCAGAACGGTACCAACCCCTTGGGCAATCACATAGAACAATATCAGCCCCTCGGGCAATCACATAGAACCATACCGGCCCCTCGGCCTATATCTCACATCACAATGGGTACCCGTGCTCACTGGGGGTGTGCAGACTCCTGTAGGGGCCCCTTTTGGCCCAAGCGCAATAACAAGCCATCTCGTGGCATCAAATCTAGGCTCTCGACCTCATATCGATCAAGCCACCTCGTGGCGTACATATCTCAGGCCCTCGGCCTCACATCAGTATCAGTGTATCACCGTTGCGGCGTGCAGCCCGACCCAAAAGATATCCTCACAACACAGGCCCTCGGCCTTACTCAGTCAAAAATCACATAAGCCTCTCGGGCAATAGTAAAACAATGTTTCTCAGCCCAAAACATCATTTAAGTATCATTTGAGTATTAAAACTGAGTGAACATGGCTGAGTGTTGAAAACACTGGAAAATAACATGACTGAGTTCAAGTATAAAGTCAGAACAGTGAGGAAATATCAACAAGGACCCCCGAAGGGTTCAAATAGTTGGCACGAAGCCCAAATATGGCATGCAACCCAATAATGAATGATAAACAATAAATTCAGTTAAATAATGCATCCCATGAGTTCGCTGCATGTCAGCGCGTGTTAATTGCTCCGCTTACTTTTCTTCCATCAGGCAACCAACTGGAGGCTGGCGCACTGAACACATCGTTTTTTTGTTATGGCACTGGCCCTTCATAGGTTCACTCTGGCTCAATCTTGACGACCACTTTTTGCTACTTTGCAATTTTGACGATCTCTGGACCAAAGCAAATCATGTTTCTACACCTCCAGCTGTGAAACAAATACATCACCATGCAAAGCCGAAAGGGAATAACCTGATCTGCTTTTTTTTACCATTCACTGCGTGTTCAAACATCCTCATCTGATCTCTTCCTCGCGTCGACTTTCTCCTATTTGAGACTTGGTTTATTTTCCATCGAGTATCCGTCACTATGATGTGCCTAATAACTCAGCTAAATCACATTAGGACAATTCGCAGCTACTAGGAGTAAGGTATAACTCATACGACCATTTCTCCAGGTATGTTATAATAAAAGTCTCTTCATATATCGAATCAACTATACAGGTTTAGTTCCTTCACTGAATAATTCGGAGACAACCTAAGCCGACTCAACATAGACATAGCTATCGTGCCAATAATTGGGCTTTCTGCCTCAACCCGAGAGAGCCTATTTCCTTAATCAAAGAAAATCCTGAAAGCTTTCTCTGCATTTAACTCCCTTTAACTCTGTGTGTGCGCCTTCGCTATTAACGCAGTGCCCGGGACATCAAATCAATACCGTAAACTCGCGGATCAACATTAGGTGCGTGGTGACTGCCGCGATGGACCAAGAATCACACGTCCTGTTGAGAGTCCCCTTCACTTCTCGCGATCGCGTGCGTAGACTGGATGTCAAATATGTGGAGCTTCCGCACTGACATACATGCGACCGGGATGCGTCCAAAATAAGATAGGACCTCAATTCCTGTTGCCAGCATCGTCCGCTTGGGTTCCTTTGCGGCAAATATAGAAACCAGCGATGTCGAACCCTCTAGCTGTGTAACATCAATCTTCGAACCAGCTGCCACGGGTCGATGTGTCGCCGTGGCATTTTCGGCTAACAAACATTGCCGCCTTAAGGCGCAATATTGCTCAGATGACCACGACACAGAGGAGCATACCAGTTTCCATGACCGCATTACCGCATCCGGGTGGTCCATTATAATGCTAACGTAACCCATAGTCAAACAAAAAGAATCCACTCGCAGGTCTCGAACACTCCGAGTGTCGCTAAGAGGTAGTGTCCCAATACATGGTGCGACCAGCAACGCGACCAGCAGAGCTGACCCGAGTGATTATACTGACCCATCTCCAACTCCATATAGCACACATGAATCACACATACTAATCCCAATCATTCCATGAGAGATACTTTAAAAATCTTCCGTGCCAACCTAGCCAAACTCGAAATATCAAAGTCAATCTAGACAAGAAGTTGCCTGCAATAAATACGCGAAGTACCATCAACTTAATCCAAATTGCCTTTATTCTGAACATCTTATATCCTTCGTGCGGCTGTCTAATCACCCAATGTAGGCAATAACCATTTTGCGCTTATCGTCTGAAGATCATTCCCCCAAATCATCTGAAGCCATTTCTCTAATTGTCTGGAACTGCCGTGCTCTAAGAATTTTATGACCTTCCGTCCAGAACTGAACCGTAACTTTTACACACAGCACGAATCTGCAATCCTCCCTCTTACACGATACCTTGCATAGTACCGTAACATCTAATATATGAAGAAGTTTCGTATCCTTTCGTAGCCACAAGCAACTATGTACTTCAACCAACCCAATACTTCTCTCAGTTGATTTGTTCCATTTCCAGAAGAAAATTCTACACATTCCTTGCTGTCTTACAGCTCGCTCAATACCGTCACCTTCTTACCTGCAAGTAGAATCATCTAAGGAAATCTCTCCTGCTCTTCCTGTTTTGACAAATCCCATGTCTGATTGACAGAATCTTTCTAGTTATCCAAGCTACACAGATCTTACCACACAACAGCTATAGATAGTTGTCCTGTGAACACATGGTAGAAGCAACATTACCTCGTGAAACATCCAAAGAACCTAATCCATAGTGTCCTTGCCAGGATGTCTCGGATCGTTGCATTACACTCCAAACTACTTCCTAATCTTATCCGATCTCCTTCTAGTTTACCTTTAACAGGCTGATACTGTTTAGCTTTTTTGTGGGTATATTTACATGGTGCAATTCCCCGATCTTTTTATTCTCACGCGTATACCCGATTTTACCAAGCATAATACCTTTTATCACCAGTCTAAGGCTCACAACGCCAGCTCGATTCTCTTTCAACGCTCCCAAAGAGCACCACATTCGAATACCACATACCTCGTGAACACTTCCTGCGTGATATCCAAGGCCATTACCTTTACTGTTCCTTCGTATGCTGTTATACTGGCACGATAGGTTTAGACCCCATAAGATTAATCAGAAGAGTACTACTAGTGCTCGAGACACCGTATCTTTCCAGTGCAACCATCAGTTGTTCCTGAAGCTACAAGAAAAAAAGGTAGCAACTCCGCGAAGCTTTCCAACTTATTCACATGAAATAGAATCTTGGAAACCGCGGTATGAGAACCATCTCTAAGAGTCAACCACTCTACGTCAAGATTGCTCCTACCAGTTTAGCCCGCGATCCTAATGGAACTGCGCCGAACACCCGTGCTGGCTCCATCGATTGCGACGCTCCGGTATGCGGCGTCGACTGGCCCTGCGCGCAATGTAACTATGCATCCCAAATACAGACCAAGCAACTTCCTGCTCTGTGCACCGACATTCTGTGGTCCTTCACACAAGCTAAGTCATTCCTGCGATTCAAGCCTTATTTGAAATTCCCTTTATTCTTCCGAGGAGCCATCGACAATGATTCACAATACTACCTTGAAGCTGGAACCAACTATTAGCACTAAACTGGGCAATCAGCTATGCAACGTAGCAACTCTCTACCCATTTGTGCCTCGAGCCTAGATCAAAACACACCGTCAATATATACTTCAGATCGTGCTGTCTTTTTTCTCGCCTATATATAGGCTATTAGTTGAAGATTCAACTTAAATCTTCTATAAGCGGGCGTGGAACACAAGACCTCTGGTACTGTCATGATCTTCTGCAAACTCTCGGCATTTACCTCTGTCAGACAATTAAACCTCAGCTATTCCTCTTAAGCGTGTCTACCCGAAAATGTAAAATTGAACATATATATCTATTGTACTTGTAGATTGGGATTGTTGCTAAACAGGACAGACAGAAATTGATGCACAAGTTTTTCATAACTCCACGAACGCGTACGTCGTAGGTAGATAGCACCCACCTGCTTTGCCTTAAATGCTAAGCATTTATGTTATAGCCTTCCAGCCACGTCATAACCATGATATGCGAAGTTCATCTTGTAGGGTCTTGCCTGGAGGCTTCTGAACTCTTAACCGCGCAACATGCAAATCTAACTCCACCTGGCCAATAGGAGAACATAAAGATTCTTCACACGGGCCAAAAACTCGGGCTCATAACCAAATTAAAGACAGAAATCAAGCACCTAAGAGTTCTTCTAATCCTCCACAGCACTTTCTCAGTCACTTGTTCCAAATCATCACGAATATGTTCTGTTCGACACGGGTAAACATTCTCATGTAATAAGCATGGCCGCCCGTCACTCTCACAAATAAGGGAAAAATAACCGAACATATTAAGTTCAAAAGCACTTGCACATCACAATCCAGCACCTACGGTCGGTGCTTGACAAGCGGTAGCAAAATCTGGCCTCAGTCCTGCCAGAACTGCGCCTGCATATTAGTCAACAACACAGAGATGCATATTGTCGCGCCTTGATGCGGGGAATCCACAAGGCCATCGATGCCATGCTGACTACTGTCGAGCGACCGCACTCAGCGGCAGCGCATAACGTAACGCGTGGAAGGAATTCAAAAGAGT
>NC_031990.1:2772758-2805590 GCF_001879085.1 Nicotiana attenuata
TATATTTTCAAGCTGAATCAAGGACGCAAGATAAGAGTTCAAGAATGTGAAGTTTTTTCCCTAAGGTTCTACAGCCTCTCGAGGATAAATAAAGACGTCTCCGTACCGATCCGCGAGACACTACAAAACTTGCTCATGACTCGTGAGACCTATGTAATCGAGGCTCTGTTACCAACTTGTCACGACCCTAAACCCAGACCCGATCGTGATGGCGCCTCTCGTGAAGACAAGGCCAGCCGAAACATCCTCACTTCGAAGTCAAACAGCTAAACAGCAATACAACAGTAACATGATTTAATAATGCTAAACAATGGATAATATCATAACAATGCGGAAGTACAACCAAAACGCAACCCAAGCCGGGGTGTCACTAGTCATGAGCATCTACTACAATTGTCTAATCACATCAAGACCGAAATGGTCGGAAGATTTTAATAATACATGAAGAGGAATAAAAAGGGAGAAAGCAGAGCCACGATCGCCAGGCAGCTACCTTGCTAACTCCAATGACAACTGCCACCAAGCTATGAAATACCTGAATCTACACATAAGGTGCAGGGAGTAAAATGAGTACTGCCAACTCAGTGAGTAATAATCATAAATAAAGACTGAGTGATCAGAAATCACGAAAAGGGCATCAACATGCTGTATAGAAGCAGTTTTAAAAGCCAGTAGAAAACCATGAGGCTGTAAAATCCCTTAAAACATCTTAGCTCAGTTTAAACTTCTTTTAAAAAGACTTTTTCAACAGTTACGCAAATGAATGCAGAACAACCAGTGCAGATAAGTACAGAAATCCGCCCCTCGGGCACAAATACACAATTAAACATGTAAATGACAGGCAAATAAGTAAGATAAGCACATAAGGTTCGCCCCTCGGGCACAATGTCAACAAATCCGCCCCTTGAGCAATATCTTAGAATGGTACCAGCCCCTCGAACAATCACATAGAACAATATCAGCCCCTCAGGCAATCACATAGAACCATACCAGCCCCTCGGGGTATATCTCATATCACAATGGGAACCCGCGCTCACTGGGGGTGTGCAGACTCCTGGAGGGGCCCCTTTCGGCCCAAGCGCAATAACAAGCCATCTCGTAGTATCAAATCTAGGCTCTCGGCCTCATATCGATCAAGCCACCTCGTGGCATACATATCTCAGGCCCTCGGCCTCACATCAGTATCAATGTATCCGCTGCAGCATGCAGCCCGACCCAAAAGATATCCTCAAAACACAGGCCCTCGGCCTTACTCAGTCAAAAATCACATAAGCCTCTCGGGCAACAGTAAAACAGTGTTTCTCATCCCAAAACATCATTTAAGTATCATTTGAGTATTAAAACTGAGTGAACATGGCTGAGTTTTGAAAACAGTGGAAAATAACATGGCTAAGTTCAAGTATAAAGTCAGAACAGTGAGGAAATATCAACAAGGACCCCCAAAGGGTTCAAATAGTTGGCACGAAGCCCAAATATGGCATGCAGCCCAAATAATGATGATAACAAATAAATTTCACTCAAATACGCGGTAAAATCATTAGTCAGGCGGACCAAGTCATAGTCCCCAATAGTGTACGATCCCACGCTCATCATCAAGCGTGTGCCTCACCTCAATATTGCACCAAGATGTGTAATCCGGGCTTTCAAATCCTCAGAACATCATTTACAATAATTACTCACCTCGATCCAGTCCAAACTCTAGCCTGCGATGCGTCGCCCGCACGAATCGACCTCAACATGCTCCAAATCTAGCCACAATCAGTACATAATCATTAAAATATGCCAAGGGAGCGAAGCCCACTCGAAAATATCCAATTTAACATCAAAATCCCGAAATTACCAAAACTCGAGCCCCTGGCCCACTTCTCGAAACTCATAAATTTTTACATCAATAGATTCCTTATCTCCCCACGAGTTCATACATATCAAGAACATCAAAATCGGACCTCTATTTCCCCTTCAAATTCCCAATTTACACTCTCCAAAGTCAAGCCCTAATTTCCCAATTCTAGGCTTTAATTTCCACATATTTCATGATTAAACAAGTAAGAATCAACATAGGATCGAGTATTGAGTTTACAAATCTTACCTCCAGGTGTTATATCTTCAATCCCTCTTGAAATCCTCTCAAAAAGCTCCATAATCGCCCAAAAATGGTGAAAGATAGCTTCAAAATCGCAGACAATGGCTATTTAAACATTCTGCCCAGGCATCAAAAACCTTCTTCGCGAACGCGGTCAAAGCCTCGCGTTCGCGAAGCACAATCCAGCTTTGAACAAAAATCCTTCTTCGCGATCGCGTCTTGCCACTCGCGAACGCAATGCTCCCCAGGCTAAACCTTCGCGACCGTATAACCTCTCTCGCGAACGCGATGAAATAGACCTTGAAGCTCAGTTCCTCTTACGTGAACGCGGTCCACTACACGCGAACGGGATGACCAAATACCCAGCCCTTCACGAACGCGTGACTCCCCTTCGCGAATGTGAAGGCCAACAGTGATGCCTCCCTTTTTTACCCTTCGCGAACGCGAAGCTACACTCGCGAACGCGAAGAACAAAATGTCTGCAACTACTGGAACTCAAAATCTCTAACTTCCTAAACTCCACAATGACCCGATTGACCATCCGAAACTTACCCGAGGTCCTCGGGATCTCAACCAAAGGAACCAACACATCCTAAAACCTTATTCAAACTTGTTCCAATCGTCGAAACACCTCAAACGACATAAATTCACTAAAAACACAACAGATTCAAGCTTAAGTTTTCTAAATCCTTCCGAAATACGCTTTTGATCAAAAACCCAACCAAACCACGTCCGAATGACCTAAAATTTTTCACACACATCCTAAATCACATAACGAAGCTACTGCAACTCTCGGAATTTCATTCCGACCCTTATATCAAAATCTCACCTCTCAACCGGAAAACGCCGAAATCTTAATTTCGCCAATTCGAGCCTAAACCATCCACGGACTTCCAAAATGCATTACGATCACACTCCTAAGTCCCAAATCACCTAACGGAGCTAACCAAATCATAAAAATTCCGATCCGAGATCATATACAAACAAGTCAAATCTTGATCAAACCTTTCAAATTTCAAGCTTCAAACTAAGAACCGTTCTTCCAAATTCATTCCGATACCCTGAAAACCAAAACCAGCAATTTACATAAGTCTTAATACATCATACGAGGCAAGTCATGCCCGAGAACTGTGGGCAGAGTACAAAAGCTCAAAACGACCGGTCGGGTCGTTACATTCCCACACTCAAGAAATAATTCAATTTGAATGAAGATGAAATTCTTTGGAACTTCACTATCTGATATGATTCAAAATGCTAACTATTGTTCTTCCCTTCAGCTATTACATTTTTACAAGTGCACTTCTGAACTTCTGAGTCTTAAAAAAAAATGGCAGCCCGGTGCACTAAGCTCGCGCTATGTGCGGGGTTCGTGGAAGGGTCGGACCACAAGGGTCTATCGTACGCAACCTTACTGTCACGACCCAAATTCTCGCTCCGTGAATTTTTCGTGACGGCACCTAGTCTCTACGACTAGGTAAGCCTAACATTTGCGAAAATGAAATGAAAAACTTAAAAGTTAACAACTAAAAATAACAGATAATTTAAATAAGCATTTGAGATGCCGCTCGATATATACAATAATTATAAGGCCCAAGAAAATTTCGCTAAGTAACCTAGGATTGCTTGGAGCCACGTAGGTTTATTATAATATTTTTATGTGCTATTAACATGATATAGATCAATTGGATTTGGTAAATATGTGTATAAGTCTTATGGTAAGTAATTTGGGGTCCAAGGAAAGGCCTAAGTCTAAGAAAAATTAGAAAAGTTCATAATAGGCTAAAATTCCAAATGAGCTTGCACTAGTCCATACTTTGAACGAGCTTATCTAAATATGTATAAGGTTTTATGTGAAGAATAACCTATCAAATGAAAGGTTCTCGAGTCTAGTTTCCACTGCTTCAAACCGTTCATCATTTGGACATTCCTACACAAAGTTATGATCAAATTACCAAAGGATAGAAAAATGCGATCCTGTGTCAGATATGCGATCGCAAAAACCATTATGCGGTCCACATACTTGATTTGCGATCGCAAATCAGGTCGCAAATTTGACCAGTGTAGCCCAGTTTTGGGCACCGAGCTTTGCGACGCGTTTGCGGCCAGCATACCGATTCTGCGGTCCATTATGCGATCGCAGACCCGCATTCGGAGGTTAAATCTTCCTATTTTTATAACCGCATTCGGAGGTTAAATCTTCCTATTTTTATAACCCGACCCTATTTTCATATATAGTCTTTGGGGCTTCAGTTGGGGTCATTTTTCCACTGATTTTAGAGAGAGTTGAGAGCATTTTAGAGAGAGAAGGAGGAACTCAACATTCAATCATCCAATCTTGCATCAATCTTCAAGAATCAGAGAACACAATCACAAGTTCTTCATCTAAGAGGTAATATTCTATACATTAGGCTTTAATTTCGAGTTTGGGGTATAAGATGGGGTGTTGATGTAGGATTCTTGGGTGTAATACTATTACGTATCCATACATGTACAAAGTATGTTTGTGGAAAGATTGTTGAACACAAATGAAGGAGAACCTTGAAAAAGAGATTTGAACTTAAGATGCTCAATTAGTATTTGATAAAATGCTCAAATGAGCTGAAACCGTGAATACCTTTCTAATATGTGTTAAATTTTGTTATGTCTCAAAGTAGATTGGAATTGCTAGAATTTCCGGAACGTTGTAGTAACTTAAGGAAAGCTTAAACGAGGTATGTATGGCTAACTTTAACTCTTGTAGAATCCCCTTGTTGTGATGAGCATACGGTATGAGTACCTTGTATGAAAATATGTGTGTTGATTGTCTTAGTTGATTTCCGCACCACCAAGTTATATGTGATTGTGAGAAGTGATTTGATGTGCCTACCTTATTATGTGCAATGTTTGTAAATGCTTGAGGATGCCGACATGGAAGTATGTGTTAACGAATGAAAGAATGTTAATGTGTCCAAATGTGGGAATGTGTATAATGGCTAAAAACCCTGCGTGGTAAGTAATGAAAGAGGGTATTGTGAAATGACGTAAATAAGTTGAACGATTACGACAACACCTTGTACATGAATTACTTCTTGGTGATAGTTATGGTGCCATGGGCCCAAATGCATGAATTGTTGATATGAACTTGTGTTTCCTTGAAATGATGGTTCTTGGGATGTATTGTTTGTTGTCGTTGTTGTGTGAAATGTGATTGTTCGGTGGGATCGGGTTGCGCGCCGCAACACGAAGTAATAAGGTGTGGGTTATGGTGATAAGGGTTATCGAGGTAATAAGGGTGGCCGAGGTAATAAGGGTGGAAAAGTGACCATAGTCACTATTGAAATGAAAATATATGAAACTCTTGAATGTGGAAGTGTTGGAAAGGGAAAAAGGAGAGATTTTGAAACTTTTGATTTTGGTTGTTTCTTCCTACGTGCAATGCTTGTTGGTTCTATTACTGTCTCTTAGTTGTGTATTGTTTGATATTCTGGATGGTCTGAAGCCATGTGATTGAATTGTGAACTATTGTTGTTGTGTGATATGTGATTGTTCGGTAGGATCGGGTTGCGCGCCGCAACACGAAGTAATAAGGTGTGGGTTGTGGTGATAAGGGTGGCCGAGGTAATAAGGGTGGCCAAGGTAATAAGGATGGAACGTGATCATTATCACTATCGAAATGAAAGTGTGTGAAAGCATTGATATGATTAAATGATGTTGAAAGGGGAAAAGGAGAGATTGTGAAACTTGTTTGGCCTTGGTTGTTCCTTTCATGTGCATTGATTGTTGATTCTATCACTGTTCATTATCTGTGTTTTGACTGATTTTACTTGGGATAAAGTTTGTTGATACATACCAGTACAATTCAAATGTAGTGACGTCCCTTTTGCCGGGGGCGCTACATTCTTGTTATGATTGTAGGTGGTTCTATAGTAGGTACTCCAGTCCACCGACAGTAGCACCTCCTCCACTTTTCGTCAGCTGTATTGGTGAGCCCCTTTCTTCTCGTGGCCCTGCGTGGCTCATTCCGCTTTTCTTCCCGGAGTCTTCTTTGCGTGTTTGTGTAAGGTATAGCCGGAGCCTTGTTGTTGGCATTTCCATATTATTCTTCAGTTGTATTTAGAGGCTCCGTAGACAGGTTGTGGGTAGTGTTGGGTATTGGAATTTAAAATAGAAATATTGATGTTTGGCAATGATGTATAAAAGTTGTAATACCTTTAAAATGGTGAATGAAGTTGCTAATGAAAATGAAATGGAAATCGTTAATGATATGTTTATAGAATTTGATTAGTGGAGTCCATCTCCTATTTATTCATGAATTAGTTTGGGTAGAATGAGACCTAACAGGCTTGCTCGGTCGGGCTTACTCGGTTGAGCACCGGTCGCGCTCCTCGGATTTTGGGGCGTGACAATAATCACTCTCGAAATGTACACAACTCTCCCAAGACCCGGAATACCGTAAGTCACAAGCTTCTATGATCTTTCTCAACTGTTCTATACATCTGTACTAGAATAAATTGAAGGGAAGCAACATCAGAAGGGATAGAAGGGGACTCTGAGGTCTGCGGACGCAGCAGATGTATCTTCAAGTCTCCGGAAGGTAGCAACTACGCAACTAAAAACGAGGCTGGTAGGAGGTACTTGGATCTGCACACGAAAAACATGTGCGGGAAAGGGCATGAGTACACCACAACGGTACCCAGTAAATGCCAAGCCTAACCTCGGTCGAGTAGTGACGAGGTCGGGTCAGGGCCCTACTGTATATATATATATATATATATATATATATATATATATATATATATATATATATATATATATATATATATATATATATATATATATATATATATAGAGAGAGAGAGAGAGAGAGAGAGAGAGAGAGAGAGAGAGAAAACAAGACTGAATAAAATATCGCAGTAAGATAAAGACCGAGATTTAACAAGAATGAAATCGTAGAAAGGTAACAGCTCAGTACATAGAGATAACAACAGGGGATCTCCCGAGATACTGTCTCGTAGTCCCAAACAAAATGCACAGGGGGATCTCCTAGAATACCGTTTCATAGTCCCAAAGTAAATATGCAAAGCAGGGGGGATCTCCCGGAATACCATTTCGTAGTCCCAAAGTAAATATGCAGGGGGATCTCCCGGAATACCGTTCCATAGTCCCAAAGTAAATATGCGGGGAGATCTCCCGGAATACAGCTCCATAGTCCCAAAGTAAATATGCAACTCAAACAACGGAATAACAGTTACAACAAGAAAGCCTATAGTTTAGACTAAGTTCAAGTCAAGAAAAAATAGGAAATTCACTAAACATGCTTCACAGAGTTCAGATAAACAATTAAGGCAAGTAGACATGCTATTCTAAGCTAACACGATACACATGCTGATATAACTCAAATAAGAAGGAAACAGGTTATTACTTAGCAAAAATTGGGTTTTTACAACAATTAGCCCGTGTACGTACTCGTCACCACACGTACACGTCGCTTACATATCAAAAACAGTACCAAATCCTAAGGGGAGTGTCCCACACTCAAGGTTAGGCAAGCCACTTACCTCGAACGAAGCTCAATTAATCAGTCACAATGCCTTTCCCATGAATATCTGGCCCTGAATGGCCCAAATCTAGCCAAAAGCTATTACATATCATAAAAAAAACTATAATAGACTAATCTAATTCATGAAATCAAGGCTCGAACAAGAAATTCGAAAATCGCCCTAAGCCTCCCCGGGCCCACGTCTCGGAATCGAGTAAAAGTCGCAAAATATGAACACACATTCACTACGAGTTCACTCATACCAAAATTATCCAAATCCAATGCCAAAATCCCAATCAAAACTCAACATCTTAGTTGAAGAACTTCTTCCCATTTTCCCCAAATTTTCACCCCAAATCTGAAATTAATGATAGATTAGTGGGATATAACCAAAATCAAGTGTAGAATCAATACCCAATTGATATCTCTGAAAATTCCTCAAAATCTCGTCCAAATCCGAGCTCCCAAACTCAAGTTTTGATAAAAATGGCCAAACCCTTGTTTTTTGAAACTTTATATTCTGCCCAATTAATTCCTTCTTCGCGAACGCGGAAGGACCCTCGCGTTCGTGAAGCACAAACTTGCCTTGGACCAAAATCCCTTCATCGCGAACGCGAAGACCACTCAGCTCAACCCTATGCGACGGTGGGACCAACATCGCGAACGTATAGGCCAAAGGCCTGAGGTCCCAGCTGCCTCACTTCCTCTATGCGAACGCGTTCATCTCCTCGCGTTCGCGATGCTTCCACTGACCATACCTTCACGAACGCGGGCTCTTCTATGCGAACACAAAGAACAAATTGAGCTGGCCTCCCAGATGCCTTACGCGAATGCGATACCTCCCTCACGACTGCGATTAAGAAACGTTTGCAACAAAACACCAGAAAATCTGCTCTTTTTTCTTAAGTCCAAAAGGTACGTTAACCACCCGAAATCAACCGGAGGCCCCCGGGACCTCAACCAAACATACCAACAAGCCCTAAAACACCATACGAACTTAGTTGATCCCTCAAACCACGTCAAACAACGCTAAAATCACGAATCATCCTCCAATTCAAACTTAATGAACTTGAAACTTCAAAATTCCACAACCAATGCCAACCTATCAAACCATGACCGATTGACCCAAAATTTTGCACACAAGTCATATACAACATTAATGACCTACTCCAACTTCTGGAATCGTAATCCGACCCCGATATCAAAAAGTCCACTACCAGTCAAAATCTCCAAAAATTCGACTTTCGCCATTTCAAGCCTAAATAAACTATAGACCTCCAAATGGCAATCCGGACATGCCCCTAAGCCGAAAATCACCCAACGGATCTAACGGAATCGATGAAACTCCATTCCAAAGTCGTCTTCACACAGCTCTGACTACGGTCCAAATCCTAAGACTTAAGCCTCCGTTTAGGGACTAAGTGTCCCAAAACACTCCAAAAACCAAAACGAAACCTCACGACAAGTCACATAAGCAGAAAAAGATACGGGGGAAGCAGTAATTAGGGGATTGAGTCTATAACTCTCAAAACAACCGGCCGGGTCGTTATACTTACCCTGTATTTCTGTAAGAGGCTGTTTCCACGGCTCGAACTTGTGACCTCCTGATCATATGGCAGCAACTTTACCAGTTTCAAGGCTCCCCTTCGAACTTCTGAGTCTTACAACACCGAAAAACAGGAAAGTAGGTGCATTCTTTTAGACTACTCGTTTGACGTCTCCAAAAACTCTGCGACACTCTTCTGAAAAATAAAGTGCCCCAATCCTCCCTGGGCCTGGATACATTTTCTCCGAAGTATACCCTTCACAAAATAGACAATAAGACATCTAAGTGGTTTCTTTCTAGATTATCGCATTACTACTCCTGCTTCAGTCTCACCGAAATTGGGAGTAATACATAAACGCGTTATTATTTCACCTTCTGGTGAAGTTAAAGAAAATTCACGATACAGTAATCAGAAAACTGAAAAATAATACTGAGAATAATATTAAAAATCTTAGTGCTTCTTCACTTTGTCTTCCATACTGTTTTATGTTGCATTTCTTACCTCTGTGCATTCTCCCTAAAAGGTAGACCAACAAAGTGATAAAAACGGTTCATGAAATCAAGTGAAACAAATCAAATAACTAACTAACTACGTCGTTTGCTTAACGACGATACTTTTCTTATTGCATTATTTAAAAAAGAGTACACGGCAACACGACGAATTTAAGTGCAAATTTATTTGAACTTCTTGGTAACTCTCGCATATAAGAGTGTAAAAAATGGGACAAAAGATATTAAACTTGTCATAAGGGGAAATGAATTTGTATAGGTAAAAAATTAGAACTTAAGGAAAAAGAATCATGATGTCAAGGAACTATATCTTCATAAATTTTTTCTTAATGAGGCTTCGGACTTATTAACTCTTGTTGAGATTTTGGACTTATTAACTCTAATAAACCATAATGAGAGACTCCTTACCTAAAGTCAATATGTCCTAAGAAGATGTTGCATTTGAAACTTCTTAAATAGACTGGTGGATCCAAAAACAATACATCATACATCTGGAAGATGAATGAGATAAACACCTTGACTATAAATTTGATATACTTTGGAAACATAAAGTCATTTGTCAAGAAAATCTCACCATATAGAAACTGAAACTTTGGAGGGAACTCTTCTGCACATCTGGCATCAGCAAATGAAAAACATTAGTACTACTATAATTGCTGAATCAAACCAGCTTTAATTTGAAAGAGCAATCAATTGACATTATGGTATTTTACAACTAAAAGTGATTTCTAATCTTCCTGGATATCATAAGTAGAGGTTTAGTATAATCTTGCACTGGCTCGGGTAGAAGAGCTTCCTGGCAAATTATCAAATACAAAACATGGCTCTTTTTGTTGTTGTTGAGAAAGTGATAAATACGGAATATAGTGTTATTTTCATTTGGCGTAAACAATTTTATTCGAGTTAACAAGTTCCAATGAAATGAAGGAGAATAGATTTATAGGTAATGTAACAAGGTAAAATGGTAGATTGTACTGATATTTCACATAGCATATTGCATATTGTTAGTCCAAAAATAACATAGGAAAGCGCAACTAATAATTTTTATCGATGCCGGAAGCTTCTTTAGGTTACTGTGTAATCCAGGAAGAAAACTGGTAATTATCAAAGAGTTTACTAATGCAAAATGTAACACTTTTGACCTCCCTTCAGTTGTTGTTTAAATGTTTAAATATTCAAGTGCCTTATGGCATTTGCAATTCTAGCTTTAGGAAGTCCAGAGTGTCATTGCAACTTCAACTTTCAGAGTATAATGCAATTCTGTTCTGAGTACGCAAAGAAAGTATTGAATGGCCTTTCTAGATGATTGAATTAATTGACTGATTAAAATTAAGAAGATAGTAATAGAAATATAAGTTGTGTCATCTCAATTTCTACCATGAAAGATAAACATATCGTGATGAAGCCAGAAGTTGCAGCAATAACTTCAAAACAGTTAATTGTACTGTCACTATTAAACTTTATCATTCAAAATTTAGTTCAGAAAAAGTGGTGTAGGGAAATACACAATGGCTTCTACCAGATAGTAAGATATGTTACTTCTCACCTCATAGAATATGGTGACTACAATATCTAAACAGAAGCACAAGCCCTCAGGTAAGTTGCTACTTCGATATCATCTTTAATCTCTACTCAATAACTATCATAGGTATTTAATCCAATTCTACATGTGCAAGAACTGGTTTAGTTCAGAACATAGTGGACTCCTATATCATATTCCATAAGGCATTAATATTTAAATATTTTTATTTATGAATTCAAGAAAAAAAAGGAAATGAAAGTACAACTCATTGAGTAAAAATAAATCTAAAGAACCTTTAAAAAAAGTATGCCAACTGACGGAAAAGTACCTAATAATGTAGATATCCCTTTGGTTACTCATTTATCACGCTGTAAGAGTTGTTGCGACAGATGAAGCAACATGATACATAAAACGGTGCAAAATATCAAGAAAAAAATTAACAACCATTAATGTTTTATTGAAAATTTAGAGAAGTCCATAATATTTCAAAAGTGATAAACACCCAAAAGAGAAAACCATAAGTATCTGTTGGAAAAATGAAAAATCTATGAAGAAAAAGTTTAACGAAAAGATAAAAAGAAGTGAACCCTAAGGTGGCTGTCGTGCTCCCTTTTTTCCTCCTCGCGGAGAACGTTCGGGTTTCGACATTTCATGGGGGAATAACTCTTTTACTTTTGGGAGGAGTCGCCACCTAACGAATTATGGTGCGTTAGGGCACCTTGAGCAATTAACTCATGGACTATTTTGCATTACCAGAGATTAGGGTAAGGGATCGAAATAACCTCGAGGGGAAGGTGTTAGGCACCCCTCGCGGTCCACAATGGTGGGTCCCGGCCGAACTTATATGAATCAGTCATTTTGAACAAGTAAACAGTTTGTCCACGTACTTGCAAGTAAGGGCATGTTTTGACATTCTAAGCACATGTGTGATTCAAGTAATGAAACAAGGGAAAAAGTTTGAACAAGTTGCACATATATGAAGAAAAGTAAATTCATTTAAACAACGGGAGTTGAGAAAAGGGTCCTAGGTTGGTTAGCCTACATGATCATTCCACACAATGCCCGGTATTCACTCCTCAATGAGGGGCTACACGTGACATTAACGCGTAGTCATCATATCCTTACTACCCAATTCCCTCCCCTTGGTCATAGCCTAAAGCGTTCTAGCAACCTTGAATGATATCCTATGCGTGCACTACCCGTCCCTTCTTTGTGGCCCTGGATGTATTTAGGACCTCTAATTTGGGTAGTTCTAGACCATCCTAAGGTGTTTAAAGGAGAAAAGTCTAAGCCCAACCAAAACAATTAGGACAACATTTAAGGGGGAGAAACAATTAAAGGCTCACATTTTACCTCCGCAAGCGGAAACAAATAAGTGCACGTCTCAAACAACTCTTTAAGAGAAAAACCTTAGAACATGATATCTAGGTGAGCTGAGAGTATACAGTATTAAATTAGGACCAAAGTGCCAAAGACCTATTCAGCTTGCCTACTGATTTTAGACCTGTTGAATATGAACAATCACGGATAACAGAATATGGTTTTACAGTTGCAGAATTTTAATCGCCCTATAGGCTTGCCTAGGCGTATAATAGTGATGTCCGATGAGCATGATATCTATTATTAAGCAGGGATGCAGTAAAACTGTAAAAAGTTTCAAACGGGCGATTTAAATCCTATAGGCATGCTTTCTACTGACATTGATTGAGAAACAAGTAGGTTAGTTAATCTGATTCAAAACTTGCAGGCGTGGGTTAAAGTTAGGCTGATTTTAGATCCTATAGGCATGATTTCTATTAAAGCCGTTTTAATCCTATAGACATGATTTCTAAGGAGATGAATTTGAATACATGCTATAAGGGAAACTGAACTTCAATAACTTTACACCCTATAGGCATGATATCTAATTATAGAGCTGATTTAGATCCTATAGGCATGGCTTCTAATTATGTGAAAGTAAAGCATGCACAATTCACCAAAGCAAGTCCTATAGGAATATTATCTAACAAACACATTTTTGTGTAACGACCCGACCGGCCGTTTTGAGCTTTTGCACTTTGATCGCCAGTTCTCGGGCATGACTTGCCCCGTGTAATGTATTAAGACTGATGTAGACCATTGGTTTTGGTTTTCGGGAAAAATCGGAAGGAATTTGAAAGAAACAGTCTCAGTTGAAAGCTTTGAATTTGAAAGGTTTGACCAAGGGTTGACTTATTTTTATATGAGCCCGGATCGGAGTTTTTATGATTTGGTTAGCTTCGTTAGGTGATTTGTGACTTAGGAGTGTGATCGGAATTGATTTTGGAGGTCCGGTGTAGAATTAGGCTTGAATTGGCGAAGTTAGTATTTTGGCGAATTCCGGTTGTTAGGTGAGATTTTGATTCGAGAGTCAGAATGGAATTCTGAGAGTTGCTTTAGTTTCGTTAGGTGATCTTGGATGTGTGTGCAAAATTTCAGGTCATTCGGAGGTGTTTTGGTCGGGTTTTTGATCAAATGCGTAATTCGGAAGTTTTAGAAGAACTTAGGCTTGAATCCGATGTAATTTGATAGTTTTGGTGTTGTTTGTGGGGTTTTGATGATTGGAGCGAGTTTGAATGATGTTTTAGGATGGGTTGGCACTTTTGGTTGAGGTCCCGGGGGCCTCAGAGTGATTTCGGATGGCCATCGGGATGAATTTTGGACTTATGAGATTGCTGGTGTATCTGGTTTCTGGTACTTCCGCATCTACGAAAAAGGAACCGCAGATGCGGTTGCGCAGGTGCGGAAGGGAGGTTCGCAGGTGCGGTTATTTGGCTTGGATGGATGAGTCCGCAGATGCGGTAGAAGAGTCGCAGAAGCGAAAGGTGTGGCCATGGTATTTTTTCGCAGAAGCGGACAACGATCCACAGAAGCGGTGTCCGCAAACGCGGATAGCTGACTGCAGAAGCGGTCGTGGGCTTAGTGAGAATCCGCAGAAGCGGTAGTCGCAAATGCGGTAGGGCAATCGCAGATGCGAAAACGGCTGTTCAGAGAAGGGGTTTTAAGCTCATTTTGTTCCGCGAGCTAAGGGTTATTTTCCACCATTTTTGATCGACCTTGAGAGCTTTTGGACGGAAATTGAAGGGGATTTCGACTAGGGGTGATTGGAGGTGAGTTCTATGACCTAAATTCATGATTTAATGGTAGATTCTGCGTAGAAATTCATGGAAATTCATCAAAAAGGGGGAAAAGCTAGGGCTTGGAATTTGGTATTTTAAAATGGGATTTAATGGGTCATTTGGGCTCGGATTTGGGAGTTTTTGGTATGTGTAGACTCGTGGCGAGATAAGGAATCCGATGATGTTAATTCTATGATTTTTCGAGAAGTGGGCCCGGGGCTCGGGTTTTGCAAATTTCGTGAATTTCGATATTTTTCGAGTCTTTTTGATTGGGTTATGTTCCCTTAGCCTATTGTAACGTATTAGTTGTGGTTTTGATCAGATTTGACGCGCGAGGAGGTCGATTTGAGAGGCAAGGGCATAGCGAGCTAGGATTTTGGCCGGCGGGAGGTGAGTAATGATTGTAAATGATATCCTTAGGGTTTGAAACCCCGGATTGCACATCATAGTGCTATATTGAGGTGAGTTGCACGCCGGATAGTGAGCGTGGGGTAGAGCACCATTGGGGATTGTGACATGGTCCGTCCCGATTGATGATTTTACCGCGTATTTGACTGAAACTTATTTGTTATTATCATGATTTGGGCTGATTGCCATATTTGGGCTTCGTGCCAATTATCTGAACCCTTCGGGATTTTTATCACTGTTTTCCTCACTATTTGATATACTACTTGAAGTCAGTCATGTTGATTATACTGTTTTACAAACTCAGCCACTTTAATTGAACTTTGAGACTTAAATGTTATTTCCACTGTTGTTTGGGCTGAGCACTACTATTTTATTAATGCCCGAGGGGCTTATGATATTTTCTGTACTGAGTGAGGTCGAGGGCCATATGTGAGGATATGTTGAGTGTGTTGTGATAAGGCTTTCAGGCCTTGTGTGTGATGTAAGAAGGCTTTCAGGCCTTGAGTGTGATTCTAGAAGGCTTTCAGGCCTTATGTTATATGCCACAAGTTGGCTTGATATTGCGCTTGGACTGTAAGGGGCCCCTCCGGAGTCTGCACACCCCAGTGAGCGCCGTCGACGATATATGGATTGGGCTGCACGCCGCAGCGATATATGGATCGGGATGGAGACGTCTGTATTTATCCTCGAGAGGCTGCAGAACCTTTAGGAAAACTTCACATTCTTGAATTCTTATCGTGCGTCCTTCATTCAGCTTGAAAACAAAAAACTCTTGAAATTTCTTCCACGCGTTTGTATGCGCGCATGAGCGCTCAATATCAGATGTGCCTTGATGGCTTGTGATTCCCTGATTGAGGGGAGAGATGTAATCTCTATGAGTTTATGTTGGGCCAGTCTGGAGGACTTGAGGCCGGATCTTTGTCTATGGCTTGAGCACCGAGGTGCTGATTGTGTGAACACGTGGTTTTGAACTTATATGTTCGGTATTGCCCCCATTAGTGGAAGTGACGGTTGGATAACCATGTGATGAGTATGTTAGTACTGCGAGATGTATCTATGCAACTTGAAGTGTCGAGGAAGATCTGCTGGATGATATGTGAACTATTAAGTGTATGATTTCCATTGTGAGTGGATGCGTAGCTCCGAGTTACGGGCGCGTGAAGAATCTTTTCAAGTCTCTTGGTTGGGAGTGAAGTAAAGTGCATGTTGCGGTATGAGTTCAGACTCAGGAAGACTAAGTGGCTGCGTAATGTGTATGGCGGTGGAAGGTATACAGAAATGCTATATTGAAGCGAAGCAGGTGGGTTATCTCCTGCGAAGTGTTCTGAAGTGGTGTAATCCTTATGTGTATATTAGAAGATCTCATGTGTAATTGAAAAGTGTGTGTTGAAATTTGAAATTTCGGGTTGCCTAAAAGAGTGGGCTTAGCTGTTGCGGGGGTGAATGCGAGAATTTCAGAAGATTTACGGTACTAGATGATCTGTGATTGCATAAACTTACAAATGATTTGAGTTTAATATCACCATGGTATTGTGGCATCAATAGAGTAGAAGTGTTATGAGTTATTGAGCGTATCTTAATCTATGGCTTCGATCCAAGTGGGGGAGTCTGCTGTGAGCAGCTGATTGCACGGTTAGGTGCTATGTTCGTTCCAGTTTGGGGCATGCGAGTGAATTAGCTATGGCTAGAGTAAAGGAAAATTTTGTCAAAGGTTACATTATGCTTCATGGGGAGAGAGAATCACAGGATGTCTTAAGTTGTTGTTGGTAAAGAATGTCCGGCGCATAGAGCAGGAAGTTGCGTGGTTATATTAAGATGAGGATTTCATTTTGCGGTATCGGAGTGCCAATGAGGCACGGGTGGTCGTGTTCGTTAGGTCAGGTAAATTGTAGTTTGAATAAGAGTGAATGACTTTCGAGAATGGTTCTAATGTGTTCAAGATTCTGCAGGAAACAATCGGGTATTTTAAAGTTGCATGTGTGGTTAGAAACTGTGTTTTCATTGGAGGAGGTTCAGATTTGTGGTATTTCTATGTTAATTATGGGGTTCTATGCATCAGTATCAGGGAATTAAAGGTAACGGATTCGGATTCGCAGGAAGTTCTTCAGATTAAAGTATTCGGGAGCGTGATGTTTTGGGAATAATTGAGAGAGTATTCAGCGGCTTATGGGTCCTAGACAGTGTGGTCTTGTGATGGGTCTCGTGTAGTGAGCATGGGATTGAGAGATTATGGTACTACAGCAAGAGGGAGCATCAGGCTGAAAATGAATCAGAAAGAAATTCAGGTAGATGGAGTGGGTTGATAGTAGACCGAATCAGTATGGTAAGGATATGATCAATTCTTTGTATGTGTTCGAGGTAATGGGTTCTTACAGGTATTTTGAAACAATGCTCATGGGCTTTGATGGCTTGCTTAGCTTGGTCTAGTTAGAAGGATTCAGTCCTGGCAGTTTAACTTATGCAAACGGAATTGGGAGAGTTCTTGTTGATTTCTACCATGGATGGAGCGGTGCATTTTCTACGAATATGAGAGGTATGGGATGTGTAATGATTTTTCTTCTAGAGGGGATCAATGGAAGTTCTTGACTGGTTGAGTGCGTAGATGTCTGTGGCTTGGAAGGGAGGTAAAAGTTTTCCTGTTATCCTTGGATGGTGTGGTATAGGCGTTATGTTATTGAGGATCGAGATTTGCGTGTATGAGGTTTCAGAGTTCTGAAAGGAAGTTCATAACACTCTTAGGTAGCGGGTAGCCTCAGATGGTTAAGGAAATGGTATTGTTATTTAGAAGTGATTTGACGAGAGTATAGGTTTCAGAAAAAGGGTGATGTGATTAAGTTGATAACACTTCGGTAGTATTGCGGCACTTTCTTGTTGGGTTTAGACTGGTTGTCTCCGTGTTGGGTTATTCAGGACTATTGCTCTATGGGCTATGCCGGAATGCCACGGGTTGAGTGGCGAGGTGTGTCGGAGTATATCCTGGTAGAGCGGTTTTATATTTCAGAGACCCAGCGGACGGCTGGGAATGATTGCCTTTCTTATTTGGAGTCTTGTGAGTGAGTGTTCTATCTTGAGTCGGCTTGGTTGGCTCCGAATGGCGTTGTTGAGGGAGGTATTGATTCGACTGTTATTGAGCTTACTAGTAATCTGGTGAGATCATGAGTTACCTTTCTGTGTTGCGAGGTGTTGTGATTTGCTGGTTATGGGCACATATGGTGCGGTTTGTTTGGGGGTCTCATAGTGGAAGTCGAGCGGGAAAGTAATTGGGTGCTGCTCAGTAAGTGGCGTATCGGTCATGTCCTATCGGGTTGCGTGGTATATGCTATTTGTTTTCACCGTGGGTGTAATGACTTGCTTTGGTTCCAAACATCAAATTGTGCGTGGCTGTCGATTTTGAGCATAGTAACTTGAGGTGTTCCATGTGTAGCAGTGTTTGGATAGGATCGCGCATTGCAGCGAAGCTATGTGGAGATATGAACTTTCGGGGTAGGTTCATGGGTTCTATTTATATGGTGTGAGACCGGGTCTCAGCTTTGTGTTGTGATGGTATTGATGAGCTTGAGGTACAACTCTTTCGTCTGGGGTCATTTTCATGATTTGAGGATATTCAGACCGTTTCTTATGGGTGCGCGAATTACGTAAGTTGTGGCTTAGGCCTGTATTGATGTGTCATGTCACCAGAGAGGTGTGTTGGATTCGAGGTGATCATTGGGGTCATTAATGAATGCGAACGGATTTGATTTCAACTTGTTGGAAGGATAATATCGAGGTTCGGTGCGGAAATCTGCTGTGGTATTATCCAAAAAGGGAAGTGACTTCATGGATGGTTGACCTGAGAGATGGTTACGGTTTATTGCATGTTTCATTTATCATTAGCAGTTTATAGAAGTGTTGGAATAAGACCTTAGTTGATAAGAGGTTTTCTACCGGTATTCAGGTGTTGTGTGCAGCCGCTGTGAATAGAAGTTATCGTTTCGAGTGTTTAAGTTATGTGGTACATCATATGATTGCACCTGAGGTTACAGGTATGGGTTATTACAGCTGGTTCGGGCTTATTCTGAATATAGATGTGAGGTTCTGATCTTGTGTATGATTTCGGAAAGGGCAATGTGGTTCTATGATTTATGGGCTAGGCTGGATTGTGTGATTTTAGTCAAAATGTGTTATCGGACCTATATGAGATAGGGTGACGTGGGATCACCCCCGGGTATATGCATGGAAAGGTTATTCAGCTATTGGTGGGCTTTTAAAACAACAATGACTACGTTCGAGGACGAACGTGTGTTTAAGTGGGGGAGGATATAACGACCCGACCGGTCGTTTTGAGCTTTTGCACTTTGATCGCCAGTTCCCGGGCATGACTTGCCCCGTGTAATGTATTATGACTGATGCAAACCGTTGGTTTTGGTTTTCGGGAAAATCGAAAGGAATTTGAAAGAAACAGTCTCAGTTGAAAGCTTTGAATTTGAAAGGTTTGACCAAGGGTTGACTTATTTGTATATGAACCCGGTTCGGAGAATTATGATTTGGTTAGCTTCGTTAGGTGATTTGTGACTTAGGAGTGTGATCAGAATTGATTTTGGAGGTCCGGTGTAGAATTAGGCTTGAATTGGCGAAGTTAGTATTTTGGCGAATTCCGGTTTTTAGGTGAGATTTTGATCCGAGGGTCGGAATGGAATTCCGAGAGCTACTGTAGTTTCGTTAGGTGATCTTGGATGTGTGTGCAAAATTTTAGGTCATTCGGAGGTGTTTTGGTCGGGTTTTTGATCAAATGCGTAATTCGGAAGTTTTAGAAGAACTTAGGCTTGAATCCGATGTAATTTGATAGTTTTGGTGTTGTTTGTGGGGTTTTAATGATTGGAGCGAGTTTGAATGATGTTTTAGGATGGGTTGGCACTTTTGGTTGAGGTCCCTGGGGCCTCGGAGTGATTTCGGATGGCCATCGGGATGAATTTTTTTGGACTTATGAGATTGCTGGTGTATCTGGTTTCTGGTACTTCCGCATCTGCGGAAAAGGAACCGCAGATGCGGTTGCGCAGGTGCGGAAGGGAGGTTCGCAGGTGCGGTTATTTGGCTTGGATGGACGAGTCCGCAGATGCGGTAGAAGAGTCGCAGAAGCGAAACGTGTGGCATGGTATTTTTCCGCAGAAGCGGACAACGATCCGCAGAAGCGGTGTCCGCAAATGCGGATAGCTGACTGCAGAAGCAGTCGTGGGCTTAGTGAGCATCCGCAGAAGCGGAGGTAGAACCGCAGAAGCGGTAGTTGCAAATGCGGTAGGGCAACCGCAGATGCGAAAATGACTGTTCAGAGAAGGGGTTTTTAAGCTCATTTTGTTCCGCGAGCTAAGGGTTATTTTCCACCATTTTTGATCGACCTTGAGAGCTTTTGGACGGAAATTGAAGGGGATTTCGACTAGGTGTGATTGGAGGTGAGTTCTACGACCTAAATTCATGATTTAATGGTAGATTCAGCGTAGAAATTCATGGAAATTCATCAAAAAGGGGGAAAAGCTAGGGCTTAGAATTTGGTATTTCAAAATGGGATTTGATGGGTCATTTGGGCTCGGATTTGGGAGTTTTTGGTATGTATAGACTCTTGGCGAGATAAGGAATCCGATGATGTTAATTCTCTGATTTTTTGAGAAGTGGGCCCGGGGCTCGGGTTTTGCAAATTTCGTGAATCTCGATATTTTTCGAGTCTTTTCGATTGGGTTATGTTCCCTTAGCCTATTGTAACGTATTCGTTGTGGTTTTGATCAGATTCGAGGCACGAGGAGGTCGATTTGAGAGGCAAGGGCATAGCAAGCTAGGATTTTGGCCGGCGGGAGGTGAGTAATGATTGTAAATGATATCCTGAGGGTTTGAAACCCCGGATTGCACATCATAGTGCTATATTGAGGTGACTTGCACGCCGGATAGCGAGCGTGGGGTAGAGCACCGTTGGGGATTGTGACTTGGTCCGTCCTGATTGATGATTTTACCGTGTATTTGACTGAAACTTATTTGTTATTATCATGATTTGGGCTGATTGCCATATTTGGGCTTGCCAATTATCTGAACCCTTCGGGGATTTTTATCACTGTTTTCCTTACTATTTATACTACTTGAACTCAGTCCTGTTGATTATACTGTTTTACAAACTCAGCCGCTTTAATTGAACTTTAAGACTTAAATGATATTTCCACTGTTGTTTGGGCTGAGCACTACTATTTTATTGATGCCCGAGCGGCTTATGATGTTTTCTGCATTGAGTGAGGCTGAGGGCCATATGTGAGGATATGTTGAGTGTGATGTGAGAAGGCTTTCAGGCCTTGAGTGTGATGTAAGAAGGCTTTCAGGCCTTGAGTGTGATGTGAGAAGGCTTTCAGGCCTTATGTTATATGCCACGAGGTGGCTTGATATTGCGCTTGGGCCGTAAGGGGCCCCTCCAGAATCTACACACCCACAGTGAGCGCCGTCGACGATATATGGATCGGGCTGCACGCCGCAGCGATATATGGATCGGGCTGCACGCCGCAGTGATATATGGATCGGGCTGCACGCCGCAGCGATATATGGATCGGGCTGCACGCCGCAGCGATATGTGGATCGGGCTGCATGCCGCAGCGGTTACTATATGATACTGTTTTGAGAGTGATCTGAGAGAGAGAGCCCGAGGGGATGAGAGTGTTTCTGAGAGTGAGCCCGAAGGGCTGGTACTGTTTTGAGATATTGCCCGATGGGCGAACTTTTACGTGCTCATCTTGCATATTTACTTGACTTTTTACCTGTTTTACTGTAGTATTTGTGCCCGAGGGGCGGATTTTTTGTGCTTATCGGCACTAACTATTTTGAAATCATTTCGTAATTGCTGGAAAGATCATTTTTAAAAGAAATTTAAACTGAGCCAAGAGATTTCCAAAGATTTCACAGTTTCCCTGTTTTCTCAAAGAATTGTACCCTGCCTCTATACAGCATTTTGGTTGCCTTACGTGATTTCTTACTGCTCAGTTGTTATTTACCTTTATTACTCACTGAGTTGGAGTACTCACTTTACTCCCTGCACCTCGCATGCAGATGCAGGTATTTGTTCACCCGGTAGCGGGTTTCGAGCTGATTAGAGATTATGCTATAGAAGTTGAGCGAGGTGACCGCCAGCGTTTGCGGCACCGCATTTCTTCCTTTTATTTGTAAATCCTATTTTGTATATTTCCGGCTTTGTAGTTGTAACTTAACTCCAATAGATGCTCGTGACTTGTGACACCCCGGTTTGGTCTGTGTCGGGATGGTTCTACTATTAGTATCTATGTTTTTCGCAAATTATTGTTACTAAATCAGGCTCCATAATTTCTTAATGGTAATTTACCGCTTAAAAAGGTGTCATGTATTGGTCTGGCTGGCCTTGTCTTCACGAGAGGCGCCATCACGACCGGGTTTGAGAATTGGGTTGTGACATTTTGAATTGAGATAGACCCTATAGGCATGTTATCTACCCGATTTTACCCACAATATGCAACTACCCACCCATTTTCACTAATCACCCCAAATGTTTGTTTACAATAATTATTATAGACCAAGAATTGAATATAAATTACATAAATAAAATAGAATCCAAGCTATAGGGAGCCTGCAGTAGGCCCAAATGATTTCCAAGCCTCTAGTAGTCTCAAATGTCAAAGTTCCATAACCAATTTCATGTCCAGGTGTGTCAGAGTTCCCTAAGGACCTCAAGGATCCCGGGCAGTGCTCACACCCAAGCTTTTCTCAAATAGTAACTGATTATTGTGCAGTGTGGAAGTGCCAGCCCTGATATGCCATCAGAGAGATCTTAAGGGTCTCAAGGCAGTACATATATCAGAGAGGCAGAACCTAGTAATCTAAGAGTAAAGTGAGAGTGCTTGATATATTTTTTAAAAGGTTTTGAAAATAGTACAGAGATAACTCTAGGAGTGAAAAGGTTTTCTGAAACAGGAAATAGTTTGGTGGTAAAAGACATTTTGAGAAGAGTACCAAAAATCTTTTGGAAACAGCAGATAATCCATTGGTCATAAAACATCCAGATTCAGAAACACTCAACAAACAGATCTCACATGGGGATAAAGGGATTGGGGAACATAAGAGTCACATTGGGGGTACATGGATATAGTATAGAGGAAACATATAGTCAACAACTGCATGAAACACTTAGGGTCTTAGAGACTTAGCAGGCTAGTCATGGTCAGTAAATAGTTAAGACAAATATCATAGATTTAATATAGAAAAACCTGACATATCTTGAACAAGATTAAGTATACAGGCAGGGTCAATCATATACATCAAATAACCAACATGATCACATAATTAAGGGATTAAACAAATATTCACAAACGGCCTGGTGAAGTATCAGATAACTAGGTGAAGTGTAGGTATGCTAATCATATATTGAACAGGACAGAGTTTTGACATGTTAGGAAAAGAAGTAAGCAAAAAGACAGGTTGAATTCATAGTTGATGAACTAGTGCAGGAATGAAACACATAGGGGTTGGGTTTCAAAATTTAACTAGAGGCATACCAGTTGAAGAAAATAGTGCAGAATATAAAGCAGATGTAGTTCCAATATCTAGCCTTGGCTTTCAGCCGGCTAGACCAGTGAATATCACAAGTAGCAGAGAAGAAAATAGAGCTTTAGAGTGTAAGTATGTTTCGCGAACTAATGTTCGTGTCTGAAGTGAGAATAGGAAGGAGTTTCTATAGTAATCAAGAGTTAAACAAAATAAGGTAAAGAATCAATCATGTAGCAATTAGAGAAATTCAGGGAATCAATCACATGTAAAATCAGTAAGTCCTCCCTTTAATCAAGGGATAATCAATGGTAAAAGCAGGACAGATACTTAAGGAAGGAAATCGAGTACAGAGTAGGTAATTAGGGGCGAATGCATAGGGGTTTCAATTAAGGAAACAATCAGTAAGAATCAACAAAAATAACAAATAAGGCAAGGAAAAATTAATTAAGGTAAGCAGTTCAACTAAACCGAGTAGAGAGGTAAGAATCAAAAGATTTGTTAATGAAAAGTGTTCAAATCAAACCAGGAAATAAGGACTTCAGAATAATCAAGGGTTCAATCAAAGAGAAAATCACGTAAAGAGTCAGCAAGTATCACAAACAACTTAAATAAAGCAAGAAATAACAGGCAAAATGAACATAGACATATAGGATCAGTAGAAAAGTTGAACCAAGAACTTAGTAGAGGCATATTAGGATAAGAAAATCACGAGACATTTAAATGGCTAAAGAGAAATCACAAGAACCAAGGCAAGAACACAATCAGTACACCAGTACTCAGAAACAAAACAAGGAATGTCAAAAATTAGGATTTTTAGTATAAACGAGTTAAGGTTGTATCAAACTTACAAAATCAGTCAAAACATATAAGAAGCAGAAGATCAAACACTCAAAAATTACCAAATGTTTTGGAAAAAGAAATTTCAGGAAACCCTAGTTTAGAGAAAGATGAAAAATCACTCGAAAATCATACGATTCTTGTAAAGAATCACAAGGTTATTGTAAAACTCATATGAAATAAGTCCAAATCATCTCATATCTGTACAGATCTAAGAGGTTCAAAAGAAAAAATTAGGGTTTCGAGGAGAACAACACAGAGGTGAAGAAACATGCTTAGAAACCCATAGATCATAGTCGATGTAGGACGATCTTACTTGGAATCACATTGGAACAGCCTGAAACAGGAGAGAAAGGGGCCATAGATGCAAGCCAACTAACCCTGGTCCCTTGAGAACCCTGGAGATGGCAATACCAACGCGAGAGAGGTTACTAGAGGCCTGGGGGGTGGTGAGAAACCACCATAGATAGCCATAGATGAGTGACAGTGAGGTACGATTAGGGTTACGTTTGAGAGCATTTGGGAGAGGAGAGGGATTTCAGGGTGGCAGATGGTGGAAAATGAAAGGGTTTGGGGGGTTGTTTGGGACTAAAAAAGGAAGGGGCTATTTGTGGCCGTTGATCTCTATGATCAACGGCCGAGATTGAAAGGGTTTCGGGGCCGCATCGGGTATTAGGGTTTGGGCTGGGTAAATTTAAATTGAAATTGGGCTGGTATTGGGTTGAAATAGGACTAAAATTGAAATAAAAATAGGCTAGATTTTAAATAGCCAACTTTTAATAACTACATAAATTTATAAAAACATAAATGAGTTCCAAAAATATTTTCGAGTACTAAAAATGATCTAAATAGTTATTTAACATTTTAAAAATATAAAAGACCATTTTATGCATCAATAATGTAATTATGAATTAGTATGGGCTACTATTGCAAAGATGTGCAATTTAGCCTAAAAATATAAATATAATTGCAAAAGACGCACTAAAATATTTAAACACTATGTTGGCATAAATAAAGAATTTAGATGACTAAATCATCACAAAGGTAATTTGAAGGATAATTATTGGATATTGATATAAATAAAAAGTGAAGAAATAAATTGATTTGGAGTTTTTAAAATTATAGAAAAATTATAAAAAATATTTATGCATGCTTATAACTGCATATGTGCTATTTTGGATTATATATATATATATATATATATATATATATATATATATATATATATATATTATTGAGTTAAGAACTTGAATATTATCCTTATGGAACCCAATGGTCTCTTGAACCAAGAACAGGAAGCATTAAAGTTATCATTGTTGTTGTAATTACTTGCAGATCTAAGCCATGTCTTTCTTCCATCCTTTTTTCTCCCCTTCAAAAAACTCCTTCTCTTCTCCAACTTCTCCATCTTCCTCCTCATCATCCTCCTCCAATCCAAAACTCAAAGAAGAAATTAGCTTTTCTGATTTGCAGCAATCAATTGATGACTGGAAGATTCCTAAACATCCACAGTCCACAATTTACAAGTCTTCACGATGGCCCTTAACCAGTGATTACCATATTTCTACAATTGAGCAAACCATTCCTCTTGAATCAGATCATGAGGAAATCAAACTTTTAAACCCAAAGTCTATAGAAAAATATAGGCGAAAATACAATTATCTCCATTTTGGTTTAGTACAGATTGCAGCTACACCTCTATCCAGGGAAGGACTAGACACATCTCTACTCCTCTGTCTTAGAGATTCTAGATTTTTAGACTTCAATGATTCCCTCCTAGGAATGGTAGAAACCAGCCTTTGTAGCGGTCCAATTTACTTTGATTGTTTTCCTAATTTTACTGTGTCTCTTAGAGATAGAAATATTTTAGATTCTTTAACTCTTAACGTTAAAACAGCCAATTACAAAATCAAAACTGGATCCTTACCAGTAGCAATTATTTATAGAATACAGTACAAAGCCATGAGTTCTGCCTTTAACACTGGAGCCATGAAAACCCTCCATAAAGGAGAAACTGTTCTTTTCAAAACAGATTTACAAAGATCTCACCTACCAATACCAAAACCCATTTCGTGGAGCCAAGTTTCTCTACCACAAAACTGGTTACTACAAGATGCCACTCAAGCTGAAAAACTAGAAAATACTACAGTCTCTCAGATCCAACAATATTCTAGCGGATCTGTAGCCATTTTCTTCCAGAGATCATTTAGCCAAAGAGTCTCTGTCTCATCTTCTTCAACACAGTCTGAGATTCAGCCTGGAAGACATTCAATATCTTCTTTTCCTTCTAGGATCGAAACAGTTAATTTCGACTCTAGGATCCCACAAGCCAAATATTCTGTAGAGACAACCCCTCCAACATAAGTTAATTATGAACAACCTCAATCTCCCACTTACTCAGCTTTAGGTGCTGAATTAGGTGTTTTAGAAAAAGATTTCAAAATTGATAAAGTAAAACTTCGAGCAAATTTTTATTCACCAGAAAATATTTTCAAAAGAACTTGGTTTTTTGAGAATTTTCAAGGAGATAATAGAAAAAACATCCGAAGTATCTACTATGAGTCTTTAAACTACATAAAAGAACAAATCAATTTCTTTGAATGGTTTGAGGCTTATGCTGAATATCACCAATTAGATTTTTCTTTTTCTAAATCAGTTAATGTTTCAAAAATTTGGAAAACCTCCTCAGGAGAAGAAGTCCTCTCAGAACTTCCTCCGGCACAGGGATTTTCAACAAGTTATGCAAATGCTTCAGTAGTAGCTAATCCTTTCAAACTAAAAAATGAAAATGAAGCTATTACAGGCAAAGATATTAAAAGTATTTTTGAAAAAAATAATTATACAAATAAATATTTACAATCCCTTGGTGAATATTTAGTTACAAAACCAACTTCAGCATCTGCTAGTTCTAAGCCAGCAGATACCTCCACTTCTTCAATCCCTTTGTTTAAACCTTATGAGATCCCTAGAACTTTCGCTACGGAACTTCGGATCCACCAAGCTAAAGACTATCCTCAGTTCTCTGACCTTCAGCGTAGGATCCTAGAAATTGAGAAAACCCTGATAGCTCAAGATACTCCAACTAAGGAGTCTTCTGTCCATGTTGTCCGAGAAACGGATTCTGACCAAGAAACCAATTCACAGTCAGAGTGATTTTATGAAAATCCTTCCCTAGAAATTAATCCTGTTAGAACAGGATCCTTCAACTGGCGTCAGCCTCAAAGACTTTACTATTCTAGAGCTACCCATCCTGATGTAGCCTTAGAAGAGAGACCCAATATTATGCAAAACAACTATAATGCCAATAATATCTATGAAAGGAACATAGATGGTTGTTCTGAATATAATATTCTAGCCAAATTACAACAAATGACTATGGTAGCCACTGCATACCGAACTTCTCATAACTGTTCTGACCAGCTTACTACCCATGTCTTAGTAGCAGGTTTCATAGGTTAACTTAAAGGATGGTGGGATACCCATCTTAGTGAAGAAGATAAGAACCAAATTCTCTTAAGTGTCCGAGTTGATTCAACGGGAGAACCAATTCTTAAGGATGGCCTTACCATTCCTGATTCAACCAACACCCTGATTTATACCATTATCAAAACATTCATAGGTAGTCCAGGTATCTTTAGGGAAAGATCTTCTGAGATACTTAACAACCTTAAGTGTAAAACCCTTTCTGATTTCAGATGGTATAAAGATTCCTTTCTTACCCGAATCTACAAAAAACCTAACGGAAATCTCCCATATTGGAAAGAAAAATTCCTAGACGGTCTACCTAAGTCTCTTAGGGATTTAGTTAAAGAAGAACTCCAAAATCAACATTCTGGTGATATTATTCCTTACGAGCAAATCACCTATGGCCAACTCACCAGTCTCATTCAACATGTCGCTCTCAAAATCTGTCGACATGATAAGATATTGAGACAATTAGCCAAAGATAGAGCACAGACTCGCCGAGACCTAGGTACTTTCTGTGAACAATTTGGTTTACCACCTTGTAGCAAAAAGCCTCACAAGAGACGAACAACCAAGGATATGGAGATTACAAAATATAGGTCTTCTACACCCAAGTTCAGGAAGAGCGAACCATTTTCTTCTAAATCCAAAACTTTTCCCAGTAAAAATAAATCAACAAACTTCCAAACTCCCAATTCTGGCAAATGTTTCAAATGCAACAAACCGGGCCATATAGCCAAATACTGCAAGTTGTCTAACAAAGTTAGAGATCTTGATTTAGATGAGTCTGTTCTTAACCAGATCGAACAACTTTTATTAGAAGATAGCGACATTTCTGATGTTGCTGATGATGAACTTGAACAGCAATTCAACCAACTCGAAGATGACGACACAAATTCATCTTCATCCCAGTCTAGTCAAGAGGAACCTCCAATTAATGTTCTCTCCAAAGAACAAGATCTTCTTCTTGAAATAATAAGCAATCTCCAAGATTCTGAGCAAAAGAAGTATTATCTCGAGAAATTCAAACGAACAATAGATAAGCCTTCCACATCTTCCTCTAATGCCTTTACCAATCATCCTCAAGTTGCCAATACTTACAATATTACTAATATCCTCAGTAGATTCCCTTCCCAAAAACCTAAGGTAGTAACTATCCAAGATCTCCAAACTGAGATTACATTCCTTAAGGAAGAAATTCGAGAAATTAAGGCTAAACAAGAATTAGAACGTCTTGTTCTCCAACAGCTCTCTACCAAACCTGAAGAGCCCAAACCAACTGAAGTTAAACCAGTTGAACAAGAAGTTTATTGCAACCACCTCTCCAGAATCTCCATAAGAAAATGGCATATGAGAGTCATCCTAATTGTCAATAAGTCCTTCACTTTGGATATCATTGCCTTATTTGATACAGGTGCAGATCTGAATTGCATACAAGAAGGGCTCATTCCAACCAAATTCTTTGAAAAAAGCAAAGAAGGTCTTAGAGCTGCTAACGGCGGGAAACTAGGAATTAGCTTCAAACTCTCCAATGTTGAAGTTAGAACCTCCTTAGAAAATTCTCCATTGTCAGCCTCAAGTTCTTTCCTATTAGTAAAAGACCTCACTAATCCAGTGATCTTTCCCTAAAGATACCTGGACTACCTATGAATGTTTTGATAATGGTATAAATCAGGGTGTTGGTTGAATCAGGAATGGTAAGGCCATCCTTAAGAATTGGTTCTCCCGTTGAATCAACTCGGACACTTAAGAGAATTTGGTTCTTATCTTCTTCACTAAGATGGGTATCCCACCATCCTTTAAGTTGACCTATGAAACCTGCTACTAAGACATGGGTAGTAAGCTGGTCAGAACAGTTATGAGAAGTTCGGTATGCAGTGGCTACCATAGTCATTTGTTGTAGTTTGGCTAGAATATTATATTCAGAACAACCATCTATGTTCCATTCATAGATATCATTGGCATTATAGTTGTTTTGCATAACATTGGGTCTCTCTTCTAAGGCTACATCAGGATGGGTAGCTCTAGAATAGTAAAGTCTTTGAGGCTGACGCCAGTTGAAGGATCCTGTTCTGATAGAAACCACTTGTCTACCGCTGGTACATAGGCTTCGAATGAATCCCACATTTTATACCATTTGCAGTGTCCTTGGAGGGCTAACCACGGTAGTCCTTTATGTCCTTCTGGCTTGTGGAAGGAAAACTTCTGGGAGTATATCCATGGGATATGAAATCGGTGGGAAAATTGGAGGAGTATGGGTATTTGTTGTTCACTAGAAAACCTATGACAGAAATAATCATATCCTTCTTTTACTGGTGCTGGGAGGATTTCAGCTCTATGACCATATACAGGCCACCATTGATGTATAAACCACTGGGGGAATTCAGAGGCTAATTGTTTACTCCAGAGGATGAACCATGAATGCTTTCCAAGTTGGTTTTGGAAGGTGAAAGCATTCATCCACGCTGCCTGGTAGTCATAGTAATTGTAAAATTATGGATCAAAAGGTTGAGAAAGTCTTTTGTATTTGGCTGGATGGGTTCCCCATTCTTTTGGTGAGATTATTTTGTTAATCCACACCGTAGTATGTGTGACATATGATTGGGTTTGCTTTTCTTTGTGGGGCTTAAACAAGTAGGATCTAGTATCTATGAGAATAAACTCATAATATTTTTGGGTGTGTTTGTGGGTTTTATCAAAAACTAAATGTAGACAATAATAAAATTTGAAAAAGGATTAAAAATATCATTCATTATCCTTTGAAATTCGGAAGGAGCATTTTTTAAACCAAATGGCATTACATTCCATTCATATTGTCAAATGGTACCGTAAAAGCAGTTTTATACCTTTCTTTGGGATCTATTTGAATTTGCCAAAATCCTGATTTTAGATCAAATTTTGAAAAGATAGTTGCAGCATAAAGCCTTTGAAGTAAATCCTTTTTGTTTGGAATAGGGTATCTAATCTAGCGAAGTGCTTTGTTCAAAGGTTTATAATTGATGACTAATCGAGGGACACCTCGTTCTATTTCAGAGTTTTTATTGACGTAAAAGGCAGCACAACTCCAAGGGGATTTGCTTGGAGAGATGATGCGTTTTTCAAAAAGATCATTGATTTCATTTTGACAATGAATGGTTAGCTCGTGATTCATCTGAATAGGACGAGCTTTTGTGGGGATTTTTTTCATCAAAGTCAGGTTCGTAAGGGAGCCTAACAATGTGCCTCTTGCCATTCCAAAAGGCTGTAGGTAAATCAGCACAAAGTTCTTCCTGGATTTTGGTTTCTAAAATTTTTATCTTGGATTGGAGAGAAGAATTTTGAAGTTGCTGTTGTAACCTTTAGAAGGCTACTTCCTCTTTGAGAAAATTAATCTGTGCTTCTTTACTTTTTATGGTAGACAAGAACTTTGCCATTGGGGGTCTATCGAAAGGAAGAAAGGTTCTACCTCCTATGCGTTCGATTAGAATTCCTTGTTTTGTTACCATAAATGGTATGAGCTCTTCGATAAAGGGAAATCCTAATATAACTGGATTATTAAGGTCTTTTACTAATAGGAAAGAACTTGAGGCTGACAATGGAGAATTTTCTAGGGAGGTTCTAACTTCAACATTGGAGAGTTTGAAGCTAATTCCTAGTTTCCCGCCGTTAGCAGCTCTAAGACCTTCTTTGGTTTTTCCAAAGAATTTGGTTGGAATGAGCCCTTCTTGTATGTAGTTCAGATCTGCACCTGTATCAAATAAGGCAATGATATCCGAAGTGAAGGACTTATTGACAATTAGGATGACTCTCATATGCCATTTTCTTATGGAGATTCTGGAGAGGTGGTTGAAAAAAACTTCTTGTTCGACTGGTTTAACTTCAGTTGGTTTGGGCTCTTCAGGTTTGGTAGAGAGCTGTTGGAGAACAAGACGGTCTAATTCTTGTTTATCCTTAATTTCTCGAATTTCTTCCTTAAGGAATGCTATCTCAGTTTGGAGATCTTGGATAGTTACTACCTTAGGTTTTTGGGAAGGGAATCTACTAGTTTTTAACTTGCTTTTATGTGGTATTGATAGATCAAACTCAGATCTATAGATATATGGCTTCTTTTATATATCTTTCAGACTTCAATGATTCCCTCCTAGGAATGGTAGAAACCAGCCTTTGTAGCGGTCCAGGAAGTAGCCTTCCAAAGGTTACAATAATTTCTAGGGAAGGATTTTCATAAAATCGCTCTGACTGCGAATTGGTTTCTTGGTCAGAATCCGTTTCTCGGAGAACATGGACAGAAGACTCCTTAGTTGGAGTATCTTGAGCTATCAGGGTTTTCTCAATTTCTAGGATCCTACGCTGAAGGTCAGAGAACTGAGGATAGTCTTTAGCTTGGTGGATCCGAAGTTCCGTAGCGAAAGTTCTAGGGATCTCATAAGGTTTAAACAAAGGGATTGAAGAAGTGGAGGTATCTGCTGGCTTAGAACTAGCAGATGCTGAAGTTGGTTTTGTAACTAAATATTCACCAAGGGATTGTAAATATTTGTTTGTATAATTATTTTGTTCAAAAATACTTTTACAAGGGACTGAAAGCGAAGCCCCTACAAGATTAGGGGAAAATAAAGTGGATGCAAGGACAGGAAGCAAACAACAAGATAATTAAACCTGCAAAAGATACAGTTAGGGTGCAAGCAAATAAATTTATGGGGCAGAACTGACCATATAAATAAAATGCGATAAAGTAAATTAGGCGGTTTAACCGACCATAATGCAGAGTAAGATAAATGTAAACTTGGGCAAGAGTAAAATAAATATAAACTTGAATATTATTGAAACTGAAAAATTGATAATACAAGTTAAAAACTTATATTAATATAGTAGAGAGAGAGCTCTAACCAATTCTAGAGAGAGGAAGAGAGTTCTTTCTCAAGTGATAGTGTAAGGTGTGTCTCTTATAAGTGATATGGGGGCTATTTATAGCCAAAAAAGTAAAAAAAAAATTAAAAAATACATAATGTTTTCTAATGTCATTCATGATGTCATTAGGAGTAAGTGCTAGGTGATGTCATGGATGATGTCAACTGTGATGTCATTGTGCTGTCATGTTGATGTAAATTTTTCAAACCGTAAAATCAAGGTCTTCTTCTTCTTCTTCCTCTGATGATTTGTCAGACAAAGAATCTTGACTTTTTTGGCCTGGAATTTGTGTCTTGAGGGTATCATATATATATATATATATATATATATATATATATATATATATATATATATATATATATATATATATATATATATATATATATATATATATATATA
>NC_031990.1:2805600-2824765 GCF_001879085.1 Nicotiana attenuata
TATATATATATAAATTATATGAGGAAAAATTGGGTATCAACAGTGGCCTTAACTTCTTTACCGTTTATATTAGTTTATATTTGGTTCTAATTTTCAGCACTTGATAATCCGAAAAACCATCTTTCAAATCCATAACAAAAAGACTACCATTTTACTGTTGAAGAGTTCCAATTTCTGTCCCTAAAGAGTCAAATCAGACTAAAAAATAAAGCAATTCTATCAAGAAACGAATATCATCAGGCTACCTTTTAATTGAATTTGAAGGGACATTTTCGACATTTAGAAAGAAGTCTAATGCAAATGAACTTACAACCATGATATGTTTTTTATCGTTATCTCCAAGCACACTCCTACATTTTGCATTACAAACACCTTCTCCATTTATTTCTTCTTTGTATTTTTTCAACTCAAAATTATAATATTCCCTTCCCTCTATAGACTGAAATATCGAGCGAAGACCATATATGAAAATACAAAATGAAAACAGATTAAGGACGAAAAAGAGAAGAATAATAACCCACATCAAACATAAATCTAAGCCATGATGTTGGAAATTAGAAGAGAACCGGGTAAAAAATAGGGCACAAATTGAGAGAAAAGTTGACCAAAAATTACAAAACTCAGCTGAGAAGATGAAGAGAGCTCAAAGAACTGTCCTTGAAAGCCTGAAGAAAATTGATGAAGGAATGGATGTTTCTTGAGTGCCTGCTCTGTTTGTTGTTTGAAAATTGGAATATGATAGATGAATGAATTGATAATTCTAGAATTATGAAAAAAAAAGGATAAAGCACTTTTATGATAGGGCTAAATGACAAAAATACCCTTGGTCGACCATCTTCACTCTTCTTTATAATAGAAATATAGTGACAAGTATTATTTATTTATTTGCTTGGTGTATAAACCCGGTGCGAGTAAGTTTTTACATATGTGTAGGTCTTTCGAAACAACTTCTTTCCATTTGATTTTAGGTCTACCTCGTTCCCTTTTAACACCTTTATTCACCATAGTTTTACATCTATGGACCTGTGCATCTGTAGGGCGACGCAAAACATGACTAAATCATCTCAAGCGATCTTCTCTTATTTTATCCTTAATGCGTGCAACTTGCATGTTCTAACGAATGTGGTCATTTTTAATCTTTCATCATGAATTAACAAGTTTTACGCTAGCTGCCAGCATACTATAACCGTTCTCCTTTATCCGAGCTTGGGATCGACAAC
Organism: Nicotiana attenuata; assembly: GCF_001879085.1. Lineage (NCBI taxonomy): Eukaryota > Viridiplantae > Streptophyta > Magnoliopsida > Solanales > Solanaceae > Nicotiana > Nicotiana attenuata. The sequence continues at coordinate 2,806,821 of NC_031990.1, forward strand.
GTGATAAGCCCACACTGGCAAAGTTCTACATTTTTCTTTAGTTAACTATTTTATGATTCTTGTTTTCACCTAAGGGAGACAACAACAACAACAACCCTGAAAAATCCTACTCAGTGGGGTTTGGGGAGGGTAAAGTGTACGCAGGCCTTACCCCTACCCCGGAGGGGGTAGAGAGGCTGTTTCCAAGAGACACTCGACTCAGATACAATAGATCTGTGAATAATTCAACCACAGTGGGAGACTAGAAAACATAAAAACCACTTGTGAGTAGTACCAAACCTATATTTGAATTGAAATTAAGATACCGATTATTACCTGTTTGGCCAAGCTTGTAACGACCCGACCGGTCGTTTTGAGCTTTTGCACTTTGATCGCCAGTTCTCGGGCATGACTTGCCCCGTGTTATGTATTATGACTAATGTAGATCGTTGGTTTTGGTTTTCAGGAAAATTTGAAATGAATTTGGAAGAACAGTTTCAGTTGAAAGCCTTGAATTTGAAAGGTTTGACCAAGAGTTGGCTTACTTGTATATGAGCCCGGATTGGAGTTTTTATGATTTGGTTAGCTTCATTAGGTGATTTGTGACTTAGGAGCGTGATCGGAATTGGTTTTGGAGGTCCGGTGTAGAATTAGGCTTGAATTGGCGAAAGTATTTTGGCGATTTCCGGTTGATAGGTGAGATTTTGATCTGACGGTCATGATGAAATTCCGAGAGTTGCTGTAGCTTCATTATGTCATTTGGGATCTGTGTGCAAAATTTCAGGTCATTCGGAGGTGTTTTGGTCGGGTTTTTGATCAAATGCGCATTTCAGAAGTTTTTGAGAAACTTAGGCTTGAATTCGGTGAGAATTGATGATTTTAGCATTGTTAGATGTGTTTTGATGATTGGAAAAAGTTTGAATAATGTTTTAGGATGTGTTGGTGTTTTTGGTTGAGGTCCCGGGGGCCTCGGGGTGATTTCGAAGGGTCAATCGGACCAATTCTAGCCTTTGGGAGTTGTAGAAAATGCAGCAGTCAGTGCAGCAGAGATTTGGTCATCGCGATCGCGATGGGGGTGTCGCGATCGCGTAGAAGAAAAAGGAGAGGTTGGAGCTTTGTTCTTCGCGTTCGCACTCAGGGGTCGCGATCGCGTAGTTATGGGGGCTAGAGCATCGCGTTCGCGGTATGTCTTGTGTGTTCGCGTAGTAGGATTTGGGGCCCCTCAGCATTTGTGCTTCGCGTTCGCGGCACAAGGCTCGCGTTTGCGAAAGCTTAAGGGTACAGACCTTCGCGTTCGCATGGGTGCAACCGCGTTCGCGAAGGGTATTTTTGGCAGAGGTGGATTTTGTTCATCGCGAACGCGAGAGGTCCCTCGCGTTCGCATAGAGGAAAAATAAGCCTAGGCAGAAGGTTTTTATTAGACATTTCATCCACGAACCAAGTCTCATTTCCACCATTTTTGATCGACCTTGAGAGCTCTTGGACGGAATTTGAAGAGGATTTCGACTAGAAGTGATTGGAGGTAAGTTCTATGAACCAAAAACGTGATTTTATTGAGAAATTAACCTAGAAATTCATGGAAATTTAGCTAAAAAGGGAAGAACTAGGGCTTGGGATTTTGAAATTTTAAATTTAGATTTGAAGGGCCATTTGAGGTCGGATTTGAGAACTTTGGATATGTATGAACTCGTGGCGAGATAAGGAATCCGTTGGTGTAAGAATTTCTGAGTTTCAAGAAGTGGGCCCGGGACTCGGGTTTTGCTAATTTCGAGATTCTTGATATTTTTCGATTGTTTTCGATTGGGTATTGTCTCCTTAGCATATCTTGACGTATTCGTTGTGGTTTTGATCAGATTCGACGCGCGAGGAGATCGATTTGCGAGGCAAGGGCATAGCGAGCTAGGATTTTGGTCGGCTTGAGGTGAGTAATGATAGTAAATGATATCCTGAGGGTTTGAAACCCCGAATTTGCACATCGTAGTGCTATATTGAGGTGAAACACGCGCTTAATGGCGAGCGTGGGGTTGTTTACTACTGGGGATTGTGACTTGGTCCGTCCCGTTTGATATTTTACCACGTATTTGACTAAGCTGATTTGTTTATCATCGTGATTTGGGCTTATACCGATTACTTGAATCCTTCAGGGATTGTTACCACTGTTTCCTCACTATTTCGATACTTTATTTGAACTCAGTCCCTATAATTATACTGTTTTGCAAACTCAGCCGCTTTAATTGAATTCTGAGATTTTAATGATATTTTCGCTATTGTTTGGGCTGAGCACTACTATTTATTTGATGCCCGAGGGGCTTATGATGTTTTCTGGACTGAGTGAGGCTTTCAGGCCTTGAGCGTGATGTGAGGAGGCTTTCAGGCCTCGAGTGTATTGTGAGGAGGCTTTCAGGCCTCGAGCGTATTGCGAGGAGGCTTTCAGGCCTCGAGTGTATTGTGAGGAGGCTTTCAGGCCTCGAGTGTATTGTGAGGAGGCTTTCAGGCCTCGAGTGTGATGTGAGAAGGCTTTCAGGCCATGTTTTATATGCCACGAGGTGGCTTGATATTGCACTTGGGCCGTAAGGGGCCCCTCCGGAGTCTGCACCCCCACAGTGAGCGCGGGTACCCATGTGGATCGGGCTGCATGCCGCAGCGAGATATGGATCGGGCTGCGCGTCGTAGCGAGATATATGGATCGGGCTGCACGCCGCAGTGGTTACTACATGATACTGTTCTGAGAGTGATTTGAGAGAGAGAGCCGAGGGGCTGGTACTGTTTTGAGATATTGCCCGAGGGGCGAACTTTTATGTGCGCATCTTGCATATTTATTTGCCTTTTTACCAGTTATATTGTGGTATTTGTGCCCGAGGGGCGGATTTTTCTGTGTTTATCAGTACTAACTGTTTGAAATCGTTTTCATAACTGTTGAAAAGATCATTTTCAAAAGAGCTTTAAACTAAGCCAAGATATTTCTAAAGATTTCACAGCCTTACTGTTTTCTCAAAGGATTGTACCCTGCTTCTATACAACATGATGGTTTGCTTTACGTGATTTCTTGCTGCTCGGTTATTATTTACTTTTGTTACTCACTGAGTTGGAGTACTCACTTTACTCCCTGCACCTCGTGTGCAGATGCAGGTATTCGTTCACCCAGTAGCAGGTTTGAGCTGATCAGAGGCTAATTTAATGGAGATTAGCGAGGTGGCTGCCAGCGTTCGCAGCACCGCATGTTCCTCCTTTGTTTTCATCAGTCCTATTTTGTATATTTCAGACTTGTAGTGGTAGTTATATTCTTATAGTTGCTCGTGACTTGTGACACCCCGATCAGGGCTGAGTTGGGTTGTAATTTCGTTAATTAATATTATTAAGTCATATTTTTGCTGTTCATTTATGCTTAGCTATTTTCTTGAAAGAGACGAGTTGGGTTAGTTGGCTGGCCTTGTCTTCACGAGAGGCGCCATCACGACCAGTGCGGGGGTTTGGGTCGTGACAAAGCTTCTCCAATCTTAGAAGCACTTTTTTTTTTTCAAAAATGTATTTTATTTCAAAGTGAAGTGTTTGGCCAAGCTTTTGGGAAAAAAAAGTGCTTTTGAGGAGAAGCAGAAAAGTAGCTTCTCTCCAAAGCATCTTTTTGAAAAGAACTTTTGAGAAAAATACACTTAGAAGCATTTTTTGAAAACTTGGCCAAATACTAATTGTTGCTTAGAAGTGCTTTGCAAATTAATTAGCCAAACACAAACTGCTTGTCACCAAAAATACTTTTGAAAAAAAAAATACTTTTCAAAATAAACTGATTTTTGCAGTTTGACCAAACGGGCTATGATCCAAGTTCTTCCCTCTAAATTATATAGATTCATATCTGAAAAATTGAATTTAGGAAAGAGAAGAAAAGAAAACTCTTTCCTCTAAAAATTCCACCAAAAAATAACTGAATTTAGGAGTACGTAAAAATGACATGTAAATGCAAGGAAAAAAAGTGACTTTTGGCAAAAGAATGTGTAGGTTTCTTTTTCATAGCATGGACAAAAGTTAGGGAATCTATCCTAAAAATGGTATACTTTCTTCTTAACTTGTTTTATGATTCTTTTTTCCTTTCAAATCTAAGAGATAGATTGGAAAACATAAAAAAAACCATCTTTTGTGCACAGTAAACATAAATATTTTGATAATTTCTTAGTCACCTCCTCACGATTCTTAGGTCAAATTTTCAGATTTTTTTTGGTCAATAGGTATACCAGTCTGCTATGAACCAGTTATTATGAGAAATAAAAGAAAACTATTTCCTCTAGAAATTTCCAACGGGAAAAAAAAAACAAAGTGAAGGACCAAATCAATTTACTGTAGGAATACGTAAATATGACATTTTAAGGAAAAGGAGACTTTTGGAAAAAGAATGTCTCCCTCAAAATATGTAGATACTCAATTGTATAACATGGACATAAAAGTTGACTGGTCAATACCTTGGTTTTCTTGAGCCCAAAACACAAGTTGTTTCCCATTATAAACGCCAATCTCTATAATCAATAAAAAAAGGAAAATATCAATCAATGCCCCCTCAAAATTTAAAATTTAAAAAGTCTTTACACAATAGTAGTAGTTACACAGCACATCTTATTCCTTATTCTCTGGCAGTTTGGCATCCCACTCTGTCCAAATTTTCTCATCTTCTCATACCTATCTCCTCCTTTTCTTTTCTTTCCTTCAAAATCAAAACTACCAAGAATCAACAATATGGAAGATTACAGATCAAAATCTTATACTGATGGTGGGATGCAGATTGAGAAATATTATGAACCCCAATTTTCTACTAAAGATTTTAGGTCATATAGTGTTTCATATGCATCTTCTTCTGTTGGTGCACCACCTCCAGTAGTACCACAGAACAAGCTGAAGAAAGGGAAGAGTACTAGTGGTTCAATCTCAAAATCTTGGAGTTTAAATGATCCTGAGTTTCAGAGGAAAAGGAGAGTTGCTAGTTATAAAGTTTATTCTGTTGAAGGCAAAGTCAAAGGATCTTTAAGGAGAAGTTTCAGATGGTTTAAAGACAAGTGTACACAGGTTGTCTATGGATGGTGGTGATTCTTCTAATTTTTTTGTCTTTTTACCTGTTTTTTTTGTGGTTTTTATAGTTGTTTTGATTGATCAAAATGTTTTATATACTACTATTTTGTTTGTCAAGAGGGCATTTATATATATGTGGATTTTCAATGAATTCCCTGCTGTTTATTTTCCTTCCTCTTCCTCTTCCCTTCTGGTTCTTTTGATTATGATTTTCAATATTTGTTATTGTTAAAGATGGATACTTTATCACTGCTCAATGGTCAATTATGTCTTTGAAATTGGGGATTCTTTTTATTAATTCTTATATGCAGGTTCATTGCCTAATGATGCATGTGATTTTGCCTTTTTTTAAATCTATCTTTGTTGTTTGATTTAACGAAATTTTACACTATAGTTTACCCTGTTGTAGTGGTTGAAAATTAAAACTGTTGTAGTTCGGTGCCTGCCTTATTTCCTAATAAATTAATAATTTAGCTATATTTGGTTTTAAGTGATAAATATTAAATAGAAAGTACTTGAGAACTGTCATTCTCTGAATGTACTTTCTAATATGTTAACTGACTGTCTTGCTTATGGTTTTCGCCAAATGTGTGTGAGATAAAGATTAAATAGTTTGTAAATATATTCATTCTCTCACACGATCAATATTATTATCGGACTGAAACAAGGGATCTAAAGAAGAAGAAAGGCAAGACTATATTAGTAACAAGCAAATCTTGTATACGTATTTCCAAATATTTTGGAGATAAATACCAATTAGAATGCCTGAGACGACCTAGACAGCACTTGATCATATCATGATTTGATTTGTAAGCCTACTTGGGTCTTGAGTAATTATTTGTAAGAACGAAATAATTCTTTGTTTTGTAATGGATAGTTGCAACTCCGTAAAAAAGAATTCACTCAAATATTTCTCACAGTGAACCATTCCTATATCATATATGTATATGTATAAATAGAGGTACCATATACAAAATCTATTAGCATAACATTTAATGTTTGTTGATCATGTGTTATCTTTTCCGCTAAATCATAATGTGTTCATCGCCTGTGCTTTTATTTTTTGTTGCTATTTTAATCTTTTTATTAGTGGGATTATTTACCTCTTCAATTAGTTCTTCCCTTGTACCCTGTTGTGTTGTTTTCTTTTTTCTGCTTTGGGACATATATATTCCAATGATACGCAAACTGATCAAAAAAGTCTTTACTATAAATCCGGTTAACTGAATCCAATTAGTTTGAGATTGAGACAAAAACTTCTACTAACTTAGGATTGAGGCGTTTGATTGGTTTCACTTGATGAAAGTATCTGATGTACAACAACAACCCAGTATAATTCTACAAGTGGGCTGAAAGGAAATCCAGGAGATTTCAAGAAATATTATTACAACTACATATAGTTGGGCAGGGGAAATGGGCAATTGTAAATGGAGAAATACATTGAACCAGCTTAATAGTTTTCCAATTTGAATGAGTCTGGTTGCTGCTAAATGAAGAGGCTTAGGGGTCATATAAGAATAATGCTGAATAAGGTGTATTAGTAATGCACGGATTAATAATGCAGAGATTAGTAATGCATGTATTATTTTTTTCTAATGCATCCTACCAAGCGACCGCTTAGACTGATACCCTTTATCGTAAGGTGATAAGCCAAAGCTGCTGGTAGGTGAGCAATCTAGTCTTATGGGTTTTGATTTGGTTATTTTTGTAAGAAGTAGTTCTATAGTCCAATTGAGCTAGTTGTGTATATATACTTATTTAGTTGAATAAAAACATTTTCATTTCGACCAACAAAAAGCAATCCCCCTAGCACTAGTCACATGCATGTCCCCTATATGCCAACCCTATTGGCTATTGCAGTGGTGGATATTATTATTATTATTATGTATCAAAGGAAGCAAGCATCACAGTTTGAAACTCATTTCCTGAATACATTTAATTTCATATTTAAATATTTAGGGAGGAAGCCTCTCTTCTTTCTTATGTTTTGTTTTAGTAATTTGTGTCTTCGATTTCAAGTTCACTTTCTATGTTGTATCGTGCTTCTCTTGTATATATCCAGTTTGGTCGACATCTTTGCTCAATGAGAGTAAACTGATATCAATATTTCAATAGCTAAATGGAACTAAACAAATACGCTTTAAACTAAAATTTGGATATTAGATACACAAAAACAACTGTAAAATTCAACTTTTAATATCAAAATTAAAAAAATAAAATAAAGCTTGCTTTTCCCCCTTTTGAGCTGGACATATTCTTTACTTGGTAATAAAATTCTTTAATTACCCAAGAAAAATTAAAAGGATCAATTTAAAAATGTTAGTCAGTTTGAATATTGAGAAATGAAAATTTGTTATAAAACAATAAAAGAATAAGAGTAGTATTGCAGAGAAAAGTAGGGAGAGAGAATTCTTATTGATATTTAGGATGAATTACAATAGAATAGAACCCTCTATTTATAGGGAGAGGGTGGCTTAGCCACCAAGCAATGAACCCTAGAATCTCTCTAAATATAGACATTAACCATAAATATAATTGTATTTATAACACTCCCCCTTGAATGTCTATTCAACAGATAATGTGCCTCGTTAAAACCTTAACTAAAATAAAACCCAGTGGGAAAAAAATTCTAGAGAAGGAAAAAGAGTACACATATCTAACAATACGCCTTTTGGTTGCCTCGTTAAAAATCTTGCAAGGAAAACTCAGTGGGACAAAACCTTGTAAGGGAAAAAGAGTACAACGCGTATTAACTCCCCCTGATGAGAGCATCAATTCACATCCTTGAGCATTTGCATTCCAATCTTGTGCATCATCTTCAAAAGATCTTTGGTAGAGATTTGATGAACAAATCAAGCATATTAACTTTAATGAATATATTGCACCTTGAAATCATCATTCTTGATAGAGATGAATTGTCTTCATATGATCTTTTTGGAATCGTCAGTTCAATATCTTCACATAGAGGTGAAAACTCTTGCTATCATATTATCATGCATATAGTTATAGCAAGATACATTTGTGCACAAATTGCACTGAGGATGTAGTACTTCATGACCATGAATTCTATATGCTTTAAGCAATTTAAATCCTTCAGGGGATTGTTAAGTCATATAAGCCATATAATAGACTTTAGATACATATCAAGTTTTCATGTCATACTAGACGTATAAGATATCGAAAACTGATTGCACATACCATTGACTTTATACTTTCAAGTGTTTGAACTATATGTCCAAAACTACATGTCTTTCATATCAAACCAATTCTATTTGAATTGTTTCTCTAGACTTAAGATCCTCATATACATTTAGCGCTATTATAGATGTCGTCGACAAACATTTTATATCGGTTCCAACCTCCTTATTTTTCATAAAGACATAACATAGAGATTTCTTCATTCATATATTCAGGTACCTGAATCTCTCATGAGATTTTATGAAGTGTTATGTCATGTGATCTTCTAGATCACTTGCCTCCTTTATTATGATCATTTAGATCATTTGCTCATCTTCTTTATCAAGAAGTTTATTTGAAACCGACTTATCTATACGCTTCAAGCGTACCATAGACTTTGTCCTTCTAGGACTTAATAGGAGCATTTGCAATGAGAATATAGTTACTTTCTTTGGGTCAGCAAATGCATCTGGCATGCTTTGCAATATATTGCAACTGAATTATCCTTTTATGAACTTCAAGGTCATATTATCTTATTCGAGGATCTAGATGTACAAGTGATAATTCATTCCACGTAACCTTTTCTCAACTGTTTATCATGTCTTCCCCTCATGTTAGAAAAATAACTTGTTTTCTCAACTTTGAGAACCCATCTTTGTGCGTTATGGTGTTAATCAAAATATACACCGCACATCAATGATAATAAGATGAAATTATTTGGTTCCTGACCATGACCCACTTGTAAGGGGAGAAAATAATATACTTTGGTATATAACGTATATCAAACTGATATAGATAACTTTGTTCTCATAAGCAATTGTTTAGCTATTAAGTAGATGCACTTAATAAATTATTTTGCTAAACCAACTTATCAAGATGAACTTCTTGAATAAAAAATTTGAAAATTATGCTCGAAATTAAATTATTGAGCAAATTACTCGCAAACACCATGTTGCGGGTTAATAATAATCGCACATGTAACCATATCATAGATGCATCTTATGTGGTATGCATGGCATATGAATGAGCCCATATTCACCTTTGATATTTCCAGCATTCATGGGATTCAATCCCAATTTTAGTTGATCTATTAATTAATGAGAACAAGCAATATAAGAGAATTCGTAAAGAACTTTCTAGTTCTTTAATATTTACCCATGTGAATTCTCTATTATTTTTGCACATCATACATGAATTAACATGGCTAAACCAAGTATGCCAACTGGATAAATTATCAATATTGATAAACTTCAGGTTTACACCATGATGTGTGCAATTATGAATAAACTCCAAGTTTATTATGATAAGGGTTTTTATATCAATAAATATCCACTTCATTGTGGTATTCTTTTGTTTATGTAGTACAAATTGGAGAATAAAGCGAGTAGCTTTTCACATACATATTACCCCGCTACAAGATGTAGTAATAGAAGATATTAAATCTTTCCTTTATTTATAGTCTCAATATAATCAACCGCTTTCGCGTATACTTTGGAAACTGAATAAGTTTCTTTGAGACTTACTACAACACAATACCTTATTGGTAATTAATTGTGTTTCTCCAAAATAGTATAATTGGCTCTTGCAGAGTTCTCAATTAATTTTGTAGTACCACATATTCATCAACACCCATATGGTGAATATCTCTTTTAAAGAGAAAGTTATACCATTATGGTTATGGTCAAAATTATATGCAAGACCTGTTTCTTGCATTACCGTTGACTTTTAATAATCACAATGCCAAAATATTTTGGCGTACAATAGGTACGTGACCAATGACAATTCATGCCATAATAATGATATTATTTTCTTATATCATTTCAAACCTCCTTCTAGAGGTGAGTGTGGTATATACCACTAGCACGCTCATATTCTTCCAAAAATGAATATGTATTCTTAAATCAGATGTTGTCACATTCACATCATGAATAGACCATAATCATCTATATGTGCTTTATAAAATCTCATGTCAAATCGATGACAAATATTTTCACAAGTGGGGGATTATTTTGAGAATCCTCATTATTCTCATTATCACAATGATGACGATTATAATTTCGTCTATTGCCACGTCCACATCCATTGATACATTCATAGTGATAATTTTGTCTTCTTTCAGACTTATCACATACTGCTATCACATTCTCTTAAGGGAATGAGAATGGAGCAAATTCAATGGGACGGGTTTCCACTTTTTGTGCCCATAATCATACATGAATTTGATCATGGCAAGACATAGAAACTTTTACCACTTCAGGTGGTTATAATTTCTTACAAACTCCATTAGAGTTGTTATCAAAATTTATTGTCTTTGTATTTAAAATCAAATTATAGAATAAAAGAGAAAAATACGGTAAAATACTTACCTTAAATCCAGAATTTAATCATGAAGGAAGTTCATGGAATAATTGACAATCATTATGCTCAATCCCAAAGCTTCTACTCAATTGGTTAGAGTCTCGTGCTGATAACGTGTTATAAAACAATAAAAGAAGAAGAGTAGTATTGCAGAGAAAAGTAGGGAGAGAGAATTCTTATTGATATTTAGGATGAATTACAATAGAATAGAACCCTCTATTTATAGGGAGAGGGTGGCTTAGCCACCAAGCAATGAACCCTAGAATCTCTCTAAATATAGACATTCACCATAAATATAATTGTATTTATAACAAAATTGATGATTTTCTTAGAACATAGGTAATACCTTATTCATTATTCCTAGAACATAGGTAATACCTTAGTAAACATGTATTTATCAAGTATTTCTCTCTTTTATCGATATTATGACACGATAATGTTTTCTATCAACTAACCAACATTAAATGAGGCAGAATTTAAAATATTTGCTTATGTTGGCACTTTGCAGTACTAGACAGTTGCGTGGTCTTATTCCAATCAACAATATTGACTGTTTATATATAGATTGATTAGCCAATCAAGGTTATCACGTGTAGCTTAATATTACTAGGGTTTATCAAATGTAAATTGTGATATTAATTGCATAGTGAGTGCAGTACTAGAGAGTAGAGTGGTGCTATTATAGCCAGCAGTATTGACTGATTTTTTTTACACAATGATCTGATTTACCATCTTAGGTTGTCACGTGCAACATGTAGCTTAATATCAATAGGGTTATTAGTTGTAAATTATGACAGTAATCACCTACTGAATGCAGTACTAGATATAATTAGTAGACTAGTGTTATTCTAATTAGGGGTGCTTATCGGACGGATATTTACACTTAACGGTTCGGATTATCGGTTATCGATTTAAAATATAATAATCCGCTAGCCAACCAATAAGATATCAGGCGGATTGGTTTCGGATTAGCTATTATCAGGCGGTTTATCGGCTAAATCAAATAGACAATTAAAAAAATAGAGATAAGGAAAAATTTAGGTCCAGATTTATTTATATAATATTTTCTAATCTATGTGACGTGAAATATCCAGTACAAGGAGAGTAAATAAGTATGTGGTATGGGTAAAAAAAAATTGACAACGCAATTAAAAGAAAAATTATTTTTTACGAGGAAAACAAGTTAGTTAACTAATGCACAACTAAAACTCCTTATCCCATAGAAAAATCCATGTGACATGCAATTAATGTCTCACCAAATCCATGTTTGAACTTTGAAGAGCTAACTGATGAGGGAGACGACTACTGCTGGTGTTGAATTGAGAAATTAGAGATTTAAGGTTTCAAGTAGTACTTTATATACATAAAGGTAAAAGTTTAAATATAAAAATTTTTAACGGATTAACAGTTAATAAAAAAAGAAGAGTAATCTGTCCCCAAATCATTATGCAATTAATTATAAAATTTCAATCCGTTTACCAATCATTATCCTAATAACCTGATGTTTGGTGATAAATGATGAAAAGTGCATATTTTTTAGTATATTTGCATATTAATTTTTGTGTGTGTCGCGGGAGATTACATGATTTTCGAAGTGAAATATATTCATTATGTATTTCTTATGTGTAGGAACGAGTTTGGATGCTAAATGATCAAAAGATGACAATTCGACACAAAAAGAAGAAATTAAAGGAGTGGGAGCTCGTCTATTCTCGTGCGTGGCACGAAGTTGGACGCGAAAAAGGAGAAAAGTTAAGGCACAAAACAGCGAAGCGAAGCAAAGGCACGGAGCCCTTCGCGAAATGGAAGAATCTCAAAAGCTGGATCCGCGTCTAGACGCGAAGGCAAACGCGGATCCGGGTCAAAGTCCGCGTCTAGGCGAGAAGGCAGACGCGGATTCCAGCTCTCCCATCCGAAGTTGGATTGAAGAATTCCGCCCCTCATCAACCCTAGGTCATATAAATACATCCTAAAATACCACTTTGAAGTGGGGGACACACTTTTGAAATAATTTAGAACTTTTGACCGGGGGAGAACGTTTTTTAGAGGAAAACACAAGCACAGAGCCGCCGTGGAGGCCGGGTTTCATCTTTTCTTCCACCAAACTTAGTAATTTTTATGTTTCTTTGTATGATTTGTTGTTTGGATACCATGTCTATGTGGAGCTAAACTTCACGTTCTAGGGTTGTGGTTCTTTCATGACTATTGTTATTCGGATATTGATTTTGATTTCTTAGTTTATCGTATTGGTTTATTTATTCAATCCCGCACTTAATTATTTGATTGCTTTATCACCAATTGAATACTATCTACGAATCTAGAGTTGAACTCGAAAGTGGGAATTCTAGATTGCATATAGGATTGAGTAGAGCAAGTTCTTGAACCTGGGCATCGGGGAACGGATTCGCGGTTAGGATAGACATATACCTAATTGCCTTGCTCGGTTGATTTACAGGAATTATAAATGCGTTCTTGTTGATTCTAACTCCATAGACATATAGGCGTTAGGTTAGCTTGAATAGGCGAGTAAGAACTAGACAGATTCTTATGAGCAATATTAACCCTGTTAACCAATAAACTCGATAAATTAGTTAGTCAATTCAATTGAAGAATACAATAGGAATGTTAGATAGCCCATAATCCTAGATCGTTTTCATTACATTGATATCATAAAAATCTGCTCTTCCTCTGTTCAAAGTTCATTACTTATTTTCTTCTTAGTTTAATTACTTTAGAACCAAATACTTCTAGGTTTAATTCTTGTTTAGATAATTAGGATAGTCTAATTTAGTTAATAGTTAATCACAAGTCCTCGTGGGATCGACATCCGACTTTTAGTCACTTTGTTACTTGACGACCGCGTATACTTGCGTGTGCGTTTGGCCGCAACAAGTTTTTGGCGCCGTTGCCGGGGACTTAGAAATTAACTAGTCTACTAGGTTAGATTTTTACTTTTTGTCTATTCAAATTTCTTTTTATTTTTATCTTAGTGTAATATTTTATTATCTTTGTTGACATGGCTTCTTGGAATGAGAAGTGGTCGAATATTGGTTATTCTTATTATGATGATCCTTGTCCATATTGTGGAGGACCTCACTGGTGGAAAAATTGTCAGAATGTTCCCGGGAGCGAGTTGTGCGCTCAATCTCAATCCTTTGAGTGGAATATTTGTCATATATGTGGCGGTCAAGATGGCCATTGGGACGGTTGTCCTAATTCTTATTATCCTTCTCAGAGCTCTTATTATGATCTTTCTTATAATGTTTGTGAGTTTGATAAGGGCAATGAAGTACAGGATATGGAACATGATACATATTTTAGGGATATTCTGAGGCAAGTAGCAGAGCAACAGGATGAACTCAAAAAAGATATCAAAAGACTCCAGGCTAGAATGGACTAATTAATGGCCAATTTCCAAGAAGAACCTCAATTTGATGAAGAGAGTGAGTTCCCACAAGAAGATTGTTTTGGAGAAGCAGATATAGTAAGCCAATCTTGTCTAGAGGAACAAGCTCAACTGATAAAATCTCATGAGTTTCTCCATGACGGTCTTTCGAATATGACAGAACAACTAATAGAAGGAAGAACTGAGCTCAGGCAAGAGATAGAACAATTTGGCTCAGATATTCATGACCTGCAGGCTCAATTGAATAAAAAGGTTGAGGCGTCTGATGCCCTACAACCAATTTTTGTGGATACTAGCTAGCTTGTGGAGCGGAAGGAGGAATTCCAACTATTCGACCAAAATATTATTAATGATACCAAGGTTGACGAAGAGTGCGAAATTGAGGATGTCAAAAATAATACAATTTTGGAGTTAGAGCGTATTGGACCTCATTCTAAACATTTTTCAACATTGTGTTTAGTTGGTGACATGGGAATTGATCCATTCGAGCATATAGAGGAGTCAATGGATGAGGAACAAAGTGTTTATATTCTGAAATTTGCGATGCTAAGGAGACAAAACGACATTCTTCACTTAAGGGCCAAGAAGTGCAAGATGCGATATCTATTGCTTGGTTCCTTTATTTTCACACCACCGCCTCATGAACGTGACAGAAAAATTGATGCAAAATTGGGGGCGCAATTTATATCCTCAAAGTGGAAGGAAAAGTGGTGAAAGTGATGGCGTCGTGCCGCGACGTTAAATCAAGCGCTTGTTGGGAGGCAACCCAATTCCATTTTTTTGTTGTTTACTTTTTTTTATATTTTATTGTGTTACATTTTTTTATTGTATTATTTTTTTTTGTTGTATTATTTTTGTATTTTGTAGGAGTAAAAGCATGGAGTCAAAGCCAATAGGCGAGTGCAAAAGCGAGCATGTGTTTGAAACTGAGTGTGAGGTACTCGCACATGGGATCATACGTGGGAGAAGTCTGAGTATCCCGTGAGGTGCTAATTCTTCGGCCTTTGGCCTACCAGGGAGTCTCTTTTACCCTCTTGTTATTTTTAGTGTGCATTGAGGACATTGCACAATTTTAAGTGTGGGGTGTGGAGATTGTCTGGGTGATATCCTGTGCTATGTTAGCTTAGTTATAGTACTCGTTCTTAGTGTAGTAATTTTTTTTAAAAAAAAAAAATCGGAAAAAAAAAATTCGAAAAATTTGGACTTTTCCCGACGATGGATTTTGTGGACAGCTTTCTTGAGGGATTAAAGTCTAAACAAAAAACACAAAAATATGTTTTTTAGCTTTCTTTAGGTAGTAATAATCCCCCGTGGTTTTTCTTTGTGCCTTGGTTCTTTTCCATGGGATGTAGTTTTAACCGTGTAGTAGTATTTTTTTTATTTTTAGAGTAGATTAAAATTTAGGGAATAAATGGAGGAAAAATGATGAACCTAGGCGCCCTTGACTTGTTTGATAGTAGCATATTTAGGCTTTGGCATGTGTAGTATCTTCCCTATGATTTGAAATTATTGATGATGCCTTGCTTAGTTGGATAGCATGTCTTGTGATGCCTATGTCTCGTTTTCTTGACTTATGTTCACTTTGTGCTTCATGCTTAATATCTCGTGGCTCCATGAATACTTGCATTTGTTTGAGAGTCGGAATGAGACCGCCCTTAGTGAGTCATGTGCCATGTGTGGTGAGGTTTTTGTATAGTCCATGTATTGTACTTGTGTCTAGAACTTGCCCGGTTTGTGAGTCGAAGTGAAATTTTAGGTGATGCTCGGTTTGAGAAACAATTTTAGGCTTTCCTTGATCTTTTTGAGCTTAGTGCTTATCATAAATAAAATTTATCCCTAGTTAACCCTTTTGAGCTCATAGACTTTTATTTGGCACCCACATTACAAGCCTATACCCTCTTTGTTCGTAATTGATATTGTTTTGGTCCTTGTGCCTCTTAAAGCACTTTGATTGCAAAATAAGCGCTAAAAGAAGTAAGAAGGAACTAAGTGTGGTGTGGATTTTGAGTGGAACCAATAAAAAGAAGAAATGTGCACTTGTTTTGTAAAATAATACACCACTAGCGGAAATTAAAAAAAAAAGAATAATATGAAGAAAAAAAAATAGAGATGAATACATTTTTGTCTTGTTCCTGCTAGTGCATTGAATTAATGTAGTGCTTAAAGAAGAAGGGAGCATTTTTGGGGTGATATTGTTTGTGAAAGTGAAGTGGATTGAAGAATTTGCGCTTAAAGTTGATTATGCGGTGTGTTAAAGTGCTTAGGAGGGTTAGTCACTATTCGTAAATATATCCTCCCGTCCCTTAGCCCACATTACAACCATGAAAAAGTCCCAATTGATTTTAGATCGAGCGAGCCTACATTAGTAGAGATTTACATTAAGGGCAAGCCTATGGTACCAATTACATGCATGTGACTTCTTTTGTGAGAGTGAGTGATTTTCTTTGATATATGTGAGCATGAGATTCGAATGTGTGGATTGATTTTACTCTCTTTGCTTTTGTTGTGAGGGCACATGGTTACACGAGGGATAAGTAACATTATTAGCTCTCTCTATGATTTTGGGTGTTCAAGCCATGAGTACATTGTGACATTGAGTCGGTTTGTGAGGCTAGGATTGTTACGAGCATGTTGTCTTTGTTTGAATATTTTTGAAGTTGGCATAAGAAAAAGGGAAGTGTATGTGATTGCATATGCTAATGTTTAATTGTTGCTATCAACCATGGTCATTGGTGTAGTGTGCCTCAATAGTGTAAAAACAAAGTGCACAAGGATAGTGTGAATTGTTAGTTGACTCGAGGACGAGCAACGTTTAAGTGTGGGGTAGTGATGTTTGGTGATAAATGATGAAAAGTGCATATTTTTTAGTATATTTGCATATTAATTTTTGTGTGTGTCGCGGGAGATTACATGATTTTCGAAGTGAAATATACTCATTATGTGTTTCTTAAGTGTAGGAACGAGTTTGGATGCTAAATGATCCAAAGATGACAATTCGACACAAAAAGAAGAAATTAAAGGAGTGGGAGCTCGTCTATTCTCGTGCGTGGCACGAAGTCGGACGCGAAAAAGGAGAAAAGTTAAGGCACAAAATAGCAAAGCGAAGCAAAGGCACGGAGCGCTTCGTGAAATGGAAGAATCTCAAAAGCTGGATCCGCGTCAAAGTCTGCGTCTAGACGCGAAGGCAAACGCGGATCCGCGTCAAAGTCCGCGTCTAGACGCGAAGGCAGACGCGGATTCCAGCTCTTCCATCCGAAGTTGGATTGAAGAATTCCGCCCCTCATCAACCCTNGTGGGATTATTTACCTCTTCAATTAGTTCTTCCCTTGTACCCTGTTGTGTTGTTTTCTTTTTTCTGCTTTGGGACATATATATTCCAATGATACGCAAACTGATCAAAAAAGTCTTTACTATAAATCCGGTTAACTGAATCCAATTAGTTTGAGATTGAGACAAAAACTTCTACTAACTTAGGATTGAGGCGTTTGATTGGTTTCACTTGATGAAAGTATCTGATGTACAACAACAACCCAGTATAATTCTACAAGTGGGCTGAAAGGAAATCCAGGAGATTTCAAGAAATATTATTACAACTACATATAGTTGGGCAGGGGAAATGGGCAATTGTAAATGGAGAAATACATTGAACCAGCTTAATAGTTTTCCAATTTGAATGAGTCTGGTTGCTGCTAAATGAAGAGGCTTAGGGGTCATATAAGAATAATGCTGAATAAGGTGTATTAGTAATGCCTCTATAACAAGTTAAAACATAGCTATAGGAAGTAATTTAGTAAATGGTAGCTATAGCAAGCTAATAATCACTAAAACATAGTGATTTCTGAAAATTTCTCTTAATTATAACAGAAACAAGTGATAGTTTTATCCTGCTTACGTACTTATTTTTCAATGAAGTGAATTCAATTGAACTCCTTCCTCTATCTAGTTCTCCCTAGTCGAACTAACTAGTGTGATT
>NC_031990.1:2824787-2916025 GCF_001879085.1 Nicotiana attenuata
CTCGTGCGTGGACACGAAGTGGACGCGAAAAAGGAGAAGAGTTAAGGCACAAAACAGCGAAGCGAAGCAAAGGCACGGAGCGCTTCGCGAAATGGAAGAATCTCAAAAGCTGGATCCGCGTCAAAGTCCGCATCTAGACGCGAAGGCAGACGCGGATCCGCGTCAAAGTCCGCGTCTAGACGCGAAGGCAGACGCGGATTCCAGCTCTTCCATCCGAAGTTGGATTGAAGAATTCCGCCCCTCATCAACCCTAGGTCATATAAATACATCCTAAAATACCATTTTGAAGGGGGGACACACTTTTGACATAATTTAGAACTTTTGACCGGGGGAGAACGTTTTTTAGAGGAAAACACAAGCATAGAGCCGCCGTGGAGGCCGGGTTTCATCTTTTCTTCCACCAAACTTAGTATTTTTTATGTTCTTTGTATGATTTGTTGTTTGGATACCATGTCTATGTGGAGCTAAACTTCACGTTCTAGGGTTGTGGTTCTTTCATGACTATTGTTATTCGGATATTGATTTTGATTTCTTAGTTTATCGTATTGGTTTATTTATTCAATCCCGCACTTAATTATTTGATTGCTTTATCACCAATTGAATACTATCTACGAATCTAGAGTTGAACTCGAAAGTGGGAATTCTAGATTGCATACAGGATTGAGTAGAGCAAGTTCTTGAACCTGGGCATCGGGGAACGGATTCGCGGTTAGGATAGACATATACCTAATTGCCTTGCTTGGTTGATTTACAGGAATTATAAATGCGTTCTTGTTGATTCTAACTCCATAGACATATAGGCGTTAGGTTAGCTTGAATAGGCAAGTAAGAACTCGACAGATTCTTATGAGCAATATTAACCCTGTCAACCAATAAACTCGATAAATTAGTTAGTCAATTCAATTGAAGAATACAATAGGAATGTTAGATAGCCCATAATCCTAGATCGTTTTCATTACATTGATATCATAAAAATCTGCTCTTCCTCTGTTCAAAGTTCATTACTTATTTTCTTCTTAGTTTAATTACTTTAGAACCAATTACTTCTAGGTTTAATTCTTGTTTAGATAATCAGGATAGTCTAATTTAGTTAATGGTTAATCACAAGTCCTCGTGGGATCGACATCCGACTTTTAGTCACTTTATTACTTGACGACCGCGTATACTTGCGTGTGCGTTTGGCCGCAATAAGTTTTTGGCGCCGTTGCCGGGGACTTAGAAATTTACTATTTTTCTAGATTAGACTTTAAATTTTATCCTTTTTTTGTATATACTTTTATTTTTACAAATATTTGATATTTTTTTCTTAGTGTGTTCCTAGTTCTCTCAGCATGACATCTGGGGATGAAATATACGGAGGTAAGGCTATTGATGAAGACTCTTGGTTGACAAAAGACTTTTATGGCTCGTATTTTTGGTCTTGTCATGGCCTGACTTCTTGGAGGTCTGAATTTGAATATGAGAGTAAGGGTTGGTATTGGGAAGAATATTCACGATTAAGGGAATATGAGGAACGACGTTGTCTTCGAACAACGTTGGTGAATGATTGGTCTAAGGAGAGAGATGAACTTGCACATAAAATTGATAATTTTAGCTTGGCTGTGCATAACTTAGATGCAGATTTGAGCACAAAGGTTGATGCGTATAACGCCCAACAATTGAATAATGAGTTGTATGAAGCTGAAAAAAATCTTTTAGACCAAATTGAGGAGCTAAAATCGAGAATACCAATCACTAGACCATGTTTTTCTCGATGATGCCAATATTGAGAAGAGTGCTCTAGAGTCATGTGAGGTAGTAGATAACATTACTTTGGGAGACTTGAGTGTGTGTAAATATGGAAATGCAAATAGTAGTAAAATTCATGAGTTAGGGCGCATTAGACCTCATTCCAATCATTTTTCCACATTGTGTTTAGATAGTAAGATAGTAATCGAGCCATCTGAGCCAATGAGGGGGTCAAAGAGTGAGGACGAGAGTGCCTATATTCTTGAATTTGTTGTGCCAAAGAGCAAAAATTACATTCCTCATCTAAAGGCCGAGAGGTGCAGAGTGAAAAATTTATTACTTGGCCTGGTTATCTTTGTAGCCCCACCAAAGGTGCATAGCCACAGACTGGATGCCATGTTAGGGGTACAATTCATAAGTTCAAGGTGGAGACAAAAATTGGTTCAAGTCGTGCCGCGACTTTAAATTAGGCGCTTGTTGGGAGGCAACCCAACTTTATTGCTTTCTTTTATTTTTATTTATTTTTGTTTATTTTATTTTTCTATCTTTGTAGCGTTTTTTTGTAGGATTATGAGCATAAAAGAAAAGCCACTGGAAGTGTGCAAAAGTGAGCTATGTGGTTGAAATAAGTGTGGGGTGACCGCACAAAGGATCGTACCTGGGAGAAGTCTGAGTATCCGTGAGCTGCTAATGCTTCGGCCTTTGGCCTGCCAGGGAGTCTCTTTTACCCTCTTGTTATNATTTCTTAAAGCTTTACGAAGAGACGAAAAGAAAATACAACCAATGCAGAATTTGAGAAAGATAGGAAATGTTGAACCTGGAAGGGTCGTTTATACTTTTTCCATGAGGCGGTGGCACGAATCGCGAAGCCACAAACACGAAGCGACAGATAATTAAGAGAAGCATTAAATGCCTGCAGCAGGCGTGGTCAGAGCACTCGATGGCTTTTTCACCTGGCGTATGGCCATACGTCACGGGCATCACGTCATCGGTCATATCGTTTATTATCATTACTCTCTAATAAACGAGGGGACTATCTGTATTGGGTGATACCCCTTTTTGCTTGAGCCCGACCGGGTTGGATCCGGTCCGGAGCAAGTCGGGGCCATC
This sequence comes from Nicotiana attenuata, assembly GCF_001879085.1. Lineage (NCBI taxonomy): Eukaryota > Viridiplantae > Streptophyta > Magnoliopsida > Solanales > Solanaceae > Nicotiana > Nicotiana attenuata. The sequence continues at coordinate 2,827,626 of NC_031990.1, forward strand.
GAACCCGACCTGGATGCAAGGTAGAACGACGGCCACGTCTACAACCGAGGTCGAGTCATTTCGAGACCGTTACAGAGCTCGAAAGGAATCACCACCGGATGGAGAAACACACAAGGTCGGAAGCCGGGCTCGTAACGGATAACCAAGCGTCGCCGGATATCTCGCCCAAACGTGATTTTCTCAACCACTTCAGGCCATTAAGGCGTAATTACAGGGATCCACGATGTAATCAATTTACCTACCTTATTTTTACCCTTAATCAGAATGTATAAATGGGTATCTCTCTAAATTCTTGTGGATCATCAAGCACAATTGTTCTAAGCAATATTATATTCTGCGATTATTTACTTTAACAGCAATTGTTGAGTCTTTATCTTTATTTTCCTCAACCTAAAAGCCTTTTGTATCTTTTAGTTCACGGATCCTTAAAACCCCATATAAATTCAATTGTTATCCGGATTCAAGGGTAAACAGAATTGCTTCGAGAATAAGCTCAAAATGGACCTGGCTCGAGCCCGATGGCGGAGTATAGAACTTGAGGATCGAAGTGCTCGATGAAAACCAAGGCCGAGTATGACCGACCTCGAGTAAGGCATAATAACGGAATGACGAAAAATTAGCAACCAACCGAAGGTCTCGGTGGAAATCTCGGAATAGATCATACCAAGCGGTTATCGGCGCTTTTCCCTTCTTTGGTTATGTCTGGATAGATCGAAATAAGATGACCACAATTTTAGGTATTCACTTAATCTTGTTAGGTCTAGGTGCTTTTCTTCTAGTATTCAAGGCCTAGCTTATTGATAAGTCCGAGAAAACTCTACTTGAATTCATTTAATTTTTTTTACCGACAAACCTATGCTCGAAAAGGGTTTCTTGTCCCATGAGTGGATTCTCAATTTTTTTAATGAATCCTAACTATTACCATTTTCTATTACGGAGGTGTGTGTGTAGAAGAAATAATATTTTGATAAAGAATATTTTTTCCGAAGTCAAAAGAGCGATGCACTCCCCCCTTTTTCTTGACAGAATAACCCCCCCCCCCTTCTTTTTTCTTTTGATATCTCTGGACTGATTAAACCAATTTTTCGAAATTGGTCAGGTAAAGAAGGAGAATTCAAAATTCTAGAGTCTAGAGAAGAATAAACAAAAAGAGAAGAGAAACAAAACGAATGAGCTTTTCATAATAGGCGAGCCTAGTACCCAAAAAACCTTGCCTTTTCATTTACTCGTAAGGATCTATTATGCGAGCTCCAGAAAGAATGACTTCACCGGGGCACACGATTACCACGACATGTTCAAGTTCTTTGTCTTAGCTTATCTTATTCTTCTTGAATTGTCTCGAATTACCTACAGAGTTTGAGGGCTCCGTGATTCGAAGTGTAGCTTATTTAGCACTCCCCTATTATATAAAGGGGAGCCCATTCATTTGTAAGATACGTTTTGACTGATAAGATAATACATACACTTTATTCTCTAGCTATTTTATTCATTGTTCATCAGGTTTGTTTTATAATTTGCTATTCCCACTGTTCCACCTCGAGGCTGTCATAATTTGAGGTCGAGATTTGGCTTGCACACCGGTTTGACTTATTTTATTCTTCAATTTATATATTTAATTCTTTGTTTATCAATTGGTATTTGATTAAATCACATATCCTTAAACCCACAATATAAGTTTAATTGTTACTCGGATTTTAGGGTAAACAGTTTAGCGCCCACCGTAGAGCTAAGGATAATAGTGATTGTTTTAGTGCTGATTTTGATAACACACGTTATTTTCACACTTGTTCTTGTCAAGAATTTTTGTTCTCAGGTTAAAACATGTCAAACTCACAAAACGCACCTGTACATGGTGATGATGGTCTTGGATTTCACGGGGAAAACGATAATGTAATTGCTCTAGGAGCCGGGGTGCCACCAACCAATCTCGGGGGAGTACTGGTCCTTGATATCAGTTCGCACATTGCTTTGAATGCGGATTTAGGCGCAGAACCCGAAGGGAGTGTATGCAGGGAAGGCCGATCTAGTGGCCAAGGAACACAGGGCGTAGGAGACGGGGGAGTTAGTCTCTAAGTAATATTCGAGATGCTACAAGCTCAGCAGGCTGCTATTTTCTCAGCTTCAAAGTCAACATAGACTCCGAGTGTNGAAACAAATACTCTATTAAGGAAAATCCTAGAAGAGAAAAATATTTTTTGATTCTTTTCCTTTTCTTTTTTTTTTTCAGTTTCCACTAATTTTCCAAGGAAACACCTCAAAAGGAAATCTTTTTGGGTTTTGGAATTAACACCTTAAAGAAAGCTTTTAAAGAATTACTAAAAGAAAATTTTCTCTTTTTTTGAATTTTGGTCCTAATATACCAAAGGAAACATAAAACAATTTATTTTAAGTCCTAGATATTAACTGCCTAAAGGAAAAACAACCTCAAAATTTTCATTTTCTTGAATTAGCATTCTTAAGGAAAACTTATGACGGAAATATAAAATGCAACATCTCCCTTTTTTTTGGATTTTTGAATTACACCACACCTTGTCAAATATACAATTACTGTACAAAATTTAGAAAGCAAAAGACGACATAAAAAGAAATAAAAATAAAAATAAAAATAGATCTCCTTAAGCAACTCCTGAATGCAGCGGTCCTGGGGTATTTGTCATGCTCAAACTCCGGTTAGTAAATTCACACCTATATGAGAAAACTTAAACCGACACTATGTGAGACAATAACATTCCCTATTAGACACATGCAAGACATGGTTGTGATTATTTTTGCAAAATGATTTATTTAGCCAAAAGGTGGCCAGAAGTGTAAAATTTGGCTAAGACCCCGCAAAGCCAAGAACCTAAGCTTACTAGGAAGACCGGACCCTATGTGGGTTTCCTACGTATCACGCCCCGAAAGACGAGAATCAGGTATGCGTAGTTCGGGCAGATTGGACACGTGCGAAAATTTAAAAACAACTAATTTAGAGAAAACAATATTTTTTTTTTCTTTTCTTGAAAAAGGATAAATCATACAAAATCTTTTTGGATTTTCTTTTTCCCCTTTTTTTGATTTTTGCTTTTCGGAAAATGATGAAAAAGTGCAAAATCTCTCTTTTTGTTGAATTTTTTAGCTCTCTTTTTTTTTCTTTTTCTTCTTTTTTTTTTCTTTTTTTTCTTTTTTTGTTTTTCTTTTTCCTGTTTTTCATTTGCCCTCAGCTATCCCTGGTCCGCCAAATGACCCTGTTACTCTTGAATAAATGCAACATGTAGCACATAGGATGCATCAAGATGGTCTGTTATTTTGGGTATACCTGTCCTAGATGGACCCAACCCCTGTGTTGAGTCCCCTAAGTCAAATGACATGATGCAAACAAGCGTTCCTACTAGGGATCCGGCATGAGATTTTGTTCTTCTAGGTTTATTGGTCTAGACCTGGCTTACCCGAGCGGACAACTCGGGCCGAGGGGGAGGCAGCGTACCGGGGATACAGAAGCTCCGCCGGCTTAGCAACTTATCCAAACCTCGTTCTAAATGGGTAAAGACTCTAAACAGAAGAGAAGCTACACGAAGTGCACCCTTCTCCATGATGTAGAAGACTCAGAGAGAGGAAGGGATTCATAACAGTTTATATATACAATTCAACAAATATCAAAGCGGTAAAATATTTAGCACATAAGGCATGCAACATGTAGGAAAATCAGATAAAGCCAAATATAACAATTTAACTGAGCTCAATTTAACTGAGCTCGAATTCTGAACCCTGAACCAAAAGTTCTGGGTTCTTTTCCCCAGCAGAGTCGCCAGAGCTGTCACACCTCCTTTTTTACACACCTACCCCGAAGGATAATGTATAAGGGAGTTTTTCCACTTTAAGTGACATTATTCGAAATGGGATTATTTATTTGATTTTTTAGAGTCGCCACTTGGGATAGGATTGGCTTTTGGTGTCCCAAGTCACCGGTTTAACTCGAATCCCAAATCGAGGAAAATTTCGACTTCCCAATTGGAGTCTGCGAACCAGAAATTCTGAATAAGGAATTCTGTTGACCCGAGGGAAGGTAGGCACCCCTGGATCCCGTGGTTCTAGCACGGTTGCTTAAATTATTATAAATGGCTGAAATCTGATTTTTATACATGTTCAAACCTATAGTGCAATTTTAGAATTATTTAACCGCTTTTAGTTAAAAAATTTTAAGAAAGTGAACGTCGTTTAAAAACGTGTTTTGGATCACGTCACATGAAATGCACCCGTATCCTCGACACATTTTTATTCAACATTTTGGGATTTGGATTTGGGTTGCATGAAATGCACACCCGTATTTAGGAAAGTAAGATTATTAAAAAGCGCGCCTAAAGCGACTAACGTGTTATTATCTTTGCGGGAGGCCGTGAAATTTGCTAAACGGCACGTCCCGAATGCTAAGTATTTTAATAGGATCATTTAAAACGGGCCCCGCAATTTATGCATTTTCTTTGGCGGGGCTCACCTCATTTTGTTATTTAAAGGCCATCCTAGAACAAACTAGAATTTTCTATTGAATTTGTCTCTAAAGAGCCCTAATTAATTAATATTACAAAATTCGGGCCTCAAATTCAAGTCCGAATCCAAACAAAAGGGTAAAACCTCTTAATTCGAATTCGCTACCTAACTCGAAGGCCCAAATTTATTTTGTTTCTTTTTTTTTATTTATGAGACCATCAATTTTGGTCCACAGCTTTCAGTAATGATTTTCCCATGCTTGGATCCAGTAGGAAGATATGGTAATCAAACTGCCCAGGTATTTAATTAGTTGAATGGGCAGGAAGTGGGCCTGGTCCAATCCTGGCTTTTTCTCACTATCTCATTGAAGTGTGTTTCCCGAGCCCAATCAGCCTAAACATTTATCAGAACTGGGCTGAGCCGACCATAATACATCATTAACAATTTAAACTATCAACTGGATCGGAACAACAAAGGCAAATCACATTTAGTATGCTGAAATATTTGAACCTTTGACTTCAGATTGTTTTCACTACTTATGGCACCCATTCTGTTAATATTTGGTAAGGAAGTGAAATTAAATTAACCAACTACCAAACACAATATTCCCAGGCTGATGGAAAACAAGTAACTTCATAATCTGTAAAGCATCGAATCATTTTAAGAAGCTGAAACTGTTTAATCTTAGAGGGTGTTTGGATTAGCTTTTAAGCTGGTCAAATCAGCTTTTAAGTTATTTTTAGCTTTTTTCAGTGTTTGGCAAATTCAAAAAGTCCTTAAAATAAGTTAAAAACTGCTTAAAACAAGCCAAAAGCAAAAATCTGGCCAATCCCAACTTACTGCTTTTTGGCTTAAAAGCTATTTCTGCTGAAAAGCTACTTTTTTTAAGCCAATCCAAACGGGCTCTTAATAATTGGCATAGATAACCATTAAACCTATTTTCAGAAGCTATTACCAGATCATGTAACGTGTTTCAATGCATATACTGATGTTAGATCATTATTTCGTGCCTGATTCTGGATTCTACTGTCTATTAACAAGGTATCAATCTTCAAATGATACTAAAACTATACTAGATGAGCAGTATGATCACAAACTAACCAACCGAATTTACACAGTTCAATTATACAGTCCATGTACAGTCCAGGCCTCTATTTAACTTGAATGTACACACAAATCAACATTAAACTATATTAGACAACTACATCTAATACCTATTTAACTATCAATGTATAACAGTTCAAATAAACACAGCTCAAAGGGCAAGGATGCGAGCAGTTTTATTCCAGAGCAACTCGGAGCTACATCAAAGTGGACTTGAATGTGTACCTGGAGTATAATGAAGTAAAGGAGAAAAACAGGTCAGCAGCAGTTCAAACAATTCACAGGAGCAAACAGCAGGTCACAACAGCAAATTGATTGTCCCAGGACCAATTCCACATAACAAATCACCCAAAATAGCTTGAATACACCCAAAACGACTTGCAATGGAACCCAGGAACACTCAGAAAACTTCAGCAATCGGATCTTAAACTAGAAGATGCAAACAACCACTACAACTTGAAATTAAAACCAAAATCTCAACAGAACAGTATTTTTTTTTTGAGTTTTCTGCTGTATTTTCCTTTTTTGTTGGTTTTTTTTAAAGGAATTAAGATCTAAGAGAAATTTTGAACTATAAGAGTTCAGATTTTGAACTTCTTTGGATTTGAAATTCAAATTTGGAGGCTCAGATTTGCAGAAATTGTTTTTGGGGGGGAACATAGAAGCTGGAAATTTTGGGGAATTTTCAGATTGTTGAAACCTTTGGGAATTTTTCAGGTGCTCAAACTTTTGAATGAAGGCACTAGGCACGCCTTTTATAGGCAAAGCCGAAGGCTCTTTCAGATTTTCGACTTTACTCCCTAGTCCCTTTTTATTTTTCAGTTTTTATTCATTAGTCCCTAATTTCTTGACTTGTTTCTCAAGTTACTGCATTGAGTTTCTGAAATTATAACTAAGGCCCTATTCTAGAAGATTCTAGAGGATTCTAGCTTAACCTACGGCATTTCTATCCAATTCTAAGTACCCAAATTACCCTGAACTTATACTGAAATTACTTACCTAGTACAGCTATAACCAAGCAGTTTCAAAAACTCTAGGAGTGGATTTTCAAATGTTAAACAAGATCGAAAATTACTTCTAATCCATATTCCTACTGACTATCAATGGAACAAAGTTAACAAGCAAAATCAAAAATAACACTTTGGGTCATGGATTAACTAACTCTCATTATACTAAACTAAATTAAACAATTAAAGGAAAAAGGAACTAACACAAGATTAACTAATCAGAATTAGTAACCAAAAAGAGACCACGAACAGAACTATTAACTATTAAGAAAAGGGAAACAGAATCAAAAAATAAAAAAATGAATAAAACCATGAATAAAGCTAAACAAAATCAATGAATATGAATAAAAATCATGGATAACAGGAATCAGTCATGAAAGAGAAACTAATGAAGAAGAACAAGGAGAAACTCACCTATGAAGTCCTAGGGTTCTGCCGCCTCTTAGATTTAAAATTCGACCGACTCTGGTAAGATTCGAACATCACTGACGGTGGATTCATCATGAGGGGAGTGAGGAGATCATGTGATGTCGATTTGATGAGATTTGGAGTACTTTAGGGTTTTAGGCCGGATTTTGATTTGAGATTCGAGGTCATGCAAGAGGGTTCGAACGAAGCTGGCCAGGGATTTGGAAAGAGGGCCTTGGGGAGAACATGTGGTGTAAAATTGGAGTTGTTTGATGGTGGCGCCGGCGGCGCCACTGTTTCCGGATATTTGGGAAGATGGGCTAAAAATTGAAGGAAATCGTTTTGGGGGTTGGAAAGAGGAGGAGAAGGAGACTCAAGGGTGTAAATTTGGATGGGTTTGGAGATCGGCCGCCGCCGTGAGGCGATTTCCGGCGGTGCACAAGAGGTACGAGGAAGGGGGAATTGTCTCTAGGGTTTCTCAAATTTCTGGACAGTTTTATTTAAAATCAAGATCAATTATGAGCCGTTGGATTAAAGTGAATGGATGGCTTAGATTTAATTGGCCTTCATTAATTCAAAACGACGTCGTTTTGAATTTTGGGATGCTGGACCGGATCTGTGGGTCGTTTGGGCCATTTTTGCATGGGTTTTGAGGCAAATTTGGGTTGGGATCAAAAAATTGGCCCAAAATTGGCCAGCCTATTTGACTCTTTTAAAAATTCTCAATTTCTTTTTATTTTTTTTCTTCTTTTCCTTTTTATTTAATTAAATTTTGGATTTTATTAAATGCAAAATTAAAAATAGACAAGACCTGATTTAACTCTAAAATTAAACTAATTAATTCTTAAAAATTAAACAAATCCTAGTTTAAAAAGAAAACTTTAAGAAAAAATCAAAAACTAAAGGTAAAACAATGCAAAAGGGCTATTTTCTCTTATTTTTGTAACTTAACTACTAATTAATCCTAAAAATGTGAAATTAAATCCTATATGCAAAAGCCAAGTATTTTTGTATTTTTCACTAATTAAAATGCTCAAACAAAATGCAAACAACTAACATAAAATGTCACAAAAAATCCACAAAATTGCAAATAATAAAAAAAAATCATTTTGTTAGAATTTCTAGGAGTAACTCATATAGGGCAAATATCACGTGCTCACAGCTGCCCCTCTTTGCTCGGAAACACGAAGAATTTGCGGGCAAAGATAAGTGAGCGGATACGAGCGATTTTTGCCCGTTTGAATACTCCGTGTGAAGCATTTTTGAAAAGTTTGACCGCACCCTGCTTCTGAGGTTGCCTACATATCCTTGGCTAAAAAGAAATCAGGTCAGTGTAGTTCGGGAAGGTCTGGTAGCTGGGACTACCATGGAGCTGTGGTTTCACTGTTGTTGTTGTTGTTGCTACTGCATACTGAACCCCCTTATTACACTGTGTCAAAATAAAAAGAAGCTAGACTGAACTATGATCTATGAATTACAAAAATCCTATCTATGTCTTCAAACTTGCTCTTGTAGTTCTTGTTGCCTTGTGAACTTGTATTCTCCCGATGGAATCCATTTGTTGTTGCCTTGAATTGTGATATGAGATCTATGAATAACAAAAATAAAGAAAATCTCTTGGCCCAGTTTGGTGACTGGGCATCATATTTCCAGATATTAATAAGAATTTGAAAACTAAAACTTGAATTATAATACCTCTGTTCTCCAGGCGGGCTCCTGACTGCTGAAACTTGAAATGTATGCCTCTGTTCTCCAGGCGGGCTCCTGACTTCAACAAAATAGACAAAAACAAAGAAAATCTCTTGCCCCTGTTTCAATCAAAGAAAAATCTTGTCAGTTTAAAATGTGGTGGTTGGTTTGTGGCCTTGAACTTTGAGGATTGCTCCTTCACTTCCCATTATGACTGATTTCCACTCGAAGACCTTGCTTGTTTATGGACTAACCCCTTTCCTTATAAGATACCTTTTCTCCATTCAGACCCAATATCCTCTATTTGTTGCATTGCATGAACTGACATCTCCCCAACCTTTGTGTCTCATATGAAACCCGAAGCGCGTCCATTGCCCCCACTCCGTGTATATGCTGTTCTTTCTTGGCTTAAACACTGGCCTCGGCCTTGAGGTCCATTGCTCCTTCACTTGTCATGATAACTGATTTCCATTCGAATACCCTGCTTGTTCCTGGACTAACCACTTCCTTTGTAAACCTTAACCCAGAAAATACCTCTTCTCGTTCCGACCCAATACCCTCTATTTGTTGCACTGCTCATACCGACATTTACCAAACCTTTGTGTTTCGCATGGGCTCCCAAGCATACTGATTGTTACCAACTCAGCGCGCATGTTGTTCTTTCCTGTTTTGAATCACCGGCCTTGGCCTCGAGATCTATTGCTTTATCGCTAGCCATGATAACTTTGATTTCTTCTTGGAAGTTCTTGCTTGTTTATTGACTAACCACTTTCGTTGTTACCCTTAACATAGAAAATATCTCTAATCTGTTCACCAAACACCCTCCATCTTGTTTCACTGTTCATGAATTGATATGTACCAAACCTTTCGCGTTTCACCGAAAATACCTTTGATCTGTTCACCTAACACCCTCCATCTGTTGCATTGTTCCTGAATTGATACGTACCAAACCCTTGTATTTCACACGAATCCCAAAGCACGCCAATTGCCACCCACTCAAGATGTATGTTGTTCTTTCTTGACTTAAACCCCTGGTCCGGTCCTTGAGGTCTACAGCTCCCCCATTTGCCACGATAACTTTGACTTCTGCTTGGAAGGTCTTGCTCGTCATTGGTTTAACACCCTTTTATCAAGCTTCTCACAAGAAATACCGTTGATCTGTTTACCCTAAACCTTCATTTGTTGCATCGTTCATGAATTGACATATACCAAGCCTTTGCATTTCACAAGGATCCCAAAGCATGTTGATTGTTGCCAACTCAGCGTGCCTACTGTTCTTTCCTGACTTATGACGCTTTGATGTGTTCACCAGATCCCGTTTTGTTCAATTGGAAAGCTTGGTGGCAGATTTTGAAGTCATTTCTCACTTGTGCTTACTAAACAGACTCAGGAAGAGGAAGTAAACAAGACAAAAGGAACAGAGTAGAGGATAATGGACAGAGATGATTCCTGACAAGAAAACTACAAAGTAGAAACTTATCGGGTGTGGATACCAACTCTAATGACCATGACATGCACATGCGGCCTATCCTGTAAAACAAATCTGATGTTCAGCTCTTGTCGTACCTTTTTTCCGTGAAACTGGGCTTCAATGCTCCGCTTATCCAATCTGATTCACAATCCTTATTCGACTTGTAGTGCCCGAAAGGTTTTCACCATCAGACCTCCCTCATTTTGATCTTTCTCTCAACTCACCGTCGCCTTATGGTGCCCGTGAGGGTTTTCACCAATAAGACTCTCTCAGTTTTGATTTCTCTCAGCTTTCATCGCCTTGCGGTACCCGTGAGGGTTTTCATCGATAAGACTCTCTCATTTTCCCCCTTTTTTTCTTGTTTGGACCGGAGTGTTGCCCCTGATAAGATTCACCTCTACTTGCTTGCCTTGGCATCTCTCGAAGACTGATCGGAAGGTCTTTATCTGGACCGTAATGTGGGTTTTGGACAAGGTTAGAAAGAAAGGATATCAAAAGGCTCAAAAACAATTCAGATGGGTTCGAAATTACAACCTTCGGAATCAGATTTCTCACAACAACCACAACTTCTGCCCCAGTTTCTTTCTTGGGGACTTTTGGATTTTTATTTTGGTGTGACTGAATCTCAGAGAGAGGCTGCCTACGTATCCTTTCGGAATCAAGTCNTTCGGAATCAAATCTCTTGCACAACCACAACTTCTACCCCAGTTTCTTTTCTTGGGGACTTTTGGATCTTTACTTTAATGAGACCGAACCGTGAGGCTGCCTACGTATCTTTAAAAGGAATCAGGTCGAACGTAGTTCATGTCATAGAAATTACCTTGTTGTTGTGATTTCTCTATTCTTTTTCTTCCTCTTTCTCTTCTTTTCTTTTCTTTCTTCCTTTTCTCTTTTTGTTGTTTTGTTGTTGTTTTTTTTTCTTTTTCTTTTTCTTTTTCTTTTTCTTCTCTTTTTTTCTCTTCTTTTTTTCCTTCTTTATTCTTCCTTTTCTTCTCTCTCTTTCCATTCTTTTCTTTTCTCTTTTTCCCTTACTTATCTTTCACGCTTNTTAAACCCCTGGTCCGGTCCTTGAGGTCTACAGCTCCCTTATTTGCCATGTTAACTTTGATTTCTGCTTGGAGAGTCTTGCTCGTCAGTGGTTTACCACCCTTTGTCCATCCTATCACAGGAAATACCTTTGATCTGTTCACCCTAACCCTTCATCTGTTGCATCGTTCATGAATTGATGTATACCAAGCTTTTGCATTTCACAAGGATCCCAAAGCATGTTAATTGTTGCCAACTTAGCGTGCTTGCTGTTCTTTCCTGACTTATGACGATTTGATATGCTTGGCCAGATCCCGTTTTGTTCGATTGGAAAGCTGGTGGCAGATTTTGAAGTCATTTCTCACTTGTCATGACCAAACAGACTCAGGAAGAGGGAGTAAACAAGACAAAAGGAACAGAGTAAAGGATAATGGAAAGAGATGATTCCTAACAAGAAAACTACAAAGTAGAAACCTATCGGATGTGGATACTGACTCTGATGACATTCACCTGCAGCCTATTCTGTTAAGCAAATCTGATATTCAGCTCTTGTTGTACCTTTTCGCCGTGAAACTGGGCTTCAATGCTCCGCTTATCCGATCTGATTCACAATCCTTATTCGACTTGTAGTGCCCGAAGGGTTTTCACCATCAAGCCTCTCTCATTTTGGTCTTTCTCTCACCTCATTATCGCCTTATGGTGCCCGTGAAGGTTTTCACCAATAAGACTCTCTCATTTTGTTTTCTCTCAGCTTTCATCGCCTTGCGGTACCCGTGAGGGCATTTATCATCAAGACTCTCTCATTCTTCATTTCCCTTGTTTGGACCGGAGTGTTGCCCCTGATATGGTTCACCTCTACTCGCTTGACTCGGCATCTCTTGAATATTGATCAGAAGGTCTTTCTTTGGACCGTAATGCAGGATTTTGGACAGGGTTAGGAAGAAAGGGTATCAAAGGCTCAAAACAATTCAACATGGGCTCAAAATTACAACTTTCGGAATTAGATTTCTCACAACAACCACAACTTCTGCCCCGGTTTCTTTCTTGGGGACTTTTGGATTTTATTTGGTGTGACTGAACCTTAGAGAGAGGCTGCCTGCGTATCCTTTCGGAATCAAGTCAAACGTAGTTCATGTCATAAAAATTACTTCGTTGTTGCGATCTTTCCTTTCTTCCACTTTTCCTTTTCTTTCTTTTCATTTCTTTTCTTTTCCTTCTCTTTTCTTTTCTTTTTCTTTTCTCTTTTTCTTTTTCTTTTCTCTTCTTTTTTCTTTTTTTTCTTTTCTCTTTTTTTTTCCTCTTTTCTTTTCTTTTCTTTTTCTTTTCTTTTTCTTTCTTTTTCTTTTCTCTTCTTTTCTCTTTTCTTTTCTTTTCTCTTCTTTTTTATTTTTTCCTCTTTTCTATTTCACTATTTTTTTCTTGTTTCTCCACTTACTTTCCCTGCTCGGGACTACGGGTTTTATTATTGATTCCGAAAGAGGGGTATGCAAGAAAATAATCGAGGCTCAAAGGGGTAACAACGGATAAAGTGTTTGGATAGCAGAACAAAATGCCTTCGTCATTCCAATCTCCAAAACATGCCAAGTACAAACTACACAATTAAACAAACTGAGGAAAACATACGTAACATCTTTTGATTGCACCAGAATTAATAACCATATCCACACATTTGCCTTCTACATTTGTCAATTACCCAGCACCATTGGACAACAACCACGGTACCACGAACGGCCCCTGTAAACTTGGGACAAACTTGCCTTTGGCTTCAAACCGATGTGGCATGATGTATTTCAACAGTATTTCTTTATGTTCTATCTTCCCCAGTTTCATACAATTTGGGCCTGAAATGATCTCAAAGTGTTCAAATCTGTTCTTATTTCCCTTAAGTGCCCCTGTCATCTTCAAAATCGTTTCAATGTTTCAAAATTAACTTTTGAGCTCAGGCTGAGAATTATGCGTGCATGTCATGTCACTAGAACCATCACGAAAAGAACTATAAGAGGAGAAGAGAACTAAACATAAATGACTAGAAATAGCATAAAACAGAGAATTGCATTAGACAGACGGTGAAAGAGTTTGGAGAACAAAACAAGCACAATAAACTGGGGGTACAACCCTTAGAACAAACCTAGACAACACTAAATGAGATACTACGACCAAAGGAACTAGACAAAATAAAATGATAGAAGGGTTTGAATCACAAGACAATATCCGGATTACAACCCCGAAAATAACCCGGACGACAGAAATGACAATCAAAATAAACCACCAAGACTCCTCTCTAGCTCGCCCAGGGATGGAGCGTCTTTCCAATTACCAAACTCGACATCTTAGCCACTGGATTGCACATCAAAATTGCTGGGACCTTCACCCATTTCAATATCATTGACTTCATTCAACAAGTTTTTGAGAGGATTCTCATACTCCCTGTCACAACGGATCTTTTCCACAAAATGTGCATCATCATGTGCAGGTAAAGGATTCTGTGCAATGTTCTGGGTGGCACTGTCCTGGACCGCAATTATCCCATCCTGAATCATTTCTATCTCTCTTTTCAAATTCCGGCAACTTTCGACATCGTGCCCCTGGGCATTGGAATGGTATTCACACCTTTTAGAAGGGTCAAAGCTTCTTGCACGCTTGTCCACATGATTCGGAGGAATGGGTGCAATCAGGTTATAATGCTTTAGTTTCTCAAACAAGTTTGCATATGACTCTCCCAAGGGGGTGAAAGTTTTCTGCTTCTGTGCCCTCTCTTGCTTGAAATTTTGGCTGGCCCGAAAACCTGCTCCAGGGGGATTCTTGTAGGCTCTTGGAGGTGGGTAGGTGCTTTGAGTTGGGTAAGCATTTTGTGGGGTGAGTGCGCGCCATTGCGCGTGGGTAGGATGTTGTATGTTTGGGCATGGTGGACAGAGAAGTGGGGATCAGGGGGTGGGTAATAGTGCTGTGGTGGGCTTGGGCTATATGGAGTGTGGGGGTAGGCTTGGGGATAGGGTCGAGGTTGGTTGTAATATGGTGATGGGCCCCTGGACCAAGCTCTTGATTCAACTACTGCAACATCTTCTTTCTTTTTCTTTCCCAATACCCCTCCAGTGCCGCTCTGGATAGCCTGGGTAGTTGCCTTGATTGCCGAATAGCTCATGATTTTGTTGGATTTAAGCCCCTCCTCCACCATACTTCCCATTTTCACTACTTCGTTGAAAGATTTTCCCACTGCCGACACCAAGTGACCATAGTAGGTGGGCTCCAAAGCCTGCAAGAAGTAATCAACCATCTCGCTTTCTTTCATTGGAGGATCGACTCTTGCCGCTTGCTCTCTCCACCGGAAACCGTACTCTATGAAGCTTTCCCCGGGCTTTTTCTCAACTTTTGTCAGCGACAAACGGTCTGGGACAATTTCGACATTATACTGAAAGTGACATGCAAATGCCTGGGCCAGATCGTCCCAAGTATACCATCGAGCATGATCCTGTCGAGTGTACCATTCCAAAGCCGCACCACTTAGACTTTGACTGAAATATGCCATCAATAGCTCGTCTCTTCCCCCAGCTCCTCTCATTTTGCTGCAGAACCCCCTTAGATGTGCCACCGGATCACCGTGTCCGTCATATAAATCAAACTTGGGTAACTTGAATCCCGCTGGTAACTGGACATCAGGAAACAAGCACAAATCCTTGTATGCCACACTTACTTGACCCCCGAGACCCTGCATATTTCTGAATGACTGCTCCAAGCTCTTAACCTTTCGAATCATCTCCTCCTACTCGGGGTCCCTGGGAGGCTTCTCTGTTTCAGCAGGAGCCTCAAAAGGAGGAGCGTGAGAGTACAGATCCGAGACTTTGAAAGTTGATTTTGGAGCATAGTGTTGGGCGTTGGGGACTTTGAACACAGTCTCGTTAGAGGATCGAGGAAAAATAGCTGGTGGGGGAGCTGCAGGAGCATGAGTGGCCAAAGGAGCGGCATATGAGGTGGTTTTGGCGGGTAGAGTATGAAAAGGTTGTGGGGTGATATCAGCAGCTGTGGGAATCTGGATTTGGGATAGCGGTGAGACAGTTGCAGGGTTTTCAATGTAGTTAGTGGGGAATGAAGGTGGAGGATGCCCCCTGATCCAAGACTGATACATGTCTGCCATCTGTTGTTTCATCCTTTGGACCTCCTCTTTCAATTCAGACTTCGACTCCACAAACTCCTTTTGTGGGTCTACAATCCCAGTGTCTGTTTCTTTGTTAGCCATGACCACCTTGTGCTTTCTGGTGCTGGATGGACGAATCACCAAAGTGCCACAAACTAACCACCCTCTGTTATGATAACAATGAAAGTAACAAAGAGGAGCAAAACGAAGCCAACATGTTAGCATTAGAGCATTTATCAGATAGAAATATCACATTGCGTGCAATGCCCCTAGTCACAGTTAACGGTTCTAGAACGGCTTCGAGGGTCACGAGGTCATTTGATCATCCCAATTTCACTCTTGTTCTATTTCCTTCTTCGTTTTCATTTCTAACACCACTTGATTTTTCATTTCTTTCCTCCTCTTTTCTTTCACCTCATGTCCCGCAATATCATTCTCTTGTTTTCTTTCTTCTCTCTTTTATTTTCCTTGATTTTCTTTTTCTCTTTTAATAATAATAAAAAAATGATTCGATCGAACCCTATGTAGGTTGCCTACGTATCATGACCCCGCATGAATCAGATCTTTGCGTAGTTCTGGAAGATCGAAAAACTGAAATTTTTTCTTTTTTTCTTTTCTGACTACTCTAATGAGAAAGGAGAAATAAAAGAATTTGAGTTTTTAGACTTAATGTCCTATACCCTATTCCAAACTCAATCTTAACAGGCATGTTTCTTTTCCCTTTTTCTTTCGAAACAAATACGCTATTAAGGAAAATCCTAGAAGAGAAAAATATTTTTTGATTCTTTTCCTCTTTTTTTTCAGTTTTCACTAATTTTCCAAGGAAACACCTCAAAAGGAAATCTTTTTGGGTTTTGGAATTAACACCTTAAAGAAAGCTTTTAAAGAAGTACTAAAGGAAAATTCTCTCTTTTTTGAATTTTGGTCCTAATATACCAAAGGAAACATAAAACAATTTATTTTAAGTCCTAGATATTAATTGCCTAAAGGAAAAACAACCTCAAAATTTCATTGTCTGGAATTAGCATTCTTAAGGAAAACTTATGACGGAAATATAAAATGCAACATCTCCCTTTTTTTTTGGATTTTTGAATTACACCACACATTGTCAAATATACAATTACTGTACAAAATTTAGAAAGTAAAAGACGACATAAAAAGAAATAGATCTCCTTAAGCAACTCCTGAATGCAGCGGTCCTGGGGTATTTGTCATGCTCAAACTCCGGTTAGTAAATTCACACCTGTATGAGAAAACTTAAACCGACACTATGTGAGACAATAACATTCCCTATTAGACACATGCAAGACATGGTTGCGATTATTTTTGCAAAATGATTTATTTAGCCAAAAGGTGGCCAGAAGTGTAAAATTTGGCTAAGACCCCGCATAGCCAAGAACCTAAGCTTACTAGGAAGACCGGACCCTATGTGGGTTGCCTACGTATCACGCCCCGAAAGACGAGAATCAGGTATGTGTAGTTCGGGCAGATTGGACACGTGCGAGAATTTAAAAACAACTAATTTAGAGAAAACAATATTTTTTTTCTTTTCTTGAAAAAGGATAAAACATGCAAAATCTTTTTGGATTTTCTTTTTCCCTTTTTTTTTTTGTTTTTTGTTTTTCGGAAAATGATGAAAAAGTGCAAAATCTCTCTTTTTTTTTTTGAATTTTTTAGCTCTCTTTTTTTTCTTTTTCTTCTTTTTTGTTTTTTTTGTTTTTCTTTTTCCTGTTTTTTCATTTGCCCTCAGCTATCCCTGGTCCGCCAAACGACCCTGTTACCCTTGAATAAATGCAACATGTAGCACATAGGATGCATCAAGATGGTCTGTTATTTTGGGTACACCTGTCCTAGACGGACCCAACCCCTGTGTTGAGTCCCCTAAGTCAAATGCACATGATGCAAACAAGCGTTCCTACTAGGGATCCGACATGAGATTTTGTTCTTCTAGGTTTAAACCCTAGGTTTATTGGTCTAGACCTGGCTTACCCGAGCGGACAACTCGGGCCGAGGGGGAGGCAGCGTACCGGGGATACAGAAGCTCCGCCGGCTTAGCAACTTATCCAAACCTCGTTCTAAATGGGTAAAGACTCTAAACAGAAGCGAAGCTACACGAAGTGCACCCTTCTCCATGATGTAGAAGACTCAGAGAGAGGAAGGGATTCGTAACAGTATATATACAATTCAACAAATATCAAAGCGGTAAAACAATTAGCACATAAGGCATGAAACATGCAGGAAAATCAGATAAAGCCAAATATAACAATTTAACTGAGCTCGAATTCTAAACCCTGAACAAAAGTTCTGGGTCCTTTTTCCCAGCAGAGTCGCCAGAGCTGTCACACCTCCTTTTTTACTACTACATCCCGTGAAGGGTATAATAAAGGGAGTTTTTCCAATTAAAGGACAATCGAAACGGGATCCGCTTATTAAGAGATTCAGAGTCGCCACTTGGGAGATTTATGGTGTCCCAAGTCACCGGTTTGAATCCCGAATCGAGGAAAAGGTTTGACTCTGTTTAACAGTCGCGAACCAGAAATTCGGGTAAGGAATTCTGTTAACCCGGGAGAAGGTGTTAGGCACTCCCGAGTTCCGTGGTTCTAGCACGGTCGCTCAACTGCTATATTTGGCTACAATCTGATTTTAATACATGTTATCCTATAGTGCAATTTAAAAATATTCACCGCTTTTAGTTAAATTTTGAAGAAAGTGAACGTCGTTTAAAAACGTATTTTTGGATCACGTCACATGAAATGCACCCGTATCCTCGACACATTTTTATTCAACGTTTTGGGATTTGGATTTGGGTTGCATGAAATGCACACCCGTATTTGGGAAAGTAGGATTACTAAAAAGCGCGCCTAAAGCGACTAACGTGTTATTATCGTTGCGGGAGGCCGTGAAATTCGCTAAACGGCACGTCCCGAATGCTAAGTATTTTAATAGGATCATTTAAAAAGGGCCCCGCAATTTATGCATTTTGTTTGGCGGGGCTCACCTCATTTTGTTATTTAAAGGCCATCCTATAACAAACTAGAATTTTCTATTGAATTTGTCTCTAAAGAGCCCTAATCAATTAATATTAAAAAATTCGGGCCTCAAATTCAAGTCCGAATCCAAACAAAAGGGTAAAACCTCTTAATTCGAATTCGCTACCTAACTCGAAGGCCCAAATTTGTTTTGTTTCTTTTGTTTTTTTTTATGAGACCATCAATTTTGGTCCACAGCTTTCAGTAATGATTTTCCCACGCTTGGATCCAGTAGGAAGATATGGTAATCAAATTGCCCAGGTATTTAATTAGTTGAATGGGCAGGAAGTGGGCCTGGTCCGATCCTGGCTATTTCTCACAATTGGGTCTAATTGAAGTGTGTTTCCCTAGCCCAATCAACCTAAACATTTATCAGAACCGGGCTGAGCAGACCATAATACATCATTAACAATTTAAACTATCAACTGGATCGGGACAACAAAGGCAAATCTGATTTAGCATGCTGAAATATTTGAACCTTTGACTTCGGATTGTTTTCACTACTTATGGCACATTCTGTTAATATTTGGTAAGGAAGTGAAATTAAATTAACCAACTACCAAACACAATATTCCCAGGCTGATGGAAAACAAGTAACTTCATAATCTGTAAAGCATCGAATCATTTTAAGAAGCTGAAACTGTTTAATCTTAATAATTGGCATAGATAACCATTAAACCTATTTTCAGAAGCTATTACCAGATCATATAACGTGTTTCAATGCATATACTGATGTTAGATCATTATTTCGTGCCTGATTCTGGATTCTACTGTCTATTAACAAGGTATCAATCTTCAAATGATACTAAAACTATACTAGATGAGCAGTATGATCACAAACTAACCAACCGAATTTACACAGTTCAGTTATACAGTCCACGTACAGTCCAGGCCTCTATTTAACTTGAATGTACACACAAATCAACATTAAACTATATTAGACAACTACATCTAATACCTATTTAACTATCAAAATATAACAGTTCAAATAAACACAGCTCAAAGGGCAAGGATGCGAGCAGTTTTATTCCAGAGCAACTCGGAGCTACATCAAAGTGGATTTGAATGTGTACCTAGAGTATAATGAAGTAAAGGAGAAAACAGGTCAGCAGCAGTTCAAACAATTCACAGGAGCAAACAGCAGGTCACATCAGCAAATTGATTGTCCCAGGACCAATTCCACACAACAAATCACCCAAAATAGCTTGAATACACCCAAAACAACTTGCAATGGAACCCAGGAACACTCAGAAAACTTCAGCAATCGGATCTTAAACTAGAAGATGCAAACAACCACTACAACTTGAAATTAAAACCAAAATCTCAACAGAACAGTTTTTTTTTTTGTTTGAGTTTTCTGCTGTATTTTCCTTTTGTTTTTGGTTTTTTTTTTGAAGGAATTAAGATTTAAGAGAAATTTTGAACTATAAGAGTTCAGATTTTGAACTTCTTTGCATTTGAAATTCAAATTTGGAGGCTCAGATTTGCAGAAATTATTTTTGGGGGGAAACTTAGAAGCTGGAAATTTTGGAAAATTTTCAGATTGTTGAAACCTTTGGGAATTTTCAGGTGCTCAGAACTTGCCTTGCAAGGCAAGGGTACTGCCCTTTTATAGAAAAAAGCTAGGGCAACTTTTAGATTTTCTTTTGCACCCTTGCCCCCTCTTTTAATTTCATTTATTAGCTTAAAAGTCCCTCAAGGACTGACTTATTGCCCAAGTTATTATACTAAGTTTCTGAAATTTTAATTAGAACCCCCATCTAGAAGGTTCTAGGGGGTTCTATTTTTAGTTACTGTAGGATTCCCTAATTAAAAATACCTATACTACCTCTACTTCAAATCTGAAACTACCAACCCGAGTCAAACTAAACCCCTAGCCCTTGGTCTCAATTTACCATGGTTAAGAGTATCAGCTATAACCAACGGATTAAACTAATTAAACTAAAAATCAACAAACATGGAATTATTGATTAAAACAGAAACCAAACCAAAAAAAATAAAATCGAATACTAATTGGACAAATTGAAAGAAATTAAAGCTATGCTACTGAATTGAACCCTATATCAAACACATTCAAACAAAGACTAAACTAATTATCAAAATTACCAAAACAAGATCAATTTTAAATCAAATCGATACAAGAATTAAACTAAAAAGATCAAAACAATCACAAACAAAGGCAGAAATCTGACCACTCAAAAAATAGAAAAGGGAAAGAAGAAAGATTGAACAGAACAGAAATAAACAGAAGGGAAAAACTCACTACTAGACTCAAATGCTTCTGCGAGTGACTTTGGTCTTGGCTCAGAAAATCGAACCCTAGATGTGAGATTGAAGAAATCCGGTAGGGATTTTTGTGCAGCAACCATGAGAGTGGGGCTTAGAGTGGCCTGGGGGTTGTGGGGTACAAATTTGGTACGATTTGGAGGCGGCGGCGCCACCGGGGAAAATTGGGCGGCGTTAGGGTTCTTGGCTTCAAACCTAGATTCGAGGGATTCTAGGCATGTTTGAAGGATATTGATCTTGGATTGGGGATGTGGGGGGATACTAGGGTGTTCATTTGATGGGGTTTGGACACCGGCGACACCGTGCACGGTGGCGGCGGCGCCTAGAGTTTGCCATATTCGAAGCGTTCCAGTGGTGTTCGAAGGAAACAGGCACCAGATATGGAAAGAGGAGGGGAGGAGGGATCTGTGGTAAAAAGTTGGGGGTCATTGGCGACTCGCCGCCGGCGGAGGCGATTTTCGGCCGGCGGCTTAGGGCGGAGGGTGGCGGAGAACAGGGGTACGAGGAAGAAGGGATGTGGTCTCTTAGGGTTTCTTTAAATTTTGGACAATTTTATGTAAAGTCAAAATCAATTATGGGTCGTTGGATGATAAAAGATAGACGGATGAGATTGATTTGAATCTAAATATCTCAAAACGACGTAGTATTGGCTTGATACTACGTCGTTTTAATGGTCTGGAGAACTGGGAGATCGGATCGGGTAAGAGGGGTGGGTTTGGGCCATTTTGGCCGGATTTGGGAAGGGATTTTTGGGCTGATTTGGGCTGGGATCAAAAATTGGCCCAAAATTGGCCAGCCTATTTGACCATTTTAAAAATTCTCAATTTCTTTTTATTTATTTTTCTTCTTTTCTTCCTAATTAATTTTTAGATTTTATTAAGCACAAAATCAAAAATAGACAAGACCTGATCTAACTCTAAAATTAAACTAATTAATTTCCCAAAATTAAACAAATCCTAGTTTTAAACGGAAACTTAAGAAAAAAATCATAACTAAAGTAAAACAACACAGAATACTATTTTTAATTATTTTCTCTTATTTTCAATAGTGTTAATTAATCTAAAAACCTAGAATTGGGTCCTAAATGCAAGTATGCTATTTTGTAATTTTCTTTTCATTCTTATGACAACTAAAAATGCACACAAAAATGCAAGCAGAACACAAAATCATGCAGTTAATTCCAAAAAATTCAAATAAAAGAAAAGTCCTAATTTTAATGAATTCTATAGGAGTAATTTAAGCGTGGCAAAAATCACGTGCTCACAATTGCTTCGCCATGATCGTTCCTCATTTTTTCGTATTTTACGGTCATTAATGTGGAATTCAAGATGATTCCTAGATTTTCGTGTGCTATAGTCCACACCATATGCATTAATTCAGGCGCCCGACCCCGAATCTATTAAATTTTGTGGGCCCATAAAAGATGACCTAATAAACAATAGCCATCACTTTGCCATGACCATTTCTCATTTTTTTAGCGTACGGACATGAAATAGGAATTCAAGACGATTCCCAGGTCATCTGCATGCATCTAGGAGACCAAGACTCGAATCGCCTAAAATTTTGCCGAACCATCAAAAATAAATTAAGGAACAATATTCATCGCTTCGCTATGATTGTTCCTAGTTTTTTGGCGTTTTAAATTCATATAACTTGAATTTAGCCCAATTCTCAAATTTTCGTGTGATATAGCTCACACCATTTGCATGCAACCGGCCGACCAGACCCGAATCGCCTAAAATTTTGCCAGACCATAATAATGACATAAGAACAATAGTTATTGCTTCGCCATGACCGTTCCTCATTTTTTTTTCAATTTAGGACCAAAAAACTAGAATTCCACCCGATTCCCAAATTTTCGTGTTATAGCTCACACCGTCTGTATGCATCCGGACGACCGAACCCGAATTGCCTAAAATTTTGTCGGCCTATAAAATATGACCTAAGCAATAATAGTCATCGCTACACCATGGTTGTTTCTCGTTTTTGGGAATTTAGGGATATAAACTTGAAATTTTGCCCGATTCCTAGATTTTCATATACTATAGCCAACGTTATCTATATGCATCCTCGTGAGCGGACCCGAATCGCCTAAAATTTAGTCGCCCCATCAAAAATGACCCAAGGAACAATAGTCATGGCTTTGCCATAAAAATTCTTTAATTTTTGGCATTTTAAGGCCATAAATTGGAATTTCGTTCGATTCCCAAATTTTCGTGTGCTATAGCCCATGTTATCTATATGCATCCGTGCGATCGGACTAGAATCGCATACAATTTTGCCGGACCATAAAAAATGACCGAAGGAACAATAGTCATCGCTTCACCATGGCCATTTTTCCTTTTTTGGCATTATAGGACCATAAAATTGGAATTCTGCCCGATTCTCACATTTTTGTGTACTATAGCCCACGACACCTACATGCATCCGGGCGACCAGACCTGAATCGCCTAAATTTTGCCGGACCATCAAAAATGACATAAGAAATAACAGTCACCGCCTCGCCATGACCGTTCTTCATGTATTAGCGTTATTGGAATTCCGCCCAAGTCAAAAAATTTAATAGCCCACGCCTTTTGTATGGGTTCGGGCCACCGATCCTGATCGCCTAAAATTTTGACGGGTGATAAAAAACAACCTAAGGAAAAATAGTCACCGCCTCGCCATGCCCGTTCCTTATTTTTGGCGTTTAAGAGTCGTAAAACTGGAATTTTTCCCGATTCTCAGATTTTCGTGTGCCACGCCTCCCGCATGGCACGAGCCACCGGACCCGGATCACCTAAAATTTTGTCGGACCGTAAAAAAGCCTAAGAAATAACAGACATCGCCTCACCATTACCATTCCTTATTTTTTGGCGTTTTAGGGCCATAAAACTAGAATTGCGCCCGATTCCTAGATTTTCGTATGATATAGCCCTGCCTCCTGCATGAGCCTGGGCCACCAGATCCGAATCGCCTAAAAGATTGTCGGACCATAAAAAACAACCTAAAGAACAATAGTAACCACCTCGCCATGACCGTTCCTCTTTTTTTGGCATTTTAGAAGCCATAAAACTGAAATTTCACCCGATTCCCAGATTTCCATATGCTATAGGCCACACCTCCTATATATGCCCGTGTCACCGGACCCGAATCGCTAACATTTTATCGGATATCAAATACGACCTAAGGAACAATAGTCACCGCCTTGCCAGGATCGTTCCGTATTTTCTGGCGATTTTAGGGCCATAAAATTGGAATTCCGCCCAATTTCCAGATTTTTGTATGCTACAACCCACGCCTCCATAATGGGCCTCGACCACCAGACTTGGATCGCCTAAAATGTTGTCGAACCATCAAAAACAACCTAAGAAACAATAATCACTGCTTCGCCATGATCGTTCCTCTTTTTTGGCGTTTTAGGGCCGTAAAACTGGAATTCCGTATCGCCTAAAATTTTACCGGGCCATCAAAGGAACAATAGGCATCGCATCGCATGACTGTTCCTTATTTTTTGGCGTTTTAGGGCCATAAACTAGAAATTCGCCCGATTCCTAGATTTTCGTGTGATAAAGCCAACACCTCCTGCATGGGCCGGGGCCACCGGACCCGGATCACCTAAAAGTTTGCCGAACCATCGAAAATGATCCAAGGAACAATAGTCACCGCCTCCCCATGACCTTTCCCCATTTTTGGCGTTTTAAAGCTAAATAACTAGAATTTCGCTCGATTGCCATATTTTCGTGTACAATAGCCCACGGATCCTGCATGGACCCGAGCCACCAGACCCGGATCTCCTAAATTTTGTCGGACCATCGAAAACGACCTAAGGAACAATTGACCTTTCCTCATTTTTTTGGCTTTTTAGGGCCATAAAACGGGAATTCCGCTCGAATTTCAAATTTTCGTGTCCTATAGCCTATGTCTCTAGCATGGGCCCAGTCCACTAGACCCGGATCACCTAAAATTTTGCCGGACCATCACAAATTACCTAAGAAACACTAGTCACTACCTTGGCATGTCTGTTCCTTTTTTTTTTTTTTTTGCGTTTTAAGGCAATAAAATTGGAATTCTGCTAGATTCCCAAATTTTCATGTGCTATAGCCCACGCCTCTTGCATGGGTTCGCGCCACCGGATCCGGATCAAGTAAAATTTTGCCGGACCCTAAAAAATTACCTAAGGAATAATAGTCACCGCCTCGTCATGACCGTTCCTCATTTTTGGCGTTTTAGTACCATAAAATTAAAATATCGCCCGATCCCCAAATTTTCGTATGCTATAGCCTACACCTCCTGCATTGGTCGGGCCACCGGACCCGGATCGCCTAAAATTTTGACGGACCATCAAAAACGACCTAAGGAACATAGTCACTGCTTCGCCATGACCGTTTCTCATTTTTTGGCATTTTAGGGCCATAAAACTGGAATTTTGCCCGACTCCCATATTTTCATGTGCTCTGGCCCACACCTCCTGCATGGGCCCGGGCCATCGCATCCGGATCGCCTAAAATTTTTCTAGACAATCAAAAACGACCTAAGGAATAATAGTCACTGTCTCGCCATGGCCGTTCCTCATTTTTTTTGCGTTTTAGGGCCATAACTAGAATTTCTTCCGATTCCCAGATTTTCGTATGCTACAACTCGTCTCTTGCGTGGTCCCGGGCCACCGGACCCGGATTGCCTAAAATTTTGCTGGACGATCAAAAAGACCTAAGGAACAATAGCCACCGCCTTGCCATGATCGTTCCTTATTTTTGGCGTTTTAGGACCATAAAATTGGAATTCTGCCGATACCTAGATTTTCGTATGCTATATTGCCTACGCCTCCTACATAGGCCAGGACCACAGAACCCGGATCGTCTATATGGCATACAATAACCATTCCTTATTTTTTGGCATTTTAGGGCAAAAAACTAGAATTCCGCTCGATTTCCAGATTTTTGTGTGTTATAGCCCATGTTTCCTACATGGGCCCGGGCCACCGAACCTGGATTGCCTAAAAATTTGTGAGACCATCAAAACGACCAAAGAAATAATAGTCAACGACTCACCATGACCGTTCCTCCTTTTTGGGGGGTTTTAGGGCCATAAAAATGAAATTCCGTCCGAATTTTAGATTTTCGTGTGCTACAGCCCAAGCCTCTTGCATGGTCCCGAGCCACCGGACTTGGATCACCTAAACTTTTGCTGGACCATCAAAAAGACCTAAGAAACAATAGTCACTGCCTTGCCATGATCAATCCTCCTCTTTTGGCATTTTAGGACCATAAAACTGGAATTTTGCCGATTCCCAGATTTTTGTATGCCATATAGCCCATGCCTCCAGACTCGGATCGCCTAAAATTTAACCGGACTATCAAAAATGACCTAAGGAATAATAGTCACCGCCTCGCATGACCGTTCCTCATTTTTTGGCGTTTTAGGGCAAAAAAACTAGATTCCGCCCGATTCCCAAATTTTCTTGTGCTATAGCCCATGTTTCCTACATGGGCCCGGGTCACTGAACCTGGATCGCCTAAAATTTTGTCAGACCATCAAAACGACCTAAGGAACAATAGTCGCCGCCTCGCCGTGACCATTCCTCGTTTTTTGGCGTTTTAGGGCCATAAAATTGGAATTCTATTCGATATTTAGATTTTCGTGTGCTATAGCCCACGCCTCCTACATGAGCCCGGCCCACTGGACCCGGATCGCCTAAAAATTTTCCGAACCATAAAAACGACCTAAGGAACAGTAATCACCGCCTCACCATGACCGTTCCCCATTGTTTGGTATTTATAGTGCCATAAAACTGGAATTCCTCCCGATTCAAAGATTTTCGTATGTTATAGACCATGCCTCCAGCATGGGCCTGGGCTAGTGGACCCCAATCGTCTAAAATTTTATTGGACTATCATAAACGACCTAAGGAACAATAGTCACCGCTTTGGCATGACCGTTCCTCATTTTCTTGGCGTTTTAGGGATATAAAATTGGAATTCCGCCGGATTCCCAAATTTTCGTGTGGAATTGCTCACGTCACGTGCATGGGCCTCAGCCACCGGACCCGGATTGCCTAAAATTTGCCCGGACCATAAAAAACGACCTAAGGAACAATTGACACTGCTTCGCCCTGACCATTCCTCATTTTCTAGCGTTTTAGGACCATAAAATTGGAATGTCGCCCGATTCTAGAATTTTCATGTGCTATAGACCACACCTCCTGCATGGGCCCGGGCCATCGAACCCGGATCGCCTAAAATTTTACCGAACTATAAAAAATGACATAAGAACAATATTCACCACCTAGCTATGAATGTTCCTTATTTTTGGGCGTTTTAGGACCATAAAACCGGACTTCCGTCCGATTCCCAGATTTTCATGTGCTTAGCCCATGCCTCATACATGGGCCCGGGCTACCGAACCCCAATCGTCTATAATTTTGTCGGACCGTCAAAAATAACCTAAGGAATAATAGTCATTGTCTCGCCATGACCGTTTCTCGTTTTTTGGCGTCTTAGGACCATAAAATTAGAATTCCACTCGATCCCTAAATTTTCGTATGCTATAGCCCACGCCTTATGCATGACCCGGGCAACTGGACCTGGATCACCTAAAATTAACTCAGACCATCAAAAATGACCTAAGGAACAATAGTTACCACCTCGCCATGACCGTTCCTTATTTTTTGGCATTATAGGGCCATAAAATTGGACTTTTCCTCGATTACCAGATTTTCGTGTGCTATAGCCCACGCTTCCTGCATGGCCCGAGCCACCGGACCCGAATTGCCTAAAATCTTACCGAACCATAAAAAACGACCTAAGGAACAATAGTCATCGCCTCGCCATCACCGTTGCTTGTGTTTTTGGCATTTTAGGGCCATAAACTGGAATTTCTCCTAATTTCCGAATCTTCGTGTGCTATAGCCCACGTCTCGTGCATGGGCCCGGGCCACCAGACTCGGATCGCCTAAAATTTTGTCGGACCATCAAAAATAATCTAGGGAATAATAATCATCGCCTCTCCATGACCATTCCTCTCTTTTGGCGTTTTAGGGCCATAAAACTGGGATTATGTCCAATTCCCAAATTTTCATATGATATAACCCACGCCTCTTGCATGTGCCGGGGCCACTAGTCCCGGATTGTCTAAAATTTTGTCGGACCATAAAAAACGACCTAAGGAACAATAGTCACCACATCGCCATGACCGTTCCTCAATTTTTGGCGTATTAGGGCCATAAAAATGGAATTTCTCCCGACTTCTATATTTTATTGTGCTATAACCCATGCCTCGTGCATGGGCCCGGGCTACTGGGGTCGGATCGTCTAAAATTTTATCGAACCATAAAAAATAACCTAAGGAATAATATTCACCGCCTCGTCATGATCGTTCCTTATTTTTTGGCGTTTTATGGCCATAAAACTCGACCTTCGCCCGATTCCTAGATTTTCATGTGCTATAACCCACTTCCCGTGCATTGGCCCGAGACACCGGACCCGGACCGCCTAAAATTTTGTCGGACCATCAAAAACGACCTAAGAAAAAAATAGTCACCGCCTTGCCATGACCGTTCCTCGTTTTTTGGCGTTTTAGGATCATAAAATTAGAATTCCACCTAATTCCCAAATTTTCGTGTGCTATAGCCCACGCCTCCTGCATGAGTGGGGGCCCTCATACCCATATCGCCTAAAATTTTGCCGGACCATAAAAAATGACCTAAGGAACATTAGTCACCACCTGACCATGACCGTTTTTTTAGCGTATTAGGGCCATAAAACTTTTCGTCCAAGTTTCTAGATTTTCATGTGCTATAACCCAGACCTCGTGCTTGGGCATGGGCCACCGGATCCGGATCGCCTAAAATTTTGTCAGACCATAAGAAATGACGTAAGGAATAATAATCATGGCCTCGTCATGACAGTTCCTCATTTTTTGGTGTTTTAAGGCCATAAACTCGACCTTCGCCCGATTCCCAAATTTTCGTGTGCTATAACCCACACCTCGTGCATTGATCCGGTCCACCGGAACCAGACAGTCTAAAATTTTGCCAGACCATAAAAAACTACCTAAGGAACAATAGTCACCACCTCGCCATGACCGTTCCTCATTTTTTGGCGTTAAGGCCATTAAACTGGAATTTCGCTTGATTCCCGGATTTTCGTGTGCTATAGCCTACGCCTCCTGCATGGTCAGACCCGGATCGCCCATAATTTTGCCGTACTATAAAAAATGACCTACGGAACAATAGTCTCCGCCTCGCCATGCTCGTTCCTTATTTTTGGGCGTTTTAGGGCCATAAATATGAAATTCCGTCCTATTCCCAGATTTTCGTGTGCTATAGCCCATGCCTCCTGCATGGGCCCGGGCCGCTGGACTCAGATCGCCTAAAATTTTATCGGACCATCAAACATAGCCTAAGGAACAATTGTCACCACCTCGCGATAACTGTTCCTCATTTTTAGGCGGTTTAGGACCATAAAATTAAAATTTTGCCTGATTCCCAGATTTTCGTGTGCTATAACCCACACCTCCTGCATGGGCCCGGGTCACCGGATCTGAATCGCTTAAATTTTTGCCGGACCATCAAAAACGACATAAGGAACAATAGCCACTGCCTCGCCATGATCATTCTTCGTTTTTGGCGTATTAGAGCCATAAAACTAGAATTCCAGTTGTTTTCTAGATTTTCGTGTGTTATAGCCATGCCTCCTGCATGGGCCCAGGCCACTGGACCCGGATCGCCTAAAATTTTGCCCGTCCTGAATTCCTGTTTTATGACCCTAAATGCCAAAAAATGAGGATCGGTTGTGGCGGAGCAATGACTATTATTCATTAGGTCGATTTTTATGGGGCCGTAAAATTTTAGGAGATTCGGGGCCGGTCGCCCCAATTCATGCAGATGACCTGGACTATAGCACACAAAAATTTAGGAATCTTCCTTAATTCTTGTGCTATGGCCCTAAAACGCCAAAAAATAAGGAACGACCCTGGCGAAGTGATGACTATTGTTCATTTGATCTTTTTTATGGGCCCACAAATTTTAGGAGATTCGGGCCCAATCGCCCGAATTCATGCAAATGGCAGAATCGTCCTGAATTCCTATTTTGTAGCCCTAAAATGCCAAAAATAAGGAACGATCGTGACGAAGCGATAATTATTATTCATTAGGTCGTGTTTGTTGGGCCCGTAAATTTTAGGAGATTCGGGGCCGGTCGCCCAAATTCATGTAGATTATGTGGACTATGGTACATGAAAATCCAAGAATCGTCTTGAATTCTTGTTTTATGGCCCTAAATCGCCAAAAACGAGGAATGGTCATGGCGAAGCGAGACTATTGTTCATGAGGTCTTTTTTATGGGTCCGCAAAATTTTAGACGATTCGGGGCCGGTCTCCGCAATTTATGCAGGTGGGGACTATATCACACAAAAATATGGGAATATTAACATGTCCTGAGATACATGATTGAGGGAACTTTAAATAAGAATCAAGAATACTTAAACCGTGTTTCACATTAACAGGGAAATAACAATAGTTTCACTTTACTTAACACATTAACCAAAATCTAAAACACCTTTATATCCTCCTTTAGGGAATTTTCAAATGATGGCCTCCTTATATCAAAAATTGCCTATAGTTTCATCGCCAGAACACAATAGGCAGTGACCACCTGAAACTCAAATGGATATGGGAAATAAATACAACAAACAGCTCAACAGTCTACCAGTGTAACCAGTGTAAGCTTGCTCATATTGTCAGTCCAAAATCTGGATGAAGGAGAAGAGAAGAATTGAGGTAGGCTGAAAACTAGCATAAACATAGTTGGACTTCTCTTCTTTGAGTTTTTAAATATTTTCATTTTCGGCCAAGCACGAAGATGAAAGGGATAGTCAGCGTAAAACAGGTTTGCTAACACATGAAGAGCATAAATGCTGCAAATTTGGAAAAAAATAACATAACAATGCACCCAACTATAGAAGATTCCTTAAGAAAAGTAGGAACACAGATATACAAGACATCTATTCATGCATTTCAAGATCTCACGTATAATACAGATTCTCAAAAAAAAAAATCTTTGTTCAATTAATAGATCATCCCCGGAGATCGGAGTGATGGGATCAAGGATTTCAGGGTAAGGAATCAAAGTCGTGAACATCATATCCTATAGCCATGCAAACGCTTAGCCCATCTTCTAGCCATGAACGGATCGTGATATTCCCAGCTCTCAACACTGCTACTTCTTCCGCCTGTGCTTTCAACAGCGTCAACAGCATCAGTCAGTTCTTTTCTATCACCAATTCTGACTACAATTTCCCCTGTTTTAACAGAGTCATCCATCATGCAATCAATGTAGGTATACACCACATGGACCTGGTCCAACTCTTCCAAAAGCAACGGGATTCTCCTCACCTCACCCCCTCGTAATTCTCCAATCCTCATAATCCTAGAGTCCTGCCCAATCCTCAATGCAATTTCTCTAACCGCACCACCTAATATTTTAGCAAGAAATCTCTCAAACTCGTGCATGACAAACCCATTTGAAGTGCCAAATCCAAATCCTACATGAAACTTATGGATTGTAATAGGAAGTTCCAAGTGAAACCCATGGAAAGATCTTGTTGGATTGTCAGACAGATGCAGAATA
Source organism: Nicotiana attenuata (assembly GCF_001879085.1). NCBI lineage: Eukaryota > Viridiplantae > Streptophyta > Magnoliopsida > Solanales > Solanaceae > Nicotiana > Nicotiana attenuata. Next base: position 2,858,849 of record NC_031990.1, read on the forward strand.
AAAGAATGAGGATTTTGGTGGGTGCGCTCTCTTAGTATCTTTACTCCTTTCTTGAGTCCTTCTACTGGATCAGCTTGGCCCATATAAAACAGTCGATCAATCACTTGTAGTGCTGTCCGCTTCCCGTAAGAGGTCATACACTTGAGGGGGAAGATACGTGCTGCGGCAGAAGAGTAGGTAACAATAGCCAAGCGGTCTATAGGTCGGAGTGAAAATACCACCAATGCCATGGCTTGTTTCATAAGCCTTAGGTGAGGTCCATTTGGGCTTGCAACTAAGACTAAGTCGGTGGCCGGCTGATGTGCCAATTTTAAGCAGAGATAAGCTCTCCTAGAGGATGTGGAAACAATAGGGGTCTGCCCGCGTTCTGCAAAATGTTGCGCTGCTGGATGTGAAGATTCTAAAGAAGAACTAGATAGACAATGCTGAGGACAATGGCATGAACTAAAGCCAGACTTTGGATTTGAGCAAGGATCAAACATAGAGGTACCATGAGTGATAGGTGACAAAGACAGATGCAGACGGTGAAGATCTGATGTACGGTCAGGCTCGATTGGATCATCATCATCATAGCGAGCAGAGCGCAAAAAGGAACGTCTATGTACCCGCGAAGTAGCAATTGATTCATCAAGAATCTGGAGAATGGGATCAGCTTGATTGTTGTGAGCAGAATAATCCATCTTCAATGTCCGAGGTAGTTGAGTCCAATGTGCACGGCAAACAGGGCAAGTAACATTGCCATGGCGGATATTAGATGATATGCAAGCAAAGTGAAAAGCATGAGAGCATTGCGCTGTGAATATAGCTTGTCCTGGGCTGCTGTCACAGCTATAGGTCAACGGATCCAGACATATTGGACAAAAATTCTGCCAAACAATAGAAAGAGAAGAATGAGTTTTCTAAATTGCAAATGGATGGTAGATGGTATGGATCACATCAAATGGTTACATGATGGAAGAGGTGAGCATAAGACCAACAGAAAGGAACTAATAAATACATAGTAGTAATCATTCCCATGCAGGACCTTGGAGATTCTTTGAAGGAACAAGCGACGTTCAGCATACTGACGCCAAAAAGAAATAGACCAGTTCCTAAAACATAAAAAAGGAAGAAAAAAAAACCAGATATAACTTTCTAAAGAAAACTAGAAAAGACTCGGTGTGTTTGGAATGTTCAATCAGATGGCACAGAATTACTACTCATTTATTGAACAAGGAGAAACTAATAATATAAGAAATTCTAAAGTGTGCTACTCCCACAACCTCACCCCCACCCCCACCCCACCCCCCACCCACCCAAATTTATCATTTAATATTTTCCTTCCCTGTTGTCAAGAAGGGATTACTTGAGTTTTCACCTCCAGTAGCAGAATATCATATGTTTTACCCATGACAATGCAGCATTAAAAATTTCACAGCTTTGATTCTCTCATGTAGCGAATACATCTAAGACATTGAGGATTCAGACATTTATAAGGATAAGATTACATAAGAAAGAAGAATCTCAAGAAATATAGTGAATGCTAGCCATGATATGATAAGGAAAGGGCAACAAGAGCTAGCTTAGACAAGCTAATTATACTGGAACCGGTAGCTTTGGCCCGAACCTTGTATATTTATTTTAAAAGAGTTCACTAATTAAGTACAAATAACCCCAGTAAATCAAACGTTTGTGGTGGAATCCCAATATCTAAACCCATAAAGTTCAAATTATAAATCTTGTGGATATCTCTATCCACAAGTAAGGACAATTAGGTATGAGTTTAAGTTATATGCACTGACAGTATAAAAATAGATCACTTATTAAGTAATTACACGTAAATCTCTTGACAACGGTAGTTGCTATCACGGGTTAATATATTGATAGTGTGAAAGAATCTTTACACTGTCAGTACATATAACTTAAATCCATTTAGAATTTGCAGCAAAGCAATGACAAAAACAACTAGGAAAATTGACAAATTGAGGATGCAAAATTGGAAGTACCTTGTTAGAAGGCGTGTTAGTAATAGAGTCTAATTGTGAAGGTTTAACTACAGCAGTATGATTCTTCAACAGCTCAGGATAAGCAAATGCCTGCACAGAACAATTAAGAAGAAAGTAGAATTAGAATTATCAAATGCATGAAATTTAGGTAAAATAGTTCATTTCTTTTTAAGAAACTAAATGAATTTTAGTAGACTTACAGAGGTGATGGTGGTGGTGGTGTTATCGGGGACAGGAGAAGGAGGGTTTTGGTATCCACAACGAAAAGAGCCACATGTTTGAACTAACATCTTTTTTGCTGCTTTCTTCAGCTTCCCCGAATACGACGACGACGACGATGATGATTCTCCGGCCATACCCATTACCGGCGACTTAATATTCCTGTAAAATCCACTGAGTGTGTGTGTGAATTGAGTGAATTTCACAACAGTTAAAAGCTATAGCCAGTAACGGTAGAAAGAGAGAGTGAAGACAGAGACAAACACAGTCACACAGATTCTCCAGCCATACTCATTACCGGAAACCACCTATAATTCACTGTGTGTGTGTGTGTGTGTGTGAATTGAGTATTACACAAACACTGAAAAGCTATAGGCAGTAACGGTATAGAGAGAGAGAGCAGAAACACACAAAATAAGTAAAGGCTTAAAATTCGGAATGGCTGCCAGTTATATCAATAATGGGGGCAAGGCAGTGGCTGGTCCTTTACTTTACTGTCTCACTCAACAACTCTGAATTTGCTGCTTTTGTGTTTTCTGTCCCCATTTTCCTCTCTCTCTCTCTCTCTCTCTCTCTCTCTCTCTCTCTCTCTCTCTCTCTCAGTCAAAGCTCAAAGTTTTTGGTCACTGTTCAGTCCACACTCCTCCCTCGGGATTTTGGCTCTTTTCTCTCTCTTTTCTTTCTTTTTCTACTAGTGAATTGAGTAGTAGTAGCACTTTTACTTTTTGCCCAAGCGCGCTTAATTTATCTTTTTTAACTTGCTTCTGTTTTTTTTATATAAGAGGGAAAATGGTAAAAAATATTTTAATTTTATCGTCATTCATATCATTGCATTAGCAAATAGTCTTTGTTTTTTCTTGATACTTATGGAGCTTCAACCTGAACAGTAAAGAAGGATTATTTAAAATCATCTTCAGTAGAGGGGCGATTTGGCCTCTTTTTTGACATATAAAATATATCCAATGTGCATTTAATCCGTTTAAGATATCTCATCTGTCTCAAAATATATGTTATATTTCTCTTTTATATTATCATTAAAAAAATATTAAATAGGAGATGTTTTTAACTATGAGTGTTGCTATTTGGCCAAACTCACAGTGGCCCAACGATGGCCACACTGGTGAAATACCATTACAGCCCTTCATTTTATATTTGGCTTAATAGCCATTTTTTCCCTCCTAAATATTTTCGATTAAAATAAGTTAATAACTATTCATTATACCAAAACATTGACCCCATAAATCATCATTCTATCATGCTTGGGAAGATCAAAAGCCTTTGTATATGTATACCTATATTATTACGTTTTTAAAAAAAATACAATTTATACGATGGGAAGATCAAAAGTCTAGTATGTATACACAATATTATTTTTTCCATTTATACGGTATACCTTGTTATACCATACACTTATGTTAAGAGATCTTTCATTAAACACATAATTCACCACCCTTCCCCCTAACCTAAACATGAATACTAACCTAGAAACTAGTTTGGAGCCATTAAACCCGAATAACAACCTAGAAACTAGGTCGGAGCAACTAAGGAATGCATTACACATATCATTGGGGTTGAATTCGGACGGCAGTTTGATGAATGAAGATGAGTCGGTCAACATTGAATCGGACGGCAACTTCAATGATGGAGAAGATCATGTTGACGATGTTGATGATGATGACGGCCATTATTTAGAGGAGGAGGGAGAAGGTGGAAAGGACAGGGAAATGTCTAATGAGTTCAATGAAGAAGATTTAGTAATTGGTCAAATTACTGGGATGCGGTTCAGTAATAAGGATGTTATGTTTGATTTTTATAAAGAACATGCAAGATTATCAGGGTTTTACATTGTCAAAAGAACATCAAACAAAAAAGGTGGTGATATTGTTAACTATGTGCAATATGGTTGTGATAGGTCTAGGAAACTGTCACGACCCGGATTTTCTACCTTCGAGAATCGTGATGGCGCCTACTCGTGAAAGCAAGGCAAGCCGACAGTTACAGTTTTACCACAATTATTATTAATCAAACAGAAATAAATAATAGCTAAAACCAAACAAATATGAAATGCGGAAGTGATATAACAGTTCAACAACTTTAGTACATAACTACCCCAGTGATCTGGTGTTACAATCCACGAACGTCTAAGAATTTCTACAAATATAAGATTGAAAGAAGTACATAGGTTCTCAAAATAGAAAGAGACAGGAAAGACTAAAATAGCAGAAAGGGGACTCCAGGCTCTACGGACACTGGCAGATCTACCTTGAGTCTCCCTGGACCGAAGGCAACAACCTCAAATCTACTCACAAGGTCCGGCACCGAAATCTGCATAAAAAGTGCAGAGTGCAGTATCAATACAACTGACCCCATGTATTGGTAAGTGTCAAGCCTAACCTCGGCGAAGTAGTGACGAGGCTAGGACACGACAACCATATAAACCTGTGCAGTTAAATCATATACGAGCAGAACAATAATAACAGAAAAGTATCAGATAAAGATGGGAAGGGGAAACATGCTGTGGGGAATATCAAATTCTGATAGTAATTCAACAGAGAAGCAAAATAAACACCATATTCGAATCAACAGGAATAATGAAATAGTAACACGTGCACGGCATCACCCTTCGTGCTTTTACTCTCGTCCTCACCATAAGAAACAACAGAAAAGGCACGGCATCACCCTTCGTGCATTAACTCTCATAATCATGGCACGGCATCACTCTTCGTGCATTAACTCTCATAATCATGGCACGGCATCACCCTTCGTGCACTAAAACTCACAATGTCGGCACGACATTACCCTTCGTGCATTAACACTCACTCAAAATATCGTGCACGGCATCACCCTTCGTGCTTTACTCTCTTCCTCACCCAAACAGAAGAAACAATAACATCCCGGCAAGGGAATCAACAACAACCAATCTTATTTCAACAGTTAACTTCACAAAGTAAACCTCAACTTGAGTCAATACTCAACAATGATCAAATACCCAAAAGTATCATAAAACTTGCTCAACATAGAGAATCATCAATTTAAGCATGCACAGTACGTGATGAGAGACACAACGGTCACAATATAAGACTCACTTGCATGCTCAACATCAACGTATAGATACTCGTCACCACACCTATACGTCGACTCAATACTAACACATAGCAAATAAGACAACAACACCTATTCCCTCAAGCTAAGGTTAGACCAAACACTTACCTCGATTCCACGGCCAACTCAAGCCTCAAATACCGCTTTTCCTTTGATTTCCACTTCCAAACCGCCCGAATCTATGCATAATTAACTAATTAACATCAATTAACACTAAATAAACCAATTATAATGCATGAGTATAGATTTCTCAATGTTTTCCCCAAAAAGTCAAAAATCGACCCCGGGCCCGCTTGGTGAAAACTCGAAGTTCGAACCAAAACCCGATTACCCATTCACCCACGAACCCAAATATGCAATTGGTTTTGAAATCCGACCTCAATTTGAGGTCCAAATCCCCAAATTTTGAAATTCCTAAATTCTACTCAAGAACACCCAATTTCCCATGAAAAACCCTAGATTTTGAGATGAAATCATGTAAAAAGATGAAATAGATTGAAGGAAATGAGTTAGAAGTTGTTTACCTATAATTTGGGGAAGAACTCTTCTTTGAAAAATCGCCTGTGGGAGCCTAGGGTTTGAAAATTTGATAAGTGTAGTGAAAATCCCGTGAAAACTTATTTTTGAACAGTTGCAAATATCGTATTTGCGATCACAGGTTCGCAGTGCGAACTCGCAAATGCGACCAAGGCTTCGCAAATGCGAAGCGTGGCCTGACCTGCTGCCTTCGCAAATGCGAACAAATGTTCGCAATTGCGGCCACTGTTCATGTCGCATTTGCGACGATGAACTTCGCACATGCGAAGGTCCCCTGCCCAGCCCAGTCATCGCAAATGCGATGATTCTTCGCAATTGCGGTGCTCGCATTTGTGAGCCAGACTTCGCAAATGCAAAGTCTGCAGACCTGCAATACCAGAAAATTTTCCTTAAGGTTCAAAACACTTCGTGGCCTATCCAAAACTCACCCGAGCCCTCGGGGCTCCAAACCAAACATGCACACAAGTCTAAAAACAACATAAGGACTTTTCATGCGATCAAATCGCCGAAATAACATCTTAAACAACGAATTTAACACCAAAACTCATAAAATTCTCAAGATAGTTCGAAATTTCTATTTTCTCAACCAAGGGTCCGAATTACATCAAATCTCTTCCATTTTTCATCAAATTTCACATATAAGGTCTAAATACCATAATGGACCTGTACCAAGATCCAGAACCAAAATACAGGCCCGATACCAACGAGATCACACACTATTCCTTTTCTAAAAATCCTTATATTTTTCAGCAAATAATTTTCTTCAAAAAATTCATTTCTCGGGCTAAGGACCTCGGAATTCGATTTCGGGCATACGCCCAAGTCCCATATTTTACTACAGACCCTACGGGTCTGTCAAATCACGAGTCCGGGTCCGTTTACCAAAAATGTTGACCGAAGCCAACTTTAATTAATTCTAAAGGCAAAATTCAATATTCTTCTTAAATTTCACATATAGGCTTTCCGAAAATGCGCACGCAAATTGAGGAGAAAGAAAATGAGGTTTTCAAGGCCTCGGAACCCGGATTCGGGTTCTAAAACAAAAGATGACCCTTTGGGTCATCACAGAAACCAAGGAATAAGCATGTTACCAAGAAGAGGAACTATCGTGCTAGAATAAATTGAATTTTGGAGGAGAATGGTTCATAGCGTGTTTCAAAGGTGGTTAAAAAACATAATCATCAATTGGAACCAGCACTATTGCGATTGATGGCTGGACACAAATCGTTTAGTAAGTCTCTTAAGAGAACTCTTGTAGCCAAAGATATTGATGGCTTAAAACCCTCAAAAAATATAAGAGTCATTGAAGTACTTGTTGGTGGCCCCGAAAATATGGGTGTACACCAAAGGACTGTAGAAATTATATTTTGAAGAGTAGAAAGCTTGAGTTGCAACAAGGGGATTCTCCAGTGACATGCAGCAAAAAGATAGGGAATTTTACTACTCCATAGATGTGGATAGTTTTGGTCGACTTCGTAATGTCGTATGGGTTCATTCACACTCTAAGGTTTCATATGAGGAGTTCCATGATGTAATATACCTTGATACCACATACCTTGTGAATCGATACAATATGCCATTTGCTTTATTTGTTGGTGTCAATCAGCATAGGCAGTCCATACTTTTGGGATGTGCTCTTATGTCTAGTGAGGATATAACAAGTTACAAAATGATGCTCTCTACATGGCTTGGGGCTCTAAACAATGTTCGTCCATTAGCTATCATGACTGACCAATGTGATAGTATTAAGGCTGCCATCAATGCATTGATGCCAAATACGGTACATAGATATTGTATATAGCACATATTCGCAAAGTTGCCGACGAAGTTAAGCGGAGTTCTTGATGGTAAGATTGCAAAGGCAGAATTTAAGGCTTTAGTCCTAGATAGAATTAACGTTACTGAGTTTAAGAGAAGATGGACTGATTATATTGCAAAATATAACTTAGATGGAATGGATTGGTTTTATAAGCTTTATTTGGAGAAGGAAAAATGGTTCATGTATACCTAAATGACCACTTTTGGGATGGGATGTTGTCCACACAAAGAAGTGAAGGAATGCATGCTTTCTTTGACGGATTCATCACCCGCCAAAGCACTTTGAAGCTATTTGTTCAGCAATATGAGTTATCCATATAAGCTAAGTTCGAGAAAGAATTGGAAGCTGAATATAGGTCAAGGTGCTTTAAACCAAAATGTTTATCTGAATTCGCATGGGAGGAAAAACTTCAAGCATGTTATACTCGTGAAGTGTTTGAATTTATTCAAGTACAGTTAAGGAAACTCTACCATTGTGAAATCAGCACCCTTGAAGACTATCAAGCAACAATTGGAGTGGAGAATTACATTATCGTAGATTATTCGTTCAGGAGTTTTAACACTAGAGATCCATTTGTATTCACGGTTGAATATACACCTATTGGAGAATATCTAAGTTGCAGCTGCAAGTGGTTTGAAACAAGAGGTATTCTATGCTGCCATATACTTAAGGTGTTGTCTCATAAGAGGATTAAAAACGTTAATGAGAGGTATATATTGAAATGGTGGAGAAAAGATGTTGTTCGTCCGCACTTGAAACGTTTCTTTCTAGGAGGTTACCCACATATGACTTCTGAATACATGATGTACATGGAACTATTAAAGCATTTTGAACGGGTTTGTGATATTGCATTAGACACTGAAGTGATAAGGTAATATATTAAGCATGATTTGAACAGATTGGAGCATGACCATTTGAATTGGGATGATGACATGATAGTTCCAAATTGGGAATTGGAAGATACACATGATGGTAAGGGTGAAGGAAGAAATATAAGAGATCCTAGATACGTAGCTTCTTGTGGACGTCCAAGGTTGAATAGATATAAAGGGAGAATTGATTCATATTTTAGAAGTTCACAAGCGGTTGGTGGAAGTGGAGTTAAAGGTAATAGAAGGGGTAGAGGCATTGGTAAAGGTGGTGGTAGAAGTGGTGGTAGAGGTGGTGGTAGAGGCCGTGGTAGAGGTCGTGGTAGAGGTGGTGGAACTCCTTGGCTAGTGGAAGGAATTGAGGTAAAGTATAATAAATTTGATTAATTATTATTATATTTTTCCGAAAAATACATTGCTTATTAGTCTTATTTACTCTAATTAGAGCAAGATGATGCAACAATACCACCACGGAGTAGCTTGCCTGATCTAAACGATGAAGCAAACTGGAAAATAGAAGACTTGACCGTTTAGTTTGAGATGATTTAAGCTTGAAACTTATTTAATTTGATTTGAGATAGATTTTTTTTTGAATTTATTGACTTTGTTTTGTAATAAAGTTTAAACGTGTGGTATTATAATTGTCATTGTTAAATACTTTATTTTATTGTTACTTGCTTTTAATTTAGAGGAATAGACTAACAAAATGTGATTAGTTGCAACTAGTACAAAAGTGAAAGACTTGACAACATTAAAATCAGTTCAAACTAAGAACTAAAATACTCACATTCAGTTACTAAAACCCTACCTTCAACATTCAACTTACAACCCTACCTTCAACACCTATCTTGGTATCCCTACCTTCAACCCTTACATTCAACATTTTATTTCCCCAAAAATCTCAACATTCAACTGCAACCAATTTGTAACCCTTTCTTCAACCCCTACCTTCAACCCTACCCTAGGTATTGCATTAACTGTGACCCTTCTTCTTCCCAATACATTAACTGCTGCTCTTCTTATTCCTAATCGTTGTGTATGCATTGTGGAAGTATATTTAATTTCTTGCTTGACTTTCAAGTTTTGGATACCAAATAGTCCAAGAGTACAATGTGAAACCGTTCCTCTTTGAATACAAAACCTACCCATTTAACTTTCCTATGTAGCATTTACTCTTACAATACATTAATGACATACCAACCCATTTAACTTCCATATGAAGAATTTACTAATTATTCCATTTTGGTTTTTTCGAATGATAATTTTTTTAAAAATTATTATAGTAAAGAAGACCAATATGAAGATTGAAATTTCATAACAATAATACATCAACAGAAAAAAGCACAACAACCATAACTAAAGCAACATGAAAATAAAATATAATAAAGGATAAATCAACACAAACACATCCTAGAAACTAATCAATTTTAACCATATTATGATCAGAAGTTCCTTCTCCCTTCAATTGAACATTGAAGACAACATACAGTGGTGCAATTTCAACCAACGTAAATTTGACGATGAAACCTCGCTTGACATAATTGTCCAAAACAAAAAGTTTGCAGCTGCCTTGAACCTTCTTCGATCACCAACGTTCATATTTATATACCACTCTTGGCCACGATAGTGAAGAAGCGCAGTTTCCGCTGTTGGAGGAAGATGCTTGTAGATTTTTCTTGGAATATACTTAAAAAAGAAAGAAAAAAACATTACTATTAAGTTTCGTAAAATATGAAACTGAAACAAGATATACAATACTGATGCATATATATTTTCTAGAGTGAAGGTATAAGAAATAAAAGTATTTTATGTAATAAAAAAATCAGTTAGGATTAACTCAAGAAGTTATTGTAATATTCAAAGAAATAAAGTTTTAAGGACATAATAATTTACCAGATCGTCGTAGTTGATGTATGAATCAGTCATAACCACTTCAAATGTTGGATGATTCTCTTCTTCATTATCACTAATAGAAGAGTAAGATAGGGCTCGTTTGGTAGAGGGAGAGGCATCCGTAGTTTAGGGTTTGTAGTTGAGTGTGTTTTTCATAGTTTAGGGTTTGAGTATGTGACTATATATGGGGGGCCAACCCAGTCCAAAAATATTTCAAATACCCTCCTAAAAAAGTTTGAATGCTAATTTTCCCTCTTAACTTTTTTTTTTTGGTTCAATTTTGACAGCTTTTTTTCCCTCTTAACCTCGAAGTTAATGGTGTTAGTTGCAATAAATGATGTTAGTTGAAATAAATGGTGTTTGTTAAAATAAATGGTGTTATTTTTCCTAATTTTCTCTTCTCCATTTGAAAAGAATCCGAGAGAAATTGATTTAAGTCTGCATCTTGAAGAATTGTTTTTAAAAAAAAATTAAAAATAGTCTTTGAAATTGATTTCATACGGAAGAAATGAAAATTGTTATAGCAAAGAAGACCAATATGATGAAATGAAATTTGAAAACATCAATGGTTCAACAGAAAATCAAAAGCACAACTAGCATAACTAAATCAACATGAAAATAAAAGATAATAAAGGGATAGAAAAAAACACAAAAAATCCTAAAAACTAATTAATTTCAACCGGATTATGATCAGAAGTTCCTCCTCCCTTCACTTTCAACATTGAAGTCAACATATAGTGGTGCAACATCAACCAACGTAAATTTGACGACGAAATCTCGCTTGACATAATTGTCCAAAATAAAAAGTTTCCAGCCTACTTTGAACCTTCTTCGATCACCAACGCTCATAGATACAAACCATTCTTTGCCACGATAATGAAGAAGCGCTGTTTCAACTGTTGGAGGAAGATGCTTGTAGATTTTTTTTGCAATATACTGAAAAAGGAAAAAACAATACTATTGAGTTTTTGGAAAATATAAAACTAAAACACGAAAAAATATGTATGCAATACTGATGCATAACCAGATCGTCGTAGTTGATGTATGAATCAATCATAACCACTTCAAATGTTGGATGATTCTCTTCTTCATCATCACTAGTAGAAGAGTAAGTTAGGGCTCTATTGGTAGAGGGACGTCCATAGTTAGGGTTTGTAGTTCAGTGTTTCTTAGGTATTTAGTGTTTGAGTATATGAGAGTATGTGACCATATATATGGGGCCAACCCAGTCCAAAAAAATATTTCAAACACACTCCTAAACAAAAAGGGTGTATTTGCTCTTACACTACATTAATAACATACCAACCCATTTAACTTCCCTATGATGCATTCACTCTTCCAATACATGATCACTAATCATCCATTTCGGTTTTTTGAATGATAATTAAAAAAAATTATAGTATAGAAGATCAATATGAAGATTGAAATTTCATAACATAATACTTCAACAGAATAAAGCACAACAACCATAAAGCAACATACACGAAAATAAAAAATAATAAAAGGATAAATCAATACAAACACATCCTAGAAACTATTCAATTTCAACCGTATGAAGTTCCTTCTCCCTCACTTGAACATTGAAGACAACACGCAGTGGTGAAACATCACCAACGTAAATTTGACGATGAAACCTCACTTGATACAATTCTCCAAAACAAAAAGTTTCCAGCCTACCTTGAACCTTCTTCGATATCAGCCTATAGCAACCATATAAGTCCATTGAAATACCAAGGTTGTAGTCGTATTACCTATGCTAATAGATCGTTGTGATTTATAGTAATATCGACCGCTTATACAATAGCCGTCTATAGTAATATTGACTATTTATATAATAGTCATTTATATTAAGGTCATACGTATCGGCCTATAGAAACCATATAAGTCCATTCACTAATATGGTTGTAGTCATATAACCTATGCTAATTATATCGTTGTGATTCATAGTAATATAGACCATTTATATAATAGCCGTTTATATTAAGGTCATATGTATCGACCTGTAGCAACCATATAAGTCCATTCACTAATACGGTTATAGTCATATAACCTATGATAATTATATCGTTGTGTTCATAGTAATATTGACCGTTTATATAATAGCCGTTTATATTAAGGTCATACGTATCGGCCTATAGCAACCATATAAGTCCATTCACTAATATGGTTCTAGTCATATAACCTATGCTAATTATATCGTTGTGATTCATAGTAATATCGACCGCTTGTATAATAGTCGTCTATATAATTTCAATCATTAAGGTCATACATATCGACCTATAGCAACCATATAAGTCCATTGTAATACCAAGGTTGTAATAATATTACCTATGCTAATTTGATCGTTGCGCTTCATAGTAATATCGACTGTTTATATAATTTGATTCATTAAAGTCATACGTATCGGCCTATAGCAACCATATATGTCCATTTACTAATATGGTTGTAGTCATATTATCTATGATAATTAGATCGTTGCGCTTCATAGTAATATCGACCATTTATGTAATAGTCGTTTATATAATTTAATTCATTAAGGTCATACGTATCGGCCTATCGCAACCATATAAGTCCATTGACTAATATGGTTGTAGTCATATAACCTATTCTAATTATATCGTTGTGATTCATTGTAATATCGACCGTTTATATAATAGCCATTTATATTAACATCATACGTATCGGCTTATAGCAACCATATAAGTCCATTGACTAATATGGTTGTAGTCATATAACCTATGCTAATAATATCGTTGTGATTTATAGTAATATCGACAGTTTATATAATAGCCGTTTATATTAAGGTCATACGTATGGGCATATAGCAACTATATAAGTCCATTGACTAATATGGTTGTAGTCCTATAACCTATGCTAATTATATCGTTGTGATTCATAGTAATATCGACCTATATAATAGCCGTTTATATTAAGGTCATACATATCGGCCTATAGCAACCATATAAGTCCATTGACTAATAAGGTTGTAGTCATATAACCTATGCTAATTAGATCGTTGCGTTTCATAGAAATATTGACCGCTTATATAATAGTCGTTTATATAATTTCATTCATTAAGGTCATACGTATGACCTTATTTATATAATAGTAAATTTATAATTTTATATATTTTTATTGGTTAATCATAATTATAATAAAAGTGAAATCATGATTAAATTTTAGGACTAAAATGTATTCTAGCTTCTTTATTAGGAGGGAAAACAAGATGACATTTTTGGACTAAAATGTCAAATACAATTTTTGGAGGGAAACAAAGGGAGAAGTAAAAATATGATTAGAGGGAAATTGAAAGTTTTGACTCTTTATATATCTCTTAAACACAAGAACAACATTTCCAACTCTCTAAACAAATTAGATACTCTTAACATGAATGCTAACGGATGGATTGAAGATGAATTCTATCCATGGTTTCGAATGAACGTGCCCAGATCGTACATTAAGCGTGATTATCTGGTAATTTTTTTTTTAATATTTTCATGATTTGATAACTGTTGATTATCCCAACTAGCAATGAACCCTGAACCCTATCTTTACATTATGTTCTTGCAGTTTCTTCCAAAGAGTATATGTGGCTATCTTCCTCCTATTTCGATTATAACAATGCTTCGATATAATGAGAGGGAGTGGGTTGTGACTCTCATAAGTGGTGTTCGGAGAAGACTCGTTAATGGGTAGAAACAATTTATTATCGACAATAATCTGAAGAAAGGGAGTGTTCTTCTCTTTGAACTAGTTCAGGCTACATCAGGGGCTGCGATCTTCTCTGTTGAAGTGCTAGGATAACCTAATGCTTAGCTTGATATGTGATTCTCTTTAGTTATATGTACTGACTTCAAATGGATCAAAGTAATGGATTAATATGATTGTTCCTTATAATATTGTTTGTGTTTTTTCCACTTATTATTGTTATATTTAATTATTTTAAGAAGACTAATGGATTAAAAATAGCCAATTGAAATAGAAAAATCATTTAATATATATTTAGTGCAAAAGTCCTCCTATTCTTTTCTATAATTTTATAACCAAGAACAAGACTAGGAAGATTATTTTTTCTTAAAAAAAGTTTGAAAATCGACATTAATTTGCTCATAGAGAAGTGTAAAAATCAACACGAAAAATAAAAAAATATATTTACCAATACAATATTTTGGAGATCGATTCGTTATTAATTAGAATGCAACCACCAAAACCTAAACCTAAAATTAAAACTAAACCTAAACGAACCTAAACCAAAAGAGAACCTAAACCTAAACAATGATCAAATAATCTTTACATGGATTACTCAAGTCTTCTAAGGTTAAGACTATGAGATAAAACATATGACGTGCACTGTCACTATATGGCAGAAATTTAAAAAAATCCAAAATCTGTATAGGCAGATAGATAAAGACAAGCTTCTATAATTAATTGTAGTCATGGAGGAGAGTAATAGTTGCATGGAGGAGTGTAATAGTGCATAGAGGAGTGAAATTGACTACTGGGAAGTGTAACGATTGCATGAAGGAGTGAAAGAGCCTACTGGAAAGTGTAATAGATGCATGGAGGAGTGAAAGTGGTTGCTGGGATGTGAAATGTCCGCATGGAGATATATTTCGTTTAATAGAAATTATATTTGTTTCCCTCTATTGTGGCACTTTATAATTTCAAAGGAATATATGTTCGATTAATGTATTTTCCCGAAACATTGAATTTAGTATTTCGTCTTTATAAAAAAAGAAATTAAAGTGGAGAATTTCTTCAAACAAACAAGGAATACAAATTTACCAAAAATATTTCAGTAATAAAATACCCTTTTGAGAAAGGAGAATGAACGTCCTAGGAAAAGGGAAAACTATAGCTTTCCTAGTGAAATTGACTACTGAGAAGTGTAATGGTTGCATGAAGGAGTGGAAGGGGCTACTGGGAAGTGTAATGGATGCATGGAGGAGTGAAAGTGGCTGCTAGGATGTGTAATGTCCGCATGGAGGAGCGAATATGGCTAGTGGAAAGTGTAATGGTTGCATAGGGTCTCTACAAAGAGACTTTAAGTCCTACTGGGAAGTGAAAAAACTACTATAACTCTCCCTATATATTTTTTGAAAACTATGCTAACCCTACATAAAACAATCAAACTGAAACTACTACTACATCTAAGCATAACGATGGATAGGACTCCGACCAAGAAAGCCGTTGAACAACCACTCCATGGTTCACCCGTTAGTCATAATATTTTATACCAAGATCTTAAGCCTGACTTTACTAAGCTGAAGCGTGAGGTTAATGAATTGCTTGAGAGGGTGGTTCGTGACTCAAGCATTGATTACCTAAAAAGTGTGATGTTGGAGGAGCATCCTCTAACTTCACTCTACTCTATGCTTGACGATATGCCCACACCACCCCTCCAGAATGGAGCTAAGAGCAATTCTATCATTGTTATCACTAGTGATACCGAATCCGCCTCCAAGACCTCAAAGTCTCTTTCCATGACCCAGAATATTGAGTAGTCCATGCATTATGAAGTTTTATCTCAAGTTATCTTTTTGCTTATGGTGATGTTTTTTAGTCTATGAAATTGTCTACCCCTTATGGTGATGTTTTTATTGATCTTATTACGTTTTGGTGATGTTATGAAGGTTCATATTAGTGAAAAAATTATTATTATTATTATTATTATTATTATTATTATGTCTTTGAATTTTTTTTTATTTTATGATCGTTTGGTTCAAGTTAACAAAACAGTCCTATCGTCTTCAATAGTGAAATTGTTCGTTTGATGCCTAATAAAATGAAAGTACTAAGAGTAACATTTGTAATGATTAATTACGTCCCTTAAAGTTGGTCAATTTTTTCCAAATAATATAGCATATTGAACTTGAAGATAGTTGAACTTTTTAAAGGAAAAAGATTTTTACACCAACCTTGGACAGTCGTAGGAATTAGGGATCGTTTGAATCAACCATGGACATTAGGTTTTTACACCAACTAGGGATCGTTTGAATCTTTTTTATTTTTATACCAACCTTGGACAGTAGGAAAATGTATTGTCAAGAAACTTATGAATGTAGACAAAACATATGAAGCAAACTTCCCAAATTCTTGTCAAGTGCTTGTCAAAAGAAGTACTTTTTTTTAGAGATGAAACAAATAGTGTCCAAAAACTGACATTATTACAGTTTCCCATAATCAAAAAAAATGTGAAAAGTTCATCTAACATTCCAGACAGTGTCCAAAATCTGATGAATATCATAAAACAATGTTGTAAGGATTAAAACAGGTGCAAAATGAATCTAACGCTTATAACTACTTAACATCTAGTCAGTAGATGATAATACTTTGGCACTTAGAACTAAATTTTCAATTAAGATCAAATAATATAAACAAAACATTCAGTTTATAAGGGAAAAAATACTCTTATTAATAATCAAACTGAATAATTTTCTGATATCTTTATCCCTACAAACATTCCAGCTAACAACACAGATGATGTAACACTTGCTCCATTGTCACCTTCAACCCCTACACCACTTTCATCTACAAACGAACTTGAAGATGGTTCTTCAATGCCAACATTTTCTTCTTGGAATTCATTGAATGTGCTATGGCTTCATCATAAGATTTGTAAGACTCGAAGATGCTACCTTTAAAACCTATAACCATAAGAGCACACTCACAACAAGAGTTGTATAATCCAGGCCTTTTACCACGAAATACCACATAAACATTCGATGCCGATATATTATCAACTTGAGATCCGTTTCTAAACTCATTGAACGTTGTTATAGCTTCATCATACGATTTGAATGCCTTGAAGATGCTACCCTTGAAACCAGTAACCATAGGAGCACACTGATGCCAAGAGTTGTATAATCCAGGCATCTTACCACGAAATACAACATAGACTTTCGAAGCTTTGTTCCTCTTCCCATCCCCCATTCCTTAATCTAACCCTAAGAAAGATAAGAGATGAAGAAGGACAAAATAAAGATAGAAAAATGGGGGCTGGAAAAGCTTCTTAGGTGAAGCACTATATATTAAGTGTTTAGGATTAGAAAGTCAGCAATGCAAGATAAATACCAGCAGTTTAATTTTTATACGTATTTCCTCTAATATATTATGTGTATATTTTAGTGTATTTCGTTTAACTGGTATAGTATATGTATATTTTAGTGTATTTCGTTTAATTAGTATAGTATATGTATATGTGCTTTATGGAAAATGATGTAGCATGCATCTTGGGAAGGTAAGACGATTAAATTAGTGAGATAGAATTGTTTGAAAAAAACTAAATTAAAAAAAATCTGCTAAAGGGTATATATGGAAAACGAAGTGCACAAATATCCATTATGCCCTCAAAAGCCGTGCTGTAACACCCCGTAAATTCGGCTTAGGTGTGAATGTGGTAAATGAGTGGTAAGGTTATATTTTGAACATGTGAAGTCCCAACGGGATGATTGTGGGTAAAATAGTTGTTTTAAAAATCAAAATGGAAAGAGAGGTGCATAAGATTTGACAAAAATCGACTAAGTTGCAGAAGGTATGTCTTCCATCAAGTTTTAACGAAACTGTGTAAAGAATTGGGGAAAACGCAAAGCATGAAAGTTGTAGGCCTTTGAAATATCTTTCCAACGATATATTATGGAGCCCGAACGGATCTCTGTGCAAAATGTTATGTGCATTTTTCAGAAGAGTACGCGTATGCACGAACACTCGCGCGAACAAGCCTCCAGGTGCGCGAACTCGCGCGTGGGAGGCAGTGTTACTGCCGTTGAGCGCGAACTCTCACGCAAACAAGCCTCCAGGTGCACGAACTCACGCGTGGGGGGTCGTTTTAAAGCTATATTTTGTCCCCCACAGCCCCAAAACATAAAAACTTGCTCTAGAAAGGGGAACTCTCAAAAACCTAACACCTTAAGGGTCCTTCCACCACCCAAGGTAAGTTCTAATGGTAATTCTAAGTTAATTTCACTTTTCCAACATCTTATTAACATGGGTAAACCCTCCATATCATTAGATATTCGATTGGGACATCATTGTTGAGAGAAGGAAGCCTAGAACTCGAAAATCAAGGGCTTGAACTTCGAAAAGGTAATGTCTTCACCCTCTAATTGATTCTAGCATTGGTTTAATAATTATAAATCCTAGTTCATGAGACATGAGTTGTTGGGGTTGATAGAAAAGCATGAACGATTATAGGGTTGGGGTGTTGAGTGTTGATTATTGGTGTTGAGTGTTGTTTGCCTTATGGGTGATGAAGAATAATGTTGGTGTAATCATTTGAGACCTTAGAATTTATCTAGGAACAAGAGAATGGGTTGTTGGGTGTAGAGACACCATTAATAAGGACTATGAAGCTTTATTTTTACCAAGTGTTTGACAAAATGCTCAAGTGACCAAAATATGAGCATTATAGCTAATGTGGAATCCCTGTGACTTGTATTGCTATAGATTGAAGTTGAAAGGATTGACAAATATTAAAAGCCGTAAAGGTCATGGTCGACACGGGTGCCACACATAACTTCATCACTGAGGAATAAGCCAAACGCTTGGGACTAACACCAAGTCAAAATTGGCTTAAGACGGTAAAGGCAAGGGCACTAGAAATCAATGGAGTAGTTCGGGACGTGGACATTGGCATAGGCACATGGCGAGGTAAGACCGATTTCACCATAGCACCTTCTTCAGTCTGAGAATCTGCCTGTTTGTCGCTTGCGTCCTGGGCGGCTCGGTTCGGCCGAGCCTGTGGGCGTGGTGTTTTGTCCGTAGTTGGATCGGCAAATCGATTGGCGATTTGCCTTGCTTGGCTTACTTGCTTGATTGAAAGAGTTTTCCCGTTGGACAGCTACTATGAATAAATGGATTGTCTCTATTGAACCTAGCCTTACTAAATATCGTAAGAAAAAAAGCCAGCCGCTGCAAGTGCTTGAGAATGAGTTCACGCTCTTCTTGTTACAGTAAGTGCTGCAATTGAATCAGCTCTTGATGCAATAGAATAGGAGTTCTTGGTGTAAGCGTAACCGCAGTTGACTAAATATCCGCCGTGGTTGAATCACAAGGAAGAAAGATGGTAGCGTAGGGTAGTTTCCACTTAGACAATTTCAGATATTCAAGGATTGCACGTTCTGTTCTAGATTAAGCAGGTCTAATTTAGGGAATTATCGATAGGCTAACAAAAAAAGACAATTAGGGATTCATTGGAATTCTCACATTTATTTGGAAGATACTTATTTCGGATGGGTCACACCAATAGGATGAACCAAATGAGTTCTGCCTTAGTTCCCTGATCAGTAGTAGGACTTCTATTCTCTAGATGGCATAGTCTCATAATCATTCGATATTCTATGAGTTTCAGTTATGACAAATCAAATTGTTATGAATACTCATCTCAGTCTAATCCTATTCACTATTCCAGTATCATGTAACCCAGTATGGCTCATTATTTCAGTATCATGTATTGTAATATGATTCTCAGTTCCTGGTTTTATATTCTTGAATGTTGAACACCTGTATTTGGGCCTGAGGCCGCAGTTTATGCTTTATGCATCTTTGGGCCTGAGGTCGCAGTTATGTATACGTATACTTGGGCCCGAGGCCGCAGTTGTGCGCACACACACATATATATGTATATATATATATATATATATATATATATATATATATATATATATATATATATATATATATCTGAGGCCGCAATTTAATATCCAGTTAAACATGTTGTTCATCATTCAGAAGAGGGAGTATTCACATCCTTGCTTCCTTGTTCAGTTATCAGTTTATCAACTAGCAGTTCAGTTTCAGTTTCAGTATTTATAGTTCTTTTGTTCAGCTATTTTACATACCAGTACAATTCAAATGTATTGACGCCCCTTTTGCCCGGGGCCTGTATCTCGCGATGCAGGTAACGATTTACAGGTCGACGATTCAGCTTGCTAGGATATCTCGTATCAGCTATTGGTGAGCCCCAGTCTTTCGGGGCCTTATCTCTCTTTTGTTTTAGTCATTATAGTATTTCAGTTAATAAGGTATACCGGGTACCTTGTCCCGGTAAACAGTTGGCGTTTTCAGTATTCTTTAGAGGCTTCGTAGACTATAACCCAGTCAGTCAGATATTAGCAGGCTTTCATGTGTTAGCCTTATCGGCTACTTGTTTATACTTGTAGACCTTTCAGTATTTTTCCGCATCTATGATATTTCAATTAGACTTTTTAGTAGACTATCATGATTTACATTTACCTGTAGCTCATAGTTATACCACATGTTGATCCAGCCATATAGTTGGTTCGCTCGGTCGCATGCAGTCAGGCACCGAGTGCCGTGTTACGCCCAGGCCATAGTTCGGGGCGTGACAAAGCTTGATATCAGAGCCCTAGGTTCAAGAGTCCTAGGGAGTCTATGAAGTCGTGTCCAGTGGGATCTCTTTTATGTGTGTGTGCGCGCCACACATGTAAACAGTTGACCACCAAGACATCTAGGATTGTTCCATTTCTTTCATACTCTAGATCGTGCAGTTAGAGCTATGCTTTCAGGAATCTTTCTAACCCGTACGAATTGCGTAATTCAGAAAAATGCCTGCAAAAAGAAAGTACACCAGGAGGGCCTCAGCTACTAGCCAAGGGGCCACAGCTAATGCTGCTCAGGAGGAGGACACTCCGGCCCAGGGGGTTGCACCGGGTTTAGTGCCCAGTGCTTCAGACATGGATGTCAGGGGAGCTATTCAGTTGCTCACCCAGATTGTTGCTACCCAGGATCAAAGGCAGGGGACCAGTGGTGTTCATGAGACGGGTAGTTCCAGGTCTAGGGAATTCCTCAACTTGAAACCTCCCGTCTTCACAGGCTCCAAAAAGGATGAGGATCCGCAGAACTTCATTGATGAGGTTCAGAAGATATTTCGAGTGATGCATGCTACAGACACTGAGGCAGCAGAGCTTGCTGCGTACCAGCTGAAGGATGTTCCAACACTTGGTATGAAACATGGGAAGAGTCCCGAGGGTAGGATGCGGATCCTGCGACTTGGAAGGAGTTTGCAGATGCGTTCCTTGAGCACTTTCTACCCATATTTGGGGTAGAACCAGAAAAGTTGTGTGAACCCTTTGAAGTGTCCACTCCGGTTGGAGAATCAATTATAGCAAGGTGTATCTATAGGGGATGTCCAGTTAAAGTGCGTCATCGTCTTACTGTAGCAGACTTAGTAGAATTGGAGATGTTAGACTTCGATGTGATCATGGGCATGGATTGGTTAGAGTCATGTTATGCCAAAGCGGGTTGTAGAACCAAAATAGTAAGTTTTGAATTTCCCGGTGAACCAGTCTTAGAATGGAAGGGTGATGCAGTAACACCGAGGGGTAGGTTTATTTCCTACCTTATAGCCAGAAAGATGATCTCCAAGGGATATATCTATCACCTGGTTCGAGTTAAGGATGCAGATGCTCAAATCCCCACTCTCCAGTCGGTACCTATTGCGAATGAGTTTCCAGAAGTGTTTCCCGAAGATCTCCCTGGAATCCCTCCCGATAGAGAGATTGACTTTGGAATTGATCTACTTCCAGGCACTAGGCCGATATCTATTCCTCCTTACAGAATGGCTCCAGCCGAGTTGAAAGAGCTAAAAGTCCAGTTGAAAGATCTTCTAGATAAGGGATTTATAAGGCCAAGTGTCTCACCTTGGGGCGCACCGGTCTTGTTTGTCCGAAAGAAGGATGGGTCTTTGCGTATGTGTTGACTATCGTCAGTTGAATAAAGTCACCATCAAGAACAAGTATCCTCTTCCCAGAATAGATGATTTATTTGATCAACTTCAGGGTGCCCAGCGTTATTCCAAGATTGACCTCAGATCGGGATACCATCAGTTGAAGGTTAAGGAAGTCGATATTCCAAAAACAGCTTTTAGGACTCGATATGGGCATTTCGAATTTTTGGTAATGTCTTTTGGTTTAACGAATGCACCAACAACTTTCATGGACCTGATGAATAGGGTCTTCAAGCCTTATCTTGATTTGTTTGTTATCGTGTTTATTGATGACATCTTGATTTATTCGCGTAGCGAGACTGACCATGCCGAACATCTCAGAATTGTGTTGCAGACACTGCAGGATCACAGGCTATATGCAAAATTTTCTTAGTGTGAATTCTGGTTGAAATCAGTAGCGTTTTTGGGCCATGTCATCTCCGGGGAAGGCGTGAATGTGGACTCTCAGAAAATAGAGGCAGTGAAGAATTGGCCTAGACCCACCTCAGTATCCGATGTAAGAAGTTTCTTGGGTCTAGCAAGCTATTACAGGCGTTTTATAGAGGGATTTTCTTCTATCTCATCCCCTTTAAATAGATTAACTCAGAAGAAAGTCAAGTTTCAATGGTCGGACGCGTGCGAGAAAAGTTTTGAGGAGCTAAAGAAGAGGTTGACTTCAGCTCCAGTCCTGACACTACCGGAAGGAACCGAGGGGTTCTTTGTTTATTGTGATGCTTCAGGGGTTGGTCTTGGGTGTGTATTAATGCAGCACGGTAAAGTCATAGCCTACGCGTCGAGAAAACTCAAGGCTCATGAGAAGAATTATCCGACTCATGATCTTGAATTAGAAGATGTGGTGTTTGCGCTTAAGATCTGGCGCCATTATTTGTATGGGGTACATGTTGACATTTTTACAAATCACAAGAGCCTCCGGTACATCTTCAAGCAAAGAGAATTAAATCTACGTCAGAGAAGGTGGCTCGAATTACTTAAAGATTATGATGTTGATATCCTCTATCATCCAGGAAAAGCAAATGTTGTAGCCGATGCTCTCAGTCGGCGTTCTATGGGCAGCTTAGCTCATGTTGAGGCAGACAAGCAAGCTATGGTGAAGGAAGTACACCGCTTAGCAAGTCTAGGAGTTCGACTTTTGGACTCCGAAGATGGTGGCGTTGTTCTCCAGAACAGGGCTGAATCCTCCTTAGTAGCTGAAGTGAAGGAAAAACAGTTCAGTGATCCCTACTTATTGCTGCTGAATGAGGGAATTCACAAACACAAGACTATGGCTTTTGAACAAGGGGGAGATGATGGTACCTTGAGATATAGAGGCAGACTACGTGTTCCAAACGTAGATGGGCTCAGAGAGAGGATTATGTTAGAAGCCCACAATTCTAGGTATTCTATTCACCCTGGTTCCACAAAGATGTATCACGATCTTAAGGAGGTTTATTGGTGGAACGATATGAAAAAGAATATAGCAGATTTCGTGGCTAAGTGTCCAAATTGCCAGCAGGGGAAAGTCGAACACCAGAGGCCTGGCGGTTTAACTCAGAATATAGAAATTCCCATTTGGAAATGGGAGATGATAAACATGGACTTCATAACCGGTCTACCTCGCTCGTTCCGGAAGCATGATTCGATTTGGGTGATTGTAGATCGACTTACCAAGTCAGCTCACTTCTTGCCAGTAAAGGTTACAGATTTGGCCGAGGATTATGCCAAGTTGTATATCAAAGAAATTGTCCGATTGCATGGGACTCCCTTGTCCATTATCTCAGATCGTGGTGCGCAGTTCACAGCAAACTTTTGGAAATCCTTTCAGAAGGGATTGGGCACAAGGGTGAACCTCAACACCGCTTTTCACCCTCAGACAGATGGACAGGCGGAACGCACCATTCAGACTCTGGAGGATATGTTGAGGGCGTGTGTTATTGATTTTAAAGGTAGTTGGGACGATCATCTACCTCTCATTAAGTTTGCTTACAATAACAGCTATCACTCCAGTATCAAGATGGCACCGTACGAAGCTTTGTATGGGCGAAGGTGCAGATCACCAATTGGTTGGTTCGAAGTCGGAGAAACGGAGTTGTTAGGACCTGATTTGGTCTATCAGGCTATGGAGAAAGTCAAATTAATACAAAGGCATTTGAAGACGGCTCAAAGTCGCCAAAAGTCCTATTCGGACGTGCGGCGTAGGGACTTAGAGTTCCAAGTTGATGATTGGGTGTTTTTGAAAGTATCGCCCATGAAAGGCGTTATGAGAATTGGGAAGAAGGGGAAACTTAGTCCCCGCTATATTGGTCCATATAGAATCCTGTGAAGGATCGGACAGGTGGCTTATGAGTTGGAATTGCCACAAGAACTAGCTGCCGTACACCCAGTGTTCCATGTGTCCATGTTGAAGAAATTTGTGGGAGACCCGTCACTTGTGGTTCCTACAGAGGTTATAGGGGTTAAAGACAACCTATCTTATGAAGAAATTCTAGTAGCTATTCTTGATCGTCAAATTCGCAAGCTCAGAACTAAGGAAATTGCTTCCATAAAAGTGCTTTGGAGGAATCAAAAGATTGAAGAGGCTATATGGGAAGCCGAGGAGGACATGAAGTCCAGATATCCCCATCTCTTTGAAGGGCAAAAGGAAAATGTGGAAGGTAATTGACCTTTCTATTCAGTTCTTATATTATAATCTCCATGTTCTTCAGTATTTACTCAGCTTAGTATTTAGTGATCACGTGCTCATTCAGTTGGATACACATGTATTCATGATATTTCAATATTCGCATATCATCATCACACCCGTTTAATGTCCATAGATAGTCATAGTTGCAACCAGGCCATCATTCGAGGATGAATGATCCCAAGGGGGAGATAATGTAACACCCCGTAAATTCGGCTTAGGTGTGAATGTGGTAAATGAGTGGTAAGTTTATATTTTGAACATGTGAAGTCCCAACGGGATGATTGTGGGTAAAATAGTTGTTTCAAAAATCAAAATGGAAAGAGGGGTGCATAAGATTTGACAAAAATCGACTAAGTTGCAGAAGGTCTGTCTTCCATCAAGTTTTAGTGCAAATTTGTAAGGAATAGGGGAAAACGCAAAGCATGAAAGTTTTAGGCCTTTGAAATAGCTTTCCAACTATACATTATGGAGCCCGAACGGATCTCTGTGCAAAATGTTATGTACGTTTTTCGGAACAATACGCGTATGCGCGAACACTCGCGCGAACAAGCCTCCAAGTGCGCGAACTTGCGCGTGGGAGGCAGTGTTACTGCCGTTGAGCGCGAACTCTCGCGCGAACAAGCCTCCAGGTACACGAACTCGTGCGTGGGGGGTCGTTTTAAAGCTATATTTCGTCCCCCACAGCCCCAAAACATAAAAACTTGCTCTAGAAAGGGGAACTCTCAAAAACCTAACTCCTTAAGGGTCCTTCCACCACCCAAGGTAAGTTCTAATGGTAATTCTAAGTTAATTTCACTTTTCCAACATCTTATTAACATGGGTAAACCCTCCATATCATTAGATATTCGATTGGGACATCATTGTTGAGAGAAGGAAGCCTAGAACTCGAAAATCAAGGGCTTGAACTTCGAAAAGGTAATGTCTTCACCCTCTAATTGATTCTAGCATTGGTTTAATGATTATAAATCCTAGTTCATGAGACATGAGTTGTTGGGGTTGATAGAAAAGCATGAACGATTATAGGGTTGGGGTGTTGAGTGTTGATTATTGGTTAAGAGTGTTGTTTGCCTTATGGGTGATGAAGAATAATGTTGGTGTAATTATTTGAGACCATAGAATTTATCTAGGAACAAGAGAATGGGTTGTTGGGTGTAGAGATACCATTAATAAGGACTATGAAGCTTTATTTTTACCAAGTGTTTGACAAAATACTTAAGTGATCAAAACATGAGCATTATAGCTAATGTGGAATCCCTGTGACTTGTATTGCTATAGATTGAAGTTGAAAGGATTGACAAACGTTGTATTATGCTCAAGAGCAGGAAGTTAAGGTATGTAAGGCTAACTCTTTACGTTTGGGAATGTCTATGATTCTCCCTACGTTCCATTCATTATGATCAGTACCGGTCTCCTCAGAAAGGAACTATGCCTTAGTTCCCTGATCAATAGTAGGACTTCTATTCTCTAGATGGCATAGTCTCATAATCATTCGATATTCTATGAGTTTCAGTTATGACAAATCAACTTGTTATGAATACTCATCTCAGTCTAATCCTATTCACTATTCCAGTATCATGTAACCCAGTATGGCTCATTATTTCAGTAACATGTATTGTAATATGATTCTCAGTTCCTGATTTTATATTCTTGAATGTTGAACACCTGTATTTGGGCCTGAGGCCGCAGTTTATGCTTTATGCATCTTTGGGCCTGAGGTCGCAGTTATGTATACGTATACTTGGGCTCGACGCCGCAGTTGTGCGCGCGCGCGCGCGCACACACACACACACACACACACACACACACACACACATATATATATAGGGCCTGAGGCGGCAATTTAATATTCAGTTAAAGAGGTTGTTCATGATTCAGAAGAAGGAGTATTCATATCCTTACTTCCTTGTTCAGTTATCAGTTTATCAGCTAGCAGTTCAGTTTCAGTTTCAGTATTTACAGTTCTTTTGTTCAGCTATTTTACATACCAGTACAATTCAAATGTACTGACGCCCCTTTTGCCCGGGGCCTGTATCTCGCGATGCAGGTAACGATTTACAGGTCGACGATTCAGCTTGCTAGGACATCTCGTATCAGCTATTGGTGAGCCCCAGTCTTTCGGGGCCTTATCTCTCTTTTATTTTAGTCATTATAGTATTTCAGTTAATAAGGTATACCGGGTACCTTGTCCCGATAAACAATTGGCGTTTTCAGTATTCTTTAGAGGCTTTGTAGACTATAACCCACTCAGTCAGATATTAGCAGGCTTTCATGTGTTAGCCTTGTCGGCTACTTGTTTATGCTTGCAGACCTTTCAGTTTTTTTCCGCATCTATGATATTTCAATCAGACTTTTTAGCAGACTATCATGATTTACATTTACCTCTAGCTTATACCACATATTGATCCAGCCATACAGTTGGTCCGCTCGGTCGCATGCAGTCAGGCACCGAGTGCCGTGTTACGCCCAGGCCATAGTTCGGGGCGTGACACGTGCGAAGTTACCATTATACCCCCATTTTGGACATTTGGGCCACTTTTAGTGTGGCCAAATATATTTTTCGTTTATTTATTTTACTTTTATTTATGCCTTAAGATATAATCTTCCTTCATTTAATATTGCTCATGCTTGAGGTATTTGTAGTCTTCAAGAACAATTAATATGAAGGGTAAAAAAATATAATTAATTTAGTCTTGAACTTCTAAAATGACAAATAATCTGAGACAACTATTTTTAGAAACCACGACAGATAATTTGAGACGGAGGGGGTAAGAATAAATACGAGATAATTTTCTACTCCCTTCGTCTCAAATTATTTGTCGTATTTCTCTTTTACACGTTCCTTAAGAAATATTAAATAGGAGGGTTTTTTAACTATTTAGCCTTATTTATGCCTTAAGATATAATCTCTCTTCATTTAATATTACTCATACTTGAGGTATTTGTAGTCTTCAAGAACAATTAACGTTAAGGGTAGAATAGAAAAATAATTAATTTAGTCTTAAACTTTTAAAATGATAAATAATTTTAGACAACTATTTTTAAAAATCACGACAGATAATTTGAGATGGATGGAGTAACAAGTAGTAATATGAATAGCCTAAAATATAACGGTAATTGTTTAAACTAGTGTGTATAAGTAAAAGGGTAAATATGGACACTTTTCCATTCTACAGTAATGCTCTCACCTTTTAAAAAAAAATTCAAATTAGCTTTCTTCTGTCCTTCAATTATTGAAGTAACGGACTACATACTACTGACAATTTTTATCATAGAAGTGTGATAAGGATCTCGAAGTTTTAAAAAGATAAAAAGAGCATACAGTTACAAATATAAATTTTTGACTAATATATATACATTTAGAACGTCATTTTCTTTTGGGGGGTTGAGAATGACTATATATGTATGTCTCGAAATCTCTTTTTAGGGACCACAACCACAAGTCTTTAACAAAAGAAAGCTCGATCTTGTTTTTTATAATCGAGAAATTTACTAAGGACGGCAGAGCAAGGTTAACGGTTTGAAATTCGGTGGGTAATGGATTATTTTTTATCCGTTTTTACTTAAATATTAAACTTTTGTTACTGATACTATTTAGAGAAATTCTAGAGTTTATTGCTTGGTGGCTAAGCCGCCATCTCCCTATAAATAGAGTGCTCTATTCTATTGTAATTCATCCCAAATCAATAAGAATTCTCTCATTCTACTTTTCTCTGCAATACTCTTCTTTTTTTTTTTTATTATTTCATAACACGTTATCAGCACGACACTCTAACCAATTGAGTAGAAGCTTTGGGATTGAGCATAATAATTGTTAATTATTCCATGAACTTCCTTCATGATTAAATTCTGGATTTAAGGTAAGTATTTTACCGTATTTTTCTCTTTTATTCTATACTTTGATTTTAAATGCAAGCAAAGACAACAAAGTTTGATTATAACTCTAATGGAGTTTGTAAGAAATTATAACCACCTGAAGTGGTAAAAGTTTCTATGTCTTGCCATGATCAAATTCATGTATGGTTATGGGCACAAAAAGTGGAAACCCGTCCCATTGAATTTGCTCCATTCTTATTCCCTTAAGAGAATGTGATAGCAGTATGTGATAAGTCTGAAAGAAGACAAAATTATCACTATGAATGTATCAATGGACATGGACGTGGCAATAGACGAAATTATAATCGTCATCATTGTGATAATGAGAATAATAAGGATTCTCAAAATAATCCCCCACTTGTGAAAATACTTGTCATCGATTTGACATGAGATTTTATAAAGCACATATAGATGATTATGGTCTATTCATGATGTGAATGTGACAACATCTGATTTAAGAATACATATTCATTTTCGGAAGAATATGAGCGTGCTAGTGGTATATACCACACTCACCTCTAGAAGGAGGTTTGAGATGATATAAGAAAATAATGTCATTATTATGGCATGAATGATCATTGGTCACGTACCTATTGTACGCCAAAATATTTTGGCATTGTGATTGTTAAAAGACAACGGTAATGCAAGAAACAGATCTTGCATATAATTTTGACCATAACCATAATGGTATAACTTTCTCTTTAAAAGAGATATTCACCATATGGGTGTTGATGAATATGTGGTACTACAAAATTAATTGAGAACTCTGCAAGAGCCAATTATACTCTTTTGGAGAAACACAATTAATTACCAATAAGATATTGTGTTGTAGTAAGTCTCAAAGAAACTTATTCAGTTTCCAAAGTATACGCGAAAGCGGTTGATTATATTGAGACTATAAATAAAGGAAAGATTTAATATCTTCTATTACTACAACTTGTAGCGGGATAATATGTATGTGAAAAGCTACCCGCTTTATTCTCCAATTTGTACTACATAAACAAAAGAATAGCACAATGAAGTGGATATTTATTGATATAAAAACCCATATCATAATAAACTTGGAGTTTATTCATAATTGCACACATCATGGTGTAAACCTGAAGTTTATCAATACTGATAATTTATCCAGTTGGCATACTTGGTTTACCATGTTAATTCATGTACGATGTGCAAAAATAATAGAGAATTCACATGGGTAAATATTAAAGAACTAGAAAGTTCTTTACGAATTCTCTTATATTGCTTGTTCTCATTAATTAATAGATCAACTAAAATTGGGATTGAATCCCATGAATGCTGGAAATATCAAAGGTGAATATGGGCCCATTCACCTGCCATGTATACCACATAAGATGCATCTATGAGATGGTTACATGTGCGATTATTATTAACCCGCAACATGGTGTTTGCGAGGTAACTTGCTCAATAATTTAATTTAGAGCATATTCCAGATTTTCTATTCAAGAAGTTCATCTTGATAAGTTGGTTTACATCACAGTTGGTTTAGCAAAATGATTTATTAAGTGCTCTACTTAATAGCTAAACAAGTGCTTATGAGAACAAAGTTTTATATATCAGTTTGATATACGTTATATACGAAAGTATATTAATTTCTCCCCTCACAAGTGGTTCATGGTCAGGAACCAAATAATTCCATCTTATTATTATTGATGTGCGGTGTATATTTTGATTAACACCATAACGTACAAAGATGGATTCTCAAAGTTGAGGAAACAAGTTAGTTTTTCTAACATGAGGGGGAGACATGATAAACAGTTGAGAAAAAGTTACGTGGAATGAATTATCATTTGTACATCTAGATCCTCGAATAAGATAATATGAACTTGAAGTTCATAAAAGGATAATTCATTTGCAATATATTGCAAAGCATGCCAGACGCATTTGCTGACCCAAAGAAAGTAACTATATTCTCATTGCAAATGCTCCTATTAAGTCCTAGAAGGACAAAGTCTATGGTACGCTTAAAGCATATAGACAAATCGGTTTCAAATAAACTTCTTGATAAAGAAGATGAGCAAATGATCAAAATGATCATAATAAAGGAAGGCAAGTGATCTAGAAGATCACATGACATAACACTTCATAAAATCTCAAGAGAGATTCAGGTACCTGAAAATATGAATGAAGAGATCTCTATGTTATGTCTTTATGAAAAAATATTGAAACTGATATAAAATGTTTGTCGACGACATCTATGATAGCGCTAAATATATATATGAGGATCTTAAGTCTGAAGAAACAATTCGAATAGAATTGGTTTCATATGAAAGACATGTAGTTTTGAACATGTAGTTCAAACACTTGAAAGTATAAAGTCAATGGTATGTGCAATCAGTTTTCGATATCTTATATGTCTAGCATGACATGAAAACTTGATATGCATCTAAAGTCTATTATATGGCTTATATGACTTAACAATCCGTGAAGGATTTAAATTGCTTAAAGCATATAGAATTCATGGTCATGAAGTATTACATCCTCAGTGCAATTTGTGCACAAATGTATCTTGCTATAACTATATGCATGATAATATGATAGCAAGAGTTTTCACCTCTATGTGAAGATATTGAACTGACGATTCCAACAACATCATATGAAGACAATTCATCTCTATCAAGAATGATGATTTCAAGGTGCAATATATTCATTCAATTTAATATGCCTGATTTGTTCATCAAATCTCAACCAAAGATCTTTTGAAGATGGTGCACAAGATTAGAATGCAAATGCTCAAGGATGTGAATTGATGCTCTCATCAGGGGGAGTTAATACGGGTTGTACTCTTTTTCCCTTACAAGGTTTTGTCCTACTGGGTTTTCCTTGCAAGGTTTTTAACGAGACAACCAAAAGGCGTATTATCAGATATGTGTACTCTTTTTCCTTTTCTAGAATTTTTTTCCCATTGGGTTTTATTTTAGTTAAGGTTTTAACGAGGCACATTATCTGTTGAATAGACATTCAAGGGGGAGTGTTATAAATACAATTATATTTATGGTGAATGTCTATATTTAGAGAGATTCTAGAGTTCATTGCTTGGTGGCTAAGCCACCATCTCCCTATAAATAGAGGGCTCTATTCTATTGTAATTCATCCCAAATCAATAAGAATTCTCTCCTTCTACTTTTCTCTGCAATATTCTTCTTCTTTTTTTATTATTTCATAACAATGATAGTGTAAAAGTTCTTTATTATAAATTAAACTCATTCTAATAATTTGATATATATATTTTCCTTCTTTAAGTTCTAGAGGGACCATTGTCCAAACAATTTGGCCAGCAGCCTGAGTGGTCACATAAACAAATATTTAAACAAATTTAAGCAAATGGTACATTGAAAGGACCAAAGGAAGTACAAAAAAGAAAGTCAAAAATAAAATAGGCGCAAAGGCTGGATAGTTAAGAAAACGAAAAAGACTGATTAAAACGAAAAGAAAAGGGAACAGACACAATCACGACTTTGAATTTGAAGTTTGAATTTGAAATTATTGTCTTATGAATTGGTCATCACTTATGTAGCCAGTTTTAATGTTTGACTTACTGTGTCTTTGGTAAATAAGTGTTCATATATATTTTTTAAAATAAAATGATTGACATACCCTTACAGCTATTTATAAAAGTATAAATTTAAAAATATTTTTTTTACAAAAAAAAAAAAAAAAAGATGAATGACAGAAGTGAAATGAAGAGGGATATAGGAGTCTTATTTGGGAAAGAGAATTTCAAGAATTATCAAAAAAAAAAAAAATAGGAATAAAATAGTAAAATATGTAGCTACCTAATATAAAATTTCTTGATTTGATATAAATTCCGAGTGTGAGCAAATATTTACCGTGAAGAAAACAATCCTACTATTGACTGTAGCACAGTATCAAGATGATTGAAACTTTTTTGGTTGTCTTATCATGTTTAAAGCTTTTACATGTGACAAAAATAGGGAACAAAACTGGCCCATGGCATGTCTGGGATTATTTCACTTTAACTTTATAACTCACTTTTGCCACCAAAAATAAAAAACAAAATAAAAGACGACGACGACGACAACAACAACAACAAATCCAGTGATATCCCACAAGTAGTATCCGAGGAGGGTAAGATGTATGCAGCCTTACTCCTACCCTAAAAGGGCAGAGAGGGTGTTTCTGATAAATTCTCGGCCGGAAAAAGGATGAAAAAAAAGCAATGGCAACAAGTAGGAACAACAACACGATAAAAAAAAAAAATAAAAGGCCCGTATTCAAAATTTTATAAAATACATCTGGAAAACTAGTCTCACTACATTTCACTTTAGCCACCAAAAAAAAAAAGGAAAAAAGTTCTTACAATAAAAGAAATAAATATGGTCCATTTGTCATATTCCAACTAATTGAAAAGGTATATAACCTTATAATATTATAAGACATTGGAGTATTGGGTGTTGGCTTTATTTCATTCAAAATTGAAACATACGAGTGGGAAGTTGCCAGAGATTTGAATGAAATGCTTTCACTGCAAGTGTATCTAACAATTAAGAATAATTTGATAGACATTTCTCTAGGTTTACCTTTGTGACACATCGTTTTCTTGTGGTTTGAGATATTACATTTGCCAACTTTATAGTGATATTTTTGTAATGAAACTAGTATCGCATTATAAACTTTTAGTACTGCCCCATATAAACTTTTAGTACTGCCCCATAACTAGACCTTTTAACCTTTAGGGCTCGTTTGGTACGAGGGATAAGGGATAATTAATCCTGGAATTAATATTGAGATAAGTTTATCCCACTTTTGGTTGGAATAACTAATCCCGAAATTAGTTATCCCAGAATTGTAGTGTTTCTTCTATCCCGATGGGAGGGTAACTAATCCCGGGATAATTAATCATGGCATAACTTGTTTCCCAACCAAACGACCCCTATGTATATGTTTTGTAACATAAATCTCCCAGTTTAAAAAATAGAAGAGGTTGCTATATTGGAATATTTTGGGGCAGAGAGGATAAATCAAGTTCTCAAATCACAAGCATATGAAAATTGGGAAGTTAAGATCTGATTAGTTGTCAGATTCATGAGAAGGTGGCCTTTCTATACTAACCACGATAACATACTCTGATGATAAAAAAAACAGCAGAGGCGCGGAATGTAATATCTGTCTTAGCTCTACTACTTACCTGAACTGTCTACCACGGTAAATACAACAAACCAAGCACTTCAATCTTCGCACAGTTGAACAGGTTGTAAGACGCAGATCAGTGAAAAAAACATTTTATGCTGCAATGAACAGTCTTTCCTTTACCACATTGTTATGCTACTAGATAGACATTTTTTCCCGCTTAGTAAAAAAACAAGAAAAAAAAACATACCTGCAATGCTTTTTACTCGAATAAAAAAAGACCAACCATAGAAGATATTAGTGAGATAAACTGTGCAATGTTAAATACATAGCCCTCGAAAACGGCATGCCATTAATATATAACAACCCAAAAATGAACAGAGAAATTCAAAGTGAGAGCTACGGTTAATCATTTACAACAAATTTGAATTGAAGCTGTCATCCAACAATGGATGTCAAGAATAAATGTAATACAGAATGCTCACTCTAATACTCCATTCACATATATATACCTAAATAACTTGTGACTTAAAGAACAAGAACAAAAATCATTAAATTATTAAGGAAGAACAGACCTGTAAACTAAACAAATGCTCACTGTATTTATGAATTAAGAGAAATATATGCAGGAAACACTTCATGTACCAGCCAATTTATTGATATTACACTCTCGCAAAAATTCCTGATCATAGTCAACAAATTTTGACCAGTAGTCTCGGAACTTGGGTATGCTTATCTCAAGCCATGGTTTCAAGTTTCCATTGTAATGTATGACTGCTGCTCGTTGAATGTCCTTCTGGCTAACATTTGGATTGTAGCCAAGCCCAAGGACATGCCACGATCGGTCAAGGGCAAATGTACGCTTCCAAAAGGTTATCAAACCAGGTGGTAGGGTCCCCAACTTCCAAAGTTGTCTATCATGATTCTGTGCAGAGAAAGGTTCATTAAATTTCACGACTAATTTTAACAACATTATTATGCATGAAAAAAGCTGGTGTATACGTTGACACCTTTAGGAAGAAAACCAGATAAACATGACAAGTCATGTCTATTTAATCATCCGGAAATTAGTGAGGCTACAACATCACTACCTAATCTAATTGGAGGAACATTGGAGCAACATGATAGGACAGGACACATGGCAATTCTTAATCCTATAGAAGTTAGGCCAAAATTTCACTTCCTAATCTAGACTGAGCTATGACCTGCCCAGTTTTATATTAGTCTATTGGATTGGCAGATGCCAAAGAATTTACTCAATTGTCCTCAACTTTTACACATTACCCATTTTATTCTAACTTATTACATCCCCGTATAACCAAACCAATTAATGGCTCAGACATCATCTCAAACAAAAATATCTTGAATGTGATTGAACATGGTCCTTCCTATGGTTGGTTGAGGAGAGGGGGGGGGGGGGGGGTTAAGGCCTCAAATGTGAATGTGATCTATTTACTGGGAAAGAGAAACTGCCCTGAGGGAGAAAATGATTTGATACTTAACAAAATAATGACGGTGTTGCTCCAGGGTTTCATTATGACCAAGCAGAGCACGTGAAATTATATAAATACAAAATGATGCTAATTTAACATACAAATCCAGACATAAACAACGGGGAAGAATTTATCTCATACCAGGTTTTGCCATGAGTGGTACACCTCTGTGATGTTCTGCCGCCTCCACTCAATTAGATCAAAGATGTTCATTCCAAATGCCCAACCACAAGCACGGGGATCAAAATGTTTGGAGATCAAAGGATTTGAGAAGTTGAGGTAGCGGTCGAACCGATGAAAGCTTTCTCCACAAGTCTCAACCACACCAATCACCTTACCCTTAAGATCAAGAGACCATAGGCCACTAAGATCCTTTTGCACAACAATATCATCATCCAAGAAGAGAACTTTATCCAGCTTTGGGAATATCTCCGGCAAGTAAAAACGTAAATGATTCATGATTGAAAGGTACTTTGGATTCCTAAACTTAACATTCGGATCAGAATCAGCACGACTCCTGAAGTAATAATCTATCATGGACTGAGAAGCCAATTGCTTCAGAACTGGACTGTAACTTGAATTTAGCCAGGTGAATTCCTCAACATTTTGGACGTCTACTGTAGCATGCTGTGGTGGATTTGCTAAAAACCACATTCTCATTGCAGCATAATTAAGCCTGTCTGTTACTATATGGAAAACGTGCTTTGAAGGATCCTGCCACCACATGCAGAAAAAGTTATACATAAAGGTTTATTTCCAATTTATTGGATGTCCCTGAAGAGACACATAAAGGTTGAGTTATTGTAAACTCAAACAGGCAGATGGGCATATTTTCTCCATAATCATAGAAGAAAAGAATTGGAAAAGATAAAGTGAATTATATTGTTCTGAGCCAGCTGCAATCTCAATATACATGTAAGTTTCAGACAATAGATCATTTACCTTTGCATGGGAAACAGTTGAGTTTATGACGACCGCAGCTGCTAAAATGTTGTCCGAGAAGAGTGCATAGTGATACAGCTTGGGATCTTCTAAATTCTCTTGATCTGGAAATTGCTGTTGGGAAGAATTTAACTTGAAATACTCTGTTGAAAGGCGCAAGGGAAGACAATGCAGACCCTTAGGGAGTGTCTTAGCAGTTAAGTGCGTTAAGTACAATGTTTGCTTTTTGTGGACACGAAGCTGCTCTTCTGCTGAGTGAAGCATAGCACGAAGCTTCTTTACTATAGTAGCACAATCATCTTGAATTTGCTTCCCTTTGGCCAATGTTTGCTCCATCGCCTTCAACTTCTCATAGGCACTATATAAAGAAATCACATTTGTATTGGAAGATAAATCAATAACATGGACCAAGCTTGTAGACATTAATTATACAGTGAAATGGCAAAATCACTGGAGAATCAGGAGTCAGGACCACCTGAAAGCCATTTTGAAAACAGAAGATGAACTTAGTCGTCTAAAAGAAGACTTACTTCCTTGGCAGCTCGGAATCCTTACTGGCCTCACCAAGTGCTCGTTGTACTTCTTTAATCCGCAAGCGAAGTTCTCTAATGAAGTGGGGGTTGTTTCGTGTTGCTGAGAGTGAAAGGTAGACCTTCCCCCTAATGAGCTGATCTTTAAGCTGGCGAACACGAGCATCAGGAGGAACCACTTGTGCATTCTGCTCTTCACCTTTGCCCCTTGCTGTCTCTCCAGATACAACTCTACCACTGGTTTGAACAGTACGTTGATCCTGCCTTATTTCCTAGAAACCAACCCAAACATAAGCAAGTTCAGCTCATGTATAAGGGTCACTTATCATCTAGGAATCCCGAGACAATTATTGCATATTTACTAATAATGTGCAATCCGCCAAAATCATAGTATTATTTTTGATAGAATATAGCACATTGTCCCTTGTCACACGATCATACATTAAATTAGTAGGGATCAGCTATATATGAATCTTCTGTGTCGTAATCGTATCTTTTGTATTTAAATGCATTCTTTCCACCACTAAACAATTTTGTCTGGCAAATTATTAATTATATAAAACTGGAAATTATCCAAATTCCACACATATCCCACAGGGACATACAGGTCTCTAATCAGAATAAAAACATCCAATAAACAAGCATGCTTAATCCCTGAATCTAGGTGTAGCTCAAACTGGGCGCTTCGCCATGCTCAGGTGGCCCTACAGTGCTGGTATCAAAGCGCTAAGACATGTGTCTCATCATCCATTGGCTATATCTTGAAAAGAGAGACAACGAACAATAAACACAACAGGCAAAATAGATATGTTAATCTTTTTGGAGATGTTATGAATGAATTTATTACTTACTAGGGAAAAGGGTTTAGGAATTTAATTTTTTTTTAAAGTCACTTAACCTGAAGTAGAAACTTAATACTGTATTTTGCATTTAACTCAAAAGTTAAATTGGTTTTTGAATTTAAAAATACATGTTTTCCGTTCAATATATTTCACTTAATTGCAGTTAAAAATGTTTTTCTATAGTTTTTTCCTTAGGTTACGCACATATTTTTTCTTCATTGTGCCTTTCTTTATTACATCTAATGCATTGATTGCGCTTTCTGCAAAAAGCCCCATAAACCTGTACGCTTTACGCCTTTAGCAACACAGCGACAAACACCGAACTTAATGTAAGTATAATAACATCTTCTAAATCCAACAAATTTGGTATTGGCTACATGGATCCTTTCCTTTCACTTTGTTGTTCTGTTCTTAGTCAAATCTGCATTGACCAAGAGATCTTAGAACTTTCGGAGAAACTTTCTTTCACGTATGTCATTTTAAGTTTACCTCGTCCCCTTCAATCACATTTCATATTTTCACACCTATGCTGGTGCACATGAAGTCTAGTAGGATATCATCAAAGACAATCTTGTCTCATTTTATTCTCTATTTGCACCATAAATCGGATGTGATCATTTCGAATATTATTCAATCTTGTATGACAGCACATATGTCTTAACATTTGCATTTTTACGACATTCATCTTCTGCAGCATATTAGGCTAGAGCAGCCCAACTTCACTGCCACATAATTTTGTTGGTATCACACTTGTTCAATACAACTTGGTGTTCACTTTGTTAAGATGCTTTCTATTGCATAACACTCCACTCGGACTCCTCCATTTCAGCAATCTTATTTTAATTCTTTTATATGGACCATCCAATTTAAGTTCAATGTGTTGCATGCTTGCATCTTCTTCTATCAATGCTTAAGCACAGCAATCCCAATTCCCGTCTAATTTCACCGCCATTCTTCTTACGGAGTATAAACTTACAAAATTTGCACGGCATATAATTTGCCTTAATTTTACTTATGCTATATGCAGAAGACCAAGAACAAAAAAAGATTCTAAGACAAAGTGCACCATATAGATCAAATCTAGGTTCAGACAATAAAGAGACAATTTTTTTTATAAGGACAGCAAAGAGAACTATTATGATGTCACAGTGTCAACATATGAATGTTTGAAACAAAGAACAGAAAATACTACAAAACATTCAAATAGCTGCACATTGGCAATTCAGATAGTCGCAGAAGCAGAAAATATATAAGGTAATTACCATTTTCGCAGATGTGGTATCCGAGGTGTGGCTAGAATCTGTTGGACTTGTCTTCTTCTTTGAGCTGGTGTCTGTTGCTCTGCTTTCACTTCTCCCAGCTGATACAAGTTCCAGTGAAGTTTTGTCCATTTGATGTGGTTCATGCAAGCTATCAGTAACCTGACTTATGCGATTTCCATTCATAGCCACTTCTATTCCATCGTTGCTGTTTCCAGTAGCAGCTTGGTGTTTCATTGATTCTGCTAAATGAAGATCATATATTTTAGATAATCAATTCAAAAACTATGGAAGCAACGTGAAACCTGATCAAGTTGACTTCATGCTAAACCTCTAAGTTCAAACTTCAAAATACAGAGAGACATGAATGAACAGAAACCTTCAGTTAGTTGTCTTGCTTTACGAGCATCGTCGCTGCTTAAAGTGTCTGAGGTATTGGAAAGGGAAAGGCTTGAATTTTCTGAATATACGTTGCCCGGTGGTTCTTTGAGGAATGTGGATGACTCCTACCAGTATTAGTACACATGGAAAGTTGACAATCGTATTGGTCAATCAAAGAGGAACGAGAAATCCTCAATTAGAATTACAATTGATACCTGAGGCAGCAAATTTAGAGGCCGGACGTCACCACCAAGTGTCTGCATCATGGAATCAGAAATTGTAATGAAAATATTCGATATTTACACAATCAGGTCACTTAATAGGTGCTAGAAATCTGGCAAAAAATGGTAACTAACTTGATATCACAGGTTAGACGCTTAATTAGTTTGCTCAGTTGGAATTTTCTTACCCCTGTAAATATTGTTGGCGACTTTTTGGACTTCGTTAGCTCCCTAATCCTAGTATAGACACTCTTGTACTGGAACTAACATGTTAATAATTTTTTTTTTTTTTTTGTAATTTTGCATCTTTCCGATGCTCTATCAATGATATTAACTTACTTCGTCAACAACTTGCTATCACAGGTTAAAATTCCCGAAACAATAACTAGAAAAATCTATACATTGTCAGCGCATATAACTTAAATCCTTATGTTTTTAAGAAAGATATCAAAAGCACAAAACAATGAAGTGGATAAAACACAAATTGGACTTACGAAGGTAGAGAGATCTTCAATGAACTCAGTTCTTGCTGCATAAACAATCACAGAATCCCATTACATCAAACAATATCCTTGAATTTAAAATTTAAAAAACAAAAACAGCCATTTTATAGAAAAATTAAGGGAGCTTACATGAAGGAGGAGTAAAATAAGAGGCAAGAGTGTCAGTGTAGAGAACAATAGGGGCCAAAACGGTCACTAGCAATAAGAACAACACTGGCTTTCTAAATTTCATCTTCATCTCTACAGTGCAAACACCCCTTAATTCCTTCTCAGCTTAGCAGCAAAACTTCAGATCTCATTCAGCACAGATATCAATACTCAACTGAACCTAAACAAAAACGTACAAAGAAAATTAAGACAAAAAATGAAGGTAAATCAAGGAACATTACATGAAAAGCAAACTCAATTTCACTAAAAAATCTGTATGGATTTCCGTAGAATGTATACTCAAAGTACCATACTGCTCCAGTACTGTAAGTAAACCAAATTGGTGATTTGTAAAATAGCACTAAAAATGGTGGAAATTAAAGAGAAGAGGAGTACCATTAAATTAACCTTCAAAAACCAGAATTTGGCAATGGATTGGTGGCTGTAAGAGAGAGAGAGAGAGAGAGAGAGAGAGAGAGAGAGAGAGAGAAGAGGAAGGGCGTCGGTGAGCGCAATGATGTGATCCAGGAGCAATGATAGTAGTACCCCCAAGGAAATAAATGAAAATTAAATATCTTTTTATTACTTCCTCTTCCGAATTACTAATATGATTGTTTGATTGGTATAAATTAGTATAATTATTAAAAACAAAGTTTTAAAAAAGGGCAGCCGACGCACTAAAATGTGCAGAGTCTGGAAAAGGGTCGGACCAAGGGTCTTATATGCAGTCTTACCTTACATTTTTACAAGAGGTGTTTTTACGGCTCGAATCCGTAATTTTCTGGCCATATGGCAGCAATTTTACTAATTAGGCCAAGGCTATCATCTAAAATAAAAATTTAAAATTAAATTACTTATAAAAGCTTATAAGAAAAATTTAAAAAATATGTCACTTAAATTGAAAGAGAGGATGTCGTTGAAAACAATTAATTTAAGAATTAAGAGTGAAGTAGTACTATATTTGCTAAATTTGAAAGTGGAGTGGTTTCTGTGATGCATATGAATTTTGAACAAAGCTGTCACCGTCCGCACAGCGTTATACTCGTACCCTTATCTTTTTTTGACACCTTGGCCATTTCATGATTTTATATTTGTGTTCTAGAAAAAAATAAGTAGGAAGAATTTCTTTCCAACAGCCCCACATATTGTTTATTTGTTCTTTTTACTACATTTTTTATATTATTTTGCTGTTGTTATTATTTGTTGCTATTATTTTTTGTTTCTTGAGCTAATGGTCTATAAAAAATAGTTCATTGAGTTTGCATACATATTATTCTTCGAGACCCCACTAATAAAATTACATTGAGTTTATTAATATTGTTGTAACCACACATATTATTCGAGATTTCGAATTACCTATGTAGTCAAGGGAAATACCCAAAAGTCTCTTGTGCACTTAGGTTTGTTTAGTGTAAAGACAAATTTATGCATGGATTAATAATACATAAACTAT
This sequence comes from Nicotiana attenuata, assembly GCF_001879085.1. Taxonomy (NCBI): domain Eukaryota; kingdom Viridiplantae; phylum Streptophyta; class Magnoliopsida; order Solanales; family Solanaceae; genus Nicotiana; species Nicotiana attenuata. Next base: position 2,900,434 of record NC_031990.1, read on the forward strand.
AATACAAGGATTAGTGATACTTGAATTTTTAGATATTTAGTTTGATATATTACGACTAGTATACAATGGATATTTTCGAATATACGTTTAGTTTTTAAACAAAATACACATTTTTTAAAAGGGAAACTTACACACATGTCCCAAATAAATCTCAACTTATCAACCTCTAGCCAATAGTCATAGACTTACCAAAACTAGCCAAGTACATATAAAAATTGAAAAATCAAATAAATAAGGTTCTTTCTCTCAAAGAATCACATGCAAAAATCACCTTTCATATTTTTAAGCGTGATTAGCAACATTAGATGCAAGAAGGAAAGGAAATTTCATGGATAAGGTAGAAAATAAGGCGATAAAATACAAAAAAAAATATACAATATTCCAAAAATCTAAGCAAAAAAGGAACTTTTTCAATGGGTATAGTTGAAATTCATTGAAAACATCTAGATAAGTCAATATACAAAATTTGAGGAAGATTGGAGGTGATTTGGATTGGTTTTGTATCAAAATTCGTAATTAAATCGAGTTAATTTTTTTTTTCTGCGACACATGTATCAAACATGTATCTCACACACAGATATACATGGATATACATATGATGCACAATTGATACATAAGTGATACACAAATGATATATAGTGTGATACGCACTATTTTTTTCATGTTCAGTTTTTATTTCGAATTTTCAATTCAAACCACCTCAAAACTTCACCAAATCATCCCAAAACTGAGATTCAAGCTCTTTAAGATGTACCCAATCTATTCTAATAACACCCACTCAAAAGAAAGCAAAAATTTGAATTTTTTTTTTGGTACAAATAGCTAATTGGCTAATATTAGTAATATTTTATGTATTGGCTAATTTTTGTAATGAGCTACTTATAAATGGATACAGCTGATAGTTTCCCTTTTTAAAAAGTACTATATATACTCTCGCATAACTTATGGAGATGTTATTTAGGAGAAAAGTAAAATTGCAACCGAACAAGATCTTGATTTATGCTGAAATTTATATGGAGTAGAATTCTTTTTATTCAAGCAACCCAACAATAATGTTAGCCTAATACTTAAGTTAGAGACGAGGGACATACCTCTATAAAGCACCGCAATCATATTCCAAATCCAAAATACTGGGGAACCAAAATTTGCTTAATAAAGAAGACATCCACAAAAAATTATTTTTTTGTGACAAGAAAGTGAAAAATATGAGAATTTTTGTTTAGCCCGTTCATATCATCCATACACAATATTTTGATTTAAGATTTCGACTCTTCATTGTTTCGGCAGAAGTTGGTAGATTAAAACAAGGAGACGTTCAAGAAATTTAAATGAACCTGATAAAAAGTTATCGGAATATTTAAACTTATTCCATAACTAAAATGAAACATTTTCAATTTCACTCGAAAAGTAAGTTAAAATTGATGACCCTTGGTAATTGCAATAGGTAGACTACTTAATTTACAAGGAGAGCATAATTGTAATGTATTTGGAGTGTTTTCACAATAGTATAACATACATGAGGAAAGTAGTACTTTATGATACTTCATAAACTTTGGGTTGAACATTAGTGATAAAACCTGTTAGTAAAAATTAGTGTATTAAAACGCGAGGGCGTGAGGGGACATTTTACTTATACAGAGCGAGGTATAAACCTCGAGACATGGTCGTAAACCCCAAGGATCTTTAATTTTTTTTATTTATAAATTAATAAAATAGCATAATAATACAAATACATATAAAAAGTACATTAAAAGTTCACAAAATTAAATAAACTAAATAAACTCATGGAAAATAAAATATTTAGCATGTTTTTAAGGTATAAATAATGTAATATCTTATAAAAAGGTATAAATAATGCAATAATATTAAAGTTATTATGAGATACAAATCACTATAACGTCTTAACTTTTAAACAATTTTAAAAATCGTTAAAAATATTATCAAACTACACATTTTACCTAAGATCCTAATTAGGAAATTCGGCACATCCCCACGCGGCTAATGCTATACGTGATTAGGGGGCGAAGTCGGGCGTTTGCGCGTAAGCCTCACATAAGTAAGCCTCGTACATGAGCTTAAGCATTTTTCAAGTGCCCTTCCCAGAGCCGAGAGCCGAGACCCGAAAAAGTCCCAGAAAAGCCTTTTAAAATACTAGGATTTCGAATGTTTCTCAGTTATCATATTTAATTGCACACTCATTAGTCATTATAGCTAATGATTTTTATTGTTTTATTGTAATAGTAATAATTGTACTAATAGCCATAACAAGCCTCCTCAAATCCCAAGTACTTTAAACAAATTTTACTTACACTTCTAAGAAATGCATCATGGACGCGATTCATTCTATCTTCTACGTTTAATACGCGTTTAGCTTAATCGTGAGTGCAAAAATAGATGTGTGGCCTTCTTTTTTTCTTTTTTTTGTTTAACCATCCGATATCCACAACATATTGGCCGATTAACTCGGATTCGTACCAAATAGACCTAATAAGAGGTAAAATGCTCCTTATCAAATAAGTTTTCCGTTCCCGAGGATCAAACCTGAGACATCGTGTTAAAGATAAAAAAATCGCAACCAGTCATTATACTCATTTGAAATTCTTGAAACTTGAACCCCTTTTAGCCCAATCAAGCAGAAAAAACTTATTCAATGAATACCGCTAACCGTTTTTAAGAGATACTACTTGCCCATGATAAAGATGAAGAAATCTCAATCAGTCATTAAACCCATTTGAAATTCTTGAAACTTGAATCCCTTTTAGCCCAACCAAGTCGAAAAAACTTATTCAATGAATACCACTAACAACTCTTAAGAGACGCTACTCGCCCATGATTAAGATGAAGAAAGGCACAATTAGTAATCTGTGTGATAAAATCTTGAAATACTTCAAGTCTTTGCCAATAATAACAGTGTTTGTGATGGGAGTAATATAATACTGATCATCCACCAAACTCCAATTACGTTCCATCTTTGGGATCATCCACTTGGAATTTCAATAGCTCGTCTTCAATTTTATTCATTTTCAGCTGATCATCATGAGATGACTGGTCAGCAGTACCTGTGGTCGAGAGATTCTCTACGAAAAATTGATCAATTAGATCGAGATCGAGGTCAAGGTCCAGGTCGAATGCCTTAATATTATCGTATAAATCATGACTGCAGGAATTGGATGTAGTAGTAGTGGCGATATTATTGCTGCTGCAGCTGCAAGTTGTGGGAAAAATCGATGGAGTTTCAATATCGTCGTAATCATATGAGGTGGAGCAGCAACAAGCCGTGGCGAATGTACTATCTAAGCATAATTCATCAATTTCTGCTCTGAAATTAACATCTTCGCCTTTTTTAAGCCATGGAAAGTCGAAAACTCCAATTTCTCCTTTTTCATTGTCATCATATGTTGTTTCCATAATATTCTTCTGGCCTCCAGGGTCGTTACTATTCATCATGTTCTCCAATTTGTAACTAATTCCAACGTCATTATCATCATTATTCGCTTGCCTCTTCTTCATCTCTTTCTTCTCGTGATCCCATGTTTCTTTTCCTCTCTTTCTCTTCTCCGTCCTCTCCATTTCTCCTATCCCTCCCTTTCTACAAAATGTAGATGAATTATTTAGATTCTACAAAATGCAGATGAATTATTGAGATCAATATAGTGATAAAAGAAGAATGAATAAATAATAGTAATATTTTGAGATCTTTATTCAGAATACGCTAAGGCGATAATCAAAAAGGCCGTGTCAGTAACTGGTTCCTACATCTGGAACGGCAGCTCCCTAAAATACGCATTGCAAAAAGTTTAATTTGTTATAACCTGACATGACACATTCCCGTGACTATCCAAAATTTCTTCCTTAAATTGCTCTCTTCCTTCACTCTCCATACATATTTGAGAGATACTTTTGTCCTCCCCTCAAATTTCTTTTTTAAATTTTTAAAAAGTAAATTAAAGGAGGACAGTTGAAATCGCGTACACATGATTTTTCGGTGAAATTAGCCAATTTTCGAACAGGTAATTGAAAAATAGCCAGTATTTGTAAGTTATTAAAAAATACTGGAGAAAGTTTCAGCATAATATACTGGAGATTGGTGCACCTATGTATGAATTTCTAGCATATTATGCTGGAACTCCAGCACGTGAAAAGTTCCAACATAATATACTTGAGACTGGAGCACCTGTGTATGAACTTCCTGCATATTATGCTGGAAGTATAGTATATTATGCTAGAAGTTCACATGTTAAAGATTCGAACTCCAGTGTATATTATGCTGGAATATTTTTCGAATTTTGAACAGTGTTTTGATTCAGATTTATCTTTACATGAAAAGTGACTAAATTTCGATTACTTTTGAAACTGTAGTTATTTTTCAATTACCACTCGTAAATCTTGCTATTTTTGAATTTCGCCCAATTTTCATACGCCGGGTCCATATTTGAAGAAATAAAATGAATAAATCATTATAATAACAAGCCGTGTTTTTTTTATATTATATCCAGTATTTTCATTTTTCTTAGGAGTATATGTTATCTATATATACATATATGGTGTAGTGAAAAAGTTGATGAAAACGTGTCACGTGACACTGCTTGGGGCAAGGTGTATTCGCCCCTGTCTCAGCTTATCAAACGTCGTATGCTACATTTGTAAAGGCTATTTATGCATGCGAAGTTTCTTTTGCACTCTCCCTTTTCCTTGAAATCTTGTTGGATTATTCCACTTCACTCTTCTTCTTCCCGTTCCTTTTCCTCATCTAATACAGTGGCGGAGTCATGTTTATTAAAGGGATTCAAATGAATCCTTTTTGCCGAAATTTGTATTGTGTATATGGGTGAAAAATTAATTTACTCTGTATATACACAAATTGTTAAAACCCTAAATAAAGAAAACATTTTATTTATTCTCTTGATGAAATCCCTGCTTCCGCTAGGCATCTAATATATTGTGCTTTTTCTTTTTCCCCTTTTTTCATATCTTGTATATCTGGCCTAATTAAGCAAGGGTTCACTATACTTTATATATATGTACATTTCCCTTTTATTCTCTTTTTGCGATCTGTGTAATTTAAGCTATTATAAATTTATCGTTCATCATTCTCATTCCTTTAATTTTCTATAGTTGTTGGTCTTGTATGTTTTTCTCTTGATATGGTGTTTTAGAAATCTCTACGGTCTCGTGTAGATGGAACAATATGTAATGTAATCTACCTCTGATAAAAGATAACGCCTTTTTTTTTTAATAAAACACTTTTTTCCTGATTTATATTGGAAATATGTTATATCCAATAAAATGAAGATTCACTCTTCTAATATTTTATTTTTCCTTCAGTAAATTCATACGGCCTGTTTGGAATTCCTTCAATATCGCTGTTTGGAAAATTTGGATAAGTTTTTCATACATTCAAGCTCTAGAGACTAGAGCTCGGCCAAAGAGGGAACGTCTTAAAAAGGTATGATGGGAAAACCGCCGTGATGAATACAAGGATAGTATTAAGTGAATTTATGATTTTTGTGTCCGAGGGGTCGTTTGGTTGGAAAGAAGTTATCCCTGGACTAGTTATCTCGGGATTAGTTATTCCACCCTTTCGTGAGGATAAAAAAACATTACAATCCGGGATAACTAATCCCATGATTAATTATACCGCACTTTTCTTCCAATCAAACATAGGATAAACTCTTCTTAAATTTTATCGCGCGATTAATTAGTCTTTATCCCTCGTACCAAACGAGTCCTGAAGGTATTACTAAGGGAAATGACACAGAGAAGAAGACCCCAATTTTGGTTTTAGTATTAGCTTACACGTACAATTAGGGGTGCCAATGGTTCGGTTCGGCCGGTTATTTTATAAAATTTATACCATACCAATTTTCGGTTATTCTATTATGTATAACCAAAATTAGACTTTTCAAAATCGTCTAAATCATGTCGGTTTCTCTTCGGTATCAGTAGGATTCGGTTAGTGTTCGGTAATTGTTTTAAATGTCATGTAAAAGTCACTAGTATAAGTAGAATGCAATAACATACGTACTTTTATAGGACTTAGCAAAACTCTCTAGACATTTTTATAGATTAAAAGGTGATGAATTAAGAAAATATGAAAGATGGCTAGAGTATAGATCTATTGAAAAATCAAATTTCCAATGAAAATCTCTACGAACAACAGAAATCAAATCCTTAGTAATCAGTGAAGGATAAACATCAGCACGATCATGAAGGTCATAGAAGTGACTTGATTCTTAATCGATTCTCTATCAGAATAAAAAGAAAGTTCAGCAGGGATAATCTCATCAACCGTAGGTTCACGAATTGGCTCACTGGAATCCCAATTCCTGGTAGAAGACCTATGCGAAAAAGAAGCCCTAGTTCTAGAAGACGATGGAGGAGTAGAACTAGGTTGAGAAGAAGAACCTCGTATAGAAACGGACCCTAAGCTACACAATCTACCACCTCTCCTACTTCTGGTAGGAGCAAGAGGAAGTTCATCTACAATAAGAACCTTTTGAGGATCACGGTTTGAAGAAGACATAGTTGTATGGAGAAGTATAATGTTTTGAATGGCAAGATGTGAAAACTTTTTTCGTAAAAGAAAAGACAAAGGATATATTTATACTTAGAAGCAACCGTCATACAAAAAGGTAATGATGGAAAAGTCATTATGAAAACTGTCACTTCGTGATTGATGCAGCCGTAAAAAAAGCCCTAGAAAACGCTGAAGAGTTGCAGAACCAATTGTAGACCACCACGTGTCACATGCATTAAATGGAAGTGACGCACGCTGCGCCAGTTCAGAAGAGGGTGTAATGATATGTGGAAACAGCGGTAAAAATTCCCACTTTAATGAGATCCACGTCCCAAATATTCAATTGCTGAATAATTGGCAAGTGGGGGGGGGGGGACTATTTGTATTGGGAAAAAATAATATTACACTTGGAATTAATTATGTGGCTGATGTAGCAAGACACGTGGATCATTAGAAAGGTGATAGCTGGGGAAGAGTACTTAAAGAGATGCGAATCTTAATAGGTACGAGCAAGGCGTCTAAGAGACAAGAAGAAACGGTTGCTTGGGTCTCTTAATTAGTTGAAGAGACATCGGCGGAATGAATCAAGACAGCAAAAATTACATATTCGTTAACCTTCAATTAATGAGTATGTATGATTAGAAACGTTACAGAATCTTCACGAAACAGTTACGATTGCCAATTCTAACGTTTCATTAATATCATTAATTGCTCATTATGACTCGATTATGAGAGGGAAGAGACGTTGTACTTAGAGATAGCTATAAAAGAGGGAGAAATGACATTTGTGTGGATACGTTCCGATTACTATTGATATATACTTATTTACTTTGCTTTATACCGATTGCTTTGCTATTTCTCGTTCTAATTTACCTTTTCCATTGTAAAAATATTCTTTTATTTGATTATCAGTAGCCCGAGTACTTCTAAAAATAAGCTTTGACCGAAATTCCTATTTCCTGGTTAAACAAATTGGTTCCGTTACCGGGAATCTGATAATATTCTCACTTTCCAAATCCATTCTTCTATCAAAAATCATGTCGAACGTCAACGACATCGACCAACAAAATTTACAATACCAACAAACTCAGCAACATTAGTTGAATCAGCTAAATCAACAAGGAGATGGAACTCCAATCCCCTCACCCCGAAACTCTCCTCGGCAGTCTCGAGAAGGGACTCCTGACGGATCTAAATCGAATATGAATGACCAGCATGAGAACGATCAAGATATTGATGCACCGTTGAAGCAATTAATCGCCCAACAGGTCAACAATGCTCTTCAAGCTTTTGTCAGCAGGTTGCCGACTGTACCACCAACTCCACCTCCAAACAACAACGCAACCATAGAAAATCCCCGCTCGGGACTCGTTAATTCAGGCAGAGGAGGAACTCCCAGCGAATCTCGTGATGGAGGATTAGATACCTGGTGTACCGTCTGTAATCATGGGAATAGATATGGAGAAATACTCTCAACAACCTTGGAAGCCAAGTGTCGCTCCTTTGCAAATTCCAAAACAATTCAAGATGCCCGATATCCCGAAGTACGATGGAAAAACTGATCCACGAGATCACGTAATTGCATTTACAACTGGTGTAAAGGGCAACGACTTGACCAAGCAAGAAATTGAATCAGTATTGGTCAAAAAATTCGGAGAAACACTCACGACGGGAGCACTGGCATGGTATTCTCTTTTACCTAAAAATTCTATTGATTCGTTTGCTGAGCTTGCAGATTCATTTATAAAAGCACACTCAGGAGCTCAAAAAGTTGAAAAAAGGATAGAAGACATTTTCAAAATAAAACAAGGAGATACGGAGCTGCTCAGGGAATCGTGGATAGATTCCAGCGTGAAAGGATGATGTTGCCACGCGTACCCGATAACTGGGCGGCTATGGAATTTGCTAGTAATCTGAATGAAAAAAGCTCGGAAGCCACGAGGAGACTCAAAGAAAGCTCACGAGAATTTCCTACAACAACTTGAAATGTTATTTACAATAGATACAACACAAAGCTGCGGATAGAAGAAGATACTATCACTCAGTCTCGGAAAGATGAAAGAGTAAGTTCAAGGCGGGCAGAAACTGAAGAAAGGTTCGGTAAAAACAGGTACGAACCTTATATGGGACCAGCAGGAAGGGATTCACGTTCAAAACAGGAAAATCCAAGGTATGACCCTAGATCAAAGGACAGAGAATCGGGATCGTCATCAAGGTACGGAAAGCGCGAAACACGCGAGACGCGCGAGACAACGATAGAGGTTCAAAAGCAAAAATAGGTGATTATAGTTTTAATGTTAGCACATCCGAGTTGGTGGCTGTTTTAAGAAGTACGGGAGATAAGGTATGGTGGCCAAAAGAAATGAAATCGAACCCAAACAGGAGAAATCCCGATTTTTGGTGCGAGTTCACAACGATCACGGTCACAAAACGGCGGATTGCAGATTGCTACAAGGTGAAGTAGAGCATCTGTTGGAACAAGGATATGTAACTGAATTGCTTAGTGAAAAGGGAAAGCAAGCATATATGAAGAATAGGCAGGAAGCGCCGAAACCTCCATCACCAAAGAGAACGGTTAATGTCATAAGTGGAGGGGAGGAGATCAATGGCGTAACATATACGGCAGCAAAGAAGGTGTCAAAAATCACAATCACCTACGGGAAGCGAGATCGTCAAGTTTTGGAAGGAGATAGTATAATATTTGATGATGATGATACAAATGGTGTGCTGATCCCACACAATGATGCACTGGTAATATCTTTACTTGTACATGATACTAATGTAAAACTAGTTTTGATTGATCCAGGTAGTTCTGTAAATATCATTCTGTTAAGAGTGGTAAATGAGATGCAAGCCAATGATAAATTGGTACCCAAAGCACAGACCTTGCCTGGATTTGACAAATCGAGCGTTGTAACAAAAGGGGAGATATTACTCACCACATTCACAGAAGGAGTAGTCAAAGATACCAAATTTCAAGTTATGGAAACGGACATGGCGTACAATATGATTCTCGGCAGACCATGGATTCACAAAATGGATGTTTTTCCGTCTACCCTACACCAAGTTATCAAGTTTCCTTCACAATGGGGAATACGACAAATCCATGGTGATCAACAGGCTTCTCGAAGCATTAACTCAGTGGCAGATTCAAGCACGAAAAGCGACGAAAAATAGCAATTACAGAATTCAGTTAAGGATTTAGCAACACAAGCCTCAACTGTAGACGGACAAACAGATGTAGACTCAAGGCCTGATACTATACAAGAACCAGAAGAAAATGAAAACATCAAAACAACAATCGAGGAACTGGAAGCTCTGGTATTATTTGTACATTGGCCGGACAGAAAAGTCTACATTGGAACCAACCTCAGCCCGGAGATGAAAAGTAAGTTAATTGAATTTTTAAAAGCTAACGCAGATTGCTTTGCTTGGTCGTATTCAGATATGACAGGTATACCACTGGAGGTAATGACCCATAAGCTGAATGAAGATCCAACATATCCACCTGTCAAACAAAAGAAAAGGAAGCAAGGGTCCTTCAAGAATCAAGTGATTCAGGATGAAGTACAAAAGCTCTTAAAAATCGGGTCTATCCGCGAGGTAAAATATCCTGATTGGTTAGCTAATACACTAGTAGTGCCCAAAAAGAATGGTAAGTGGCGAGTTTGTAGACTATACTGATTTGAATAAAGCTTGCCCTAAAGATTCTTTTCCATTACCGCACATAGATCAACTAATTGATGCTACTGCAGGACATGAGCTATTAAGTTTTTTAGATGCCTATTCAGGATATAACCAAATAAAAATGGATCCTCTAGATGAGGAAAAGACTTCCTTTATTACAGACAGGGGGACTTACTGCTATAAAGTTATGCCATTCGGTCTAAAGAATGCTGGGGTCACGTACCAGAGGCTAGTGACCAAGATGTTTCAAGAACATTTAGGAAAAACAATGGAGGTTTATATAGATGATATGCTATTCAAATCAAAACAAGCAGGGGATCATATTAAACACATGTCGGATACGTCTCAGATTCTCCGTAAATTCAACATGAAGTTAAATCCTGAGAAATGTGCATTTGGAGTGTCGTCAGGTAAGTTCTTGGGATTCCTTGTTTCTCACCGTGGCATTGAAGTAAATCCCGCGCAGATTAAGGCCATTGAAGAAATATCAGATATACTTACAAGCAAAAAAGAAGTACAAAGATTGACAGGTAGAATAGCAGCGTTGGGAAGATTTATTTCCAAATCATCGAAAAAATGCTTTAAGTTCTTTTCAGCCTTGAAAAAGCAAAATCAATTTGAATGGTCTGAAGAATATCAACAAGCGCTCAAAAATTTAAAAGCGTACCTATCAAACCCACCATTGTTGGCTAAACCAAAGGACGGGGAAAAACAACTCATCTACCTCGTTGTTTCAGAAGTGGCGGTAAGTGCAGTATTAGTTTGAGAGGACCAAGTTAAACAATCTCCAGTTTACTATGTTAGCAAGTCTTTATTGGATGCCGAAACTGGATATCCTCATTTAGAAAAACTTGCACTAACATTAATTATGGCATCTTTAAAATTAAGGCCTTATTTTCAATGTCATCCTATCTCTGTAGTAACTGCCTACCCCTTACGCAATATATTGCATAAACAAGAGTTATCAGGTAGGTTAGCCAAATGGGCTATAAAACTAAGTGAATATGACATAACATATCAACCTAGAACTGCAATAAAGTCACAAGTTTTAGCAGATTTTGGGCAGATTTTAGCCTAGGGATGGTAGAGGCAGAAAAAGAACTGCAGGTATTTAATGGGTCTAATCCAGGTACTTGGACCTTATTTACGGATGTCTCTTCAAATGTAAAAGGAGCATGTTTAGGTATTGTCCTGATCCCACCTACGGGAGAGACTATACGACAAGCCATAAAATGTCATCCTATTAATAATGAAGCAGAATATGAAGCTGTTATTGCAAGTCTAGAGTTGGCACGAGAGCTCGGAATAGAGCAGTTCATAATCAAAAGCAACTCGCAACTCGTAGTTAACCAAATGCATGGGACTTATATAGCTAGAGAGGCGAGGATGCAGCAATATCTGGAAAAGGCACGTGATTTAATTAGATAATTCCAAACTTGGAAAATTGTGCAGATACCAAGAGATGAGAATGCCGAAGCAGACGCGTTAGCTAATCTTGCAACCGCTGCAGAAGTGACAAATGAAGAGAACGCTTCTGTAATACATTTGTTTCATTCGGTACTCGATCAAGATAAAAATGAGGTAAATTTCAATAATTTAACTTGGGATTGGAGAAATGAGATTGTCAGTTTTTTGGAGTACGGAATACTACCTGAAGATAAGAAAAAGGCTCAGGCACTTCATCGAAAGGCTGCTCGTTACTGTTTAGATCGGGGCAATCTATATCGAAAAATGTTCGGCGGCCCTCTTGCAAGGTGTCTCGGACCTTCTCAAACGGAATATGTGATGAGAGAAGTACATGAGGGACACTGTGGAAATCACACCGGAGGAAGATCTTTGGTGAAAACTTTAATTATAGCAGGGTACTACTGGCCAAAAATGGAAGAAGAAGCAGAAAATTTTGTGGCTAAATGTGACAAGTGCCAAAGGCATGGTAACAACATGCATTGACCAACAGAATTATTGCATCCAGTTGTTACACCATGGCCTTTTATGAAGTAGGGGATCGATATCGTGGGTCCACTACCACAAGCCAAAGGCAAGGTACGATTTCTATTAGTACTCACTGATTATTTTACTAAGTGGGTAGAAGCAGGTGCCTTCAAACAAGTACGAGAAAAAGAGGTCAGAGACTTCATCTGGCGAAACATCATATGCCGGTTTGGAGTTCCAAAAGAGATTGTGTGCGATAATGGCCCGCAGTTCATAGGTGCGCAAATCACAGAGTTCTTTCAAAATTGGCAAATTAAAAAGATTACTTCGACACCTTATCATCCGGTGGTCAATGGGCAAGCTGAATCAACAAATAAAGTTATTATTAATAACTTGAAGAAAGACTAGAGGAGTCAAAAGGCAAGTGACCAGAAGTGCTACATGGAGTCTTGTGGGCTTATCGAACAACAACAAAAACAAGTACGGGAGAGACACCATTCTCACTTGTGTACCGTGCTGAAGCCTCAATTCCAGTTGAAATAGGGGAGCCAAGTACGAGATACGCTCAAGCAACCGAAGAGTCAAATGAAGAGGAGATGCGGGTAAATCTCGATTTGCTTGAAGAAAAGAGAGAGACAACTTTGATAAGGATGGCTGCGCAAAAACAAGTTATTGAGCGATATTACTATCGTAAAGCTCGTCTCAGATACTTCAGGATTGGGGACTACGTACTCAAGAAAGTTTTTCAATCCACAAGAGCAGCCAATGCAGGAAAGTTGAGTCCAAATTGTGAAGGACCTTACAAGGTTCGAGGTATCGCAGGAAAAGGTTCATATGAACTTGAAACCATGGATGGCAAGGTTCTACCCTCGAGTTGGAATGTTGTTCATCTGAAAAAGTACTATTTCTAAGGAAAGGAAATACCCACGGTCAGGTATCTTTAATTATGATTTTTTTTGAACAGTTAAAATTATACTAACAATTTTAGATGATAGGCAAAAAGCTAGCCCACGCCAAATGATGATATTAGACCTGAAAGACACGCGGAAGAAACATAATTCCCGGTCTAGGGTTACAACCTTTCTGATGGAAATATAAAGGGTTAAACAGCCTTCATCTAAGTTATACCTCCGAGTCCCGTATGTTTTTCCTTTTCAGGAAAAGGACCGCGTGGAAGGAATAATCAAGTGCTCGAGATTTCATGCTTCAAAGCTCAAACACTTGGGGGACTATATAATATATGTGTAAGGAAAGCAAGGAAGGCTGGAACAATTAGAATTCAAGTCGAGCCTAAAGTCTACCCTAAAGTCTACCCAACAAACCAAAAGTTCAGAGCAAGCCACGAGCCAAAAATACAAGCCTGATTCAAAAACCTATGAAGAATACACTCGTGGATGTAAATTCCAAAATCTTACGAATGTTTAGGTTAAAGGCAATATTTAGTCATGAGTTGTCAGGATATACCCTTGAATCTTTTACAAATCTGTTGTAAAGAAAACAGTTACAAAAGAGTTATAGATGATACTTAAATACATGTAAAGTATTATTTAATTCGAAAACCCGAATGATACAAAACTTTTCTCAAAAGTCGTTCAAAGAAACATGTGTGTTCCTATTTCTTCTTTCGTATGTTTACACTATTATGAAGTTGAGACGTCTTCTTCATTAAGTGTTGTATATAAAAGGGCCCTCTTTTATAATTCGTGCTTGATTCAAAAAGTCACGAAATTAACAAAGCATTTTTAAATGCAATAGTTAAAGGGTAAAACAAAAACCCACATATTAAAATTAAAGTGGAAAGTAAAGCCCCAAACTTACAAAAAAATTTGGCATGGGTAAACCACTAAAAGAGTAAAACAGAAACTCGAAATAAAGATATCATAAAAGTTAAACAAAAAACTTTATAATATCTTAATAACTTAGTTAAAACTAAGTATAAACTTAGTTCCAACTTAATTGTCTTCATAAAAAACCCCCAAAACGGACTAGGGGTATGATATTCCCAAAAAAGGTTACCCCTAAATGAGACCAGGGGTAAACCTTCAACCGTTCCACCAAATAAAAAAAAAACAATACTTCAAATTTCCTTAAAAACTTTTCACTGGGGGGCAGAATCTGAACTAGCAACGGTATCATCAGGGCCAGGATGGGCAGCTTGAGCAGAAGGGGATTGAACAGCCACTCCACCAGGATTAGCCTCATCACCCTCGGGAGTATCAGCCACGGGAGAAGAAAAACTCTGGCTTTGCTGGGTTTTCTCAATTATTACCTTAATCTTTGCTATTTCAGCAGCCAAGTTAAAACCTTCCCGGCTTGCCTCCATAAGAGTATCATGGCGTGCATGCAAAAAGGCCCAACTTACTTCAACAACAGCCTTGTCCTCAAGAGCTTTGTAATCTCTCTCCCAATGCTCAATCTCACTCCTAAGCTCTTCCTTCTCAGCTAAGGCAGCATCATAAGAAGCCTCTAAGGGGGCAAATGAACTCTTCAAAAATTGAATCCTATTAGAAGACACCCGGAGATCTTCTTGAGCTTGGGTGAGCATTTGAACAAGCTCACCAGCGTAAACTTCTTTCTCATTCGACAAGGCCTTCAGACCTCTGATCTCTTCGTGGCCTTAGAAAGCTGCTTAGCAAAAGAGGACTCAAGAAGGTTCTTGTCCTTGCCCGCTTGATTGGAAGAGGCTTTCTCAACTGCTAGTTCAACTGCCATAACTTCTTATCTGCTGCTTCAAGGTACATTTATTCTCCTCTAAAACCTCCATCTCGAGTTGAAGACTCTCGTACTGCTCTTTCCAATTATCTGCCTCAGTGTGATAGTCATTGTGAACAACTAATTTTTAACCACAAGCGAATTCTATACTATTTTAGTGTAAATATTTATTTTAGGTATAATTTTGATACTTTAAACTTTTATCTTTCTCTTAATAGGTTTCATTTAAGAAAATAAAAATAAAAAAAATAAAAAAATATTCATATTCTTAGAATATAACTTTTGTTCCTATTTTTAAATAGAAGAAAATTTACAAAAAATATATATATTTGGTTTCTTCTAATTTTAAATATGAGCTATAGTATTTTTCTTAGTATAGGTAACCTTAAGTGTAAATATTGGGTTCTCTTATTTATATAGTTTTCTTTAAGTATAAGAGTGAGTATATAATATAATATATATATATATATATATATATATATATATATATATTACCCTCATTTTATTTAATAAAAAGGGATTTGGTAAAAAGTAAAAAAAAAAATTTAAATTACTATAAACTAACGAAAACAAAACACAAAAAAAATAAAAAATTGAGCAAATCTTAAAAGATACAAAATGAACGTTTTTCCTAACTAAAAAACCCACGATTACCTCCTCCCTAACTCCATTTTCCCAAATTTCCCCAATATTTCCTAATATATCTTTTCCTAACTCCTTAATGCCAGCACCCTAACTTCCCCC
>NC_031990.1:2916045-2995881 GCF_001879085.1 Nicotiana attenuata
CCCCCCCCCCATGGACTCACGTCTTTCACCTGTCACGACCCTAAACCCAGACCCGGTCATGATGGCGCCTCTCGTGAAGACAAGGCCAGCCGACACAAACTCCAAGTTCAATTAACAGATATAATGATTCATAATCAAGCCATTAATAATGAAAAATCCCAAAATAAAGCGAAATATATCAACTGCGGAAACAAAATACAGCCCGACATTGGGGTGTCACAAGTCACGAGCATCTACTAAAGTCTAAACACAACTAAGAGTCTAAAATGTACTAAATACAGTCTAGGGAAGACAAGAGGGAGAAAAGCAATGCTACGAACGCCGTGCAGCTACCTTGCTAACTCCGATGACTCTGCCACTGAGCAATCAACACCCACTATCGGGTTCAAAATAATACATGAATCTAAACACAAGGTGCAGGGAGTAATGTGAGTACGCCAACTCAGTAAGTAATAAAAGTAAGTGGAAGCTGAGCAGTAAGAAAATACGTAAGCCACGTCATAACGCTACAGCAAGTACAGTACATTTTCAAAACAGTACAGAAATCATTTACTCCGTAAATCATGCTCAATTTCAGTAAACACCTTTTTAAACAACTTTCAATAGTTTAAAAAATGAGTGATAAAAACAGTGAGTAAAAATGATAGAAACGTAAACAGCCCATCAGGAAAAACATGTACCATAAATCGCCCCTCGGGCATAATATCAATAGAACCAGCCCCTCGGGCTATCTCACAATCACTCGTAATCAGCCCCTCGGGCATAACATGAATCAAGAACCGCCCCTCGGGCAACATAGATCAAGAACAGCCCCTCGGGCTTCAATATGAAAAACAACAGCCCCTCGGGCTATAACACATCACACACACTGGGTACCCGCGCTCACTGGGGGTGTACAGACTCTGGGAGGGGCCCCTTATGGCCCAAGCGCGATAATAAGCCATCTAGTGACATAATCAACAGGCTCTCGGCCTCATATCAATCACAAGCCACCTCGTGGCATAATAAATCTGGCCATCGGCCTCTCATATATCACAATCGGTACCACATGCTGCGGCGCGCAGCCCGGTCCCATAGTATCCTCACAACACATGCCCTCGGCCTTACTCAGTCAGAATCTCACAAGCCACACGGGCAACAGTAAAACAATTACTCGACTCAAAATTATTTATGAAATCAAAGGAGTGAATAAAACCGAGTTATGAAAACAGTAGGAATATAACATGACTGAGTGTAAACATTAAATCAAAACAGTAGTAAAAACCCCTAAGGGTCCAAACAATCGGCACAAGGCCCAGACACGACATTTA
The DNA here is from genome assembly GCF_001879085.1 of Nicotiana attenuata. NCBI lineage: Eukaryota > Viridiplantae > Streptophyta > Magnoliopsida > Solanales > Solanaceae > Nicotiana > Nicotiana attenuata. The sequence continues at coordinate 2,917,356 of NC_031990.1, forward strand.
GCCCCAAACACAATAATATTTTCCAAAATATAGCAATACCAATAGTTTTCAAGTAAAGTACACGACTTAATAGTCGTATAGGATGGACTAAGTCACAATCCCCAACGGTGCACGACCCCACGCTCGTCATCTAGCGTGTGCATCACCTCAAAATAGCACAACGATGTGAAATCCGAGGTTTCATACCCTCAGAATAGTATTTACAATCATTACTTACCTCAATCCGGTCCAAACTCTAGCCCGCGAGGCTTTAGCTTCTCGAATCGGTCTCCAAGCGCTCCAAATCTAACCAATACAGATTTATACCATCAAAATATGCTAAGGGAACAAAGCCCACTCGAAAATATCCAATTCACCAAAAATCCCAAAATTGGCCTAACCCGGCCCCCGGGCCCACGTCTCAGAATCCGATAAAAATCACATCAATAAAATCCTTATCCTCTCACGAGTCTATACATATCAAGAACACTGAAATCGAAATTCAATTGACCCCTCAAATACCCATTTTAAGGTCTCTTAATCTCAAGCCCTAATTACCCATTTTGCACTAATTTTTCTCAAAATTTCACCACTAATTAGGCCTTTAATCACATATAAACGAGTTATGAAGTCAAGAATCTTATCTCCAAGAAGTTTTCTTTGATTCCCTCTTCAATCTCCCTCAACAAGCTCCAAAAACCGAGTCAAAAATGGTGAACTTAGACCCAAAATCGCAAAAATGGCCTTTTAAAACATTCTGCCCAGCTATTAAATTTACATAATCGCGATCGCGAGAATACCATCGCGATCGCGAAGCACAAACTCCGCTGGTCCAATTTTTTTACCCTATGCGATCGCGAATATACCCACGCGACCGCGATGCACAGGGTCTTACACCTACGCGATCGCGAATGAACCCACGCGTTCGCGATTCATCACCTGCACAACTCACGCGATCGCGACTCCAGATACGCGAACGCGGTGAACAACCTGGAGTGCCCCCTACCAAAGCTCTACGCGATCGCGAGCCTCCTCACGCGATCGCGTAGAAGGAAAACCTGCAACAGAACTGAAGCCAAAATCTGCAACTTTTCAACATGCAATTTGATCCGTTTAACCACCCGAAACTCACCCGAGGCCCTCGGGACCTCAACCAAACATGCCAACATATCCCATAATATCATTCAAACTTGTTCCAACCATTGGAACGCTCAAAACAATATCAAAACACTAAATTCACATCGGATTCAAGCCTAAGAACTCCAAAAATTTCCAAATTCCGCTTTCGATCAAAAAGTCTATCAAACCTCGTCCGAATGATCTGAAATTTTGCACACACGTCACAAATGACACAACGGACCTACTCCAACTTCCGGAATTACATTCCGACCCCTATATCAAAATCTCACCTATCAACCGGAAATCGCCAAAATTCCAATTTCGCCAATTCAAGCCTAAATCTACTCCGGACCTCCAACATACATTCTGATCGCGCTCCTAAGTCCCAAATCACCCATCAGAGCTAACCAAATCATAAAAATTTCAATCCGAGATCATATACCAACAAGTCAAAACTTGGTCAAATCTTTCAAACTTTAAGCTTCAAGCTGAGAATCATCCTTCCATATCTATTCTGATTAACCTGAAATCAAAAACCGACAATTTACATAAGTCACAATGCATAATACGGGGCTAGTCACGCCCGAGAACTGGCGAGCCAAGTACAAAAGCTCAAAACGACCGGTCGGATCGTTACATCACCCCACTTCCCACTTCTCCATTTTTCTCACACCAGTTACAGAGCACACACATCCATCCATATATATAATTGACACTTCACAAACAAGGAGGGAGGGGGGAACGTAGGGTAAAAGGAAACAATTGACAAAGAGAGGAAGAAAGAATATTGTTCTTTTGGAGTAAATATTCATTTGGAAACTGTTTAGTTAAGTTAATTAGTGAGAAGTCGTAGTTCGAGATTTCGTTCGCGGTTCCGAGTGCGTGGTTTTAGAAAAGTGAGAATTCCTAGCTTTGAAAATCAATAGATTGTAGCTGTGATTTTGTTGAAATCTTCACAAAAAGGTTATTTCCGTCTCTTTAATATTTGGCTCATACATGATTAGATATATTTGCTAATAACTTTTGAATCAATTTTATGGTATAAGAATTTAAGAAGTTCTAATCATGTTTGGTTTCTGCATTCTTAATATTGTGTAGTATGAGTACAGATTTGAAAGAAGAGCCACTAAAAGAGTTTGAATTTTCTCAATAAAATAGTTTGACGTCCGTGTCGTCTTTAGCAAATTTTTTGATTATAAACGATTGTTGGGATCTTTATTTATTTTATCACAATTAGTGTTGAATGTGTATTTGAGTGATGGTCTTTTGATATAATACAGCGTGCCTTCTTGTTATTCATCTTTGGTTCAAACACATGCTGAAAACTAGTTTAGTATAAAGTTTGGTTGATGCAAGAAGAATATTTTTCTTATATATGTCAGTAGGTCATGTCTATGGAGTTAAATAAAAATACATTTGAACTCAAAGTGTGAATATCAGTCTTTAAGTCTTGGGTAACTAAAAAAAAAAAAGCAAATCCTTGCTCCTTATTTTAAGCTTAAATTGCTTCTGTAGCTTACTAGTTCGGCTAATTGTTTAGTCTTGAAAAATAAATAAGTATGGATGGAGTTATTTTAAATCTTTAGTTAAGATTATTAATTATATTTGATATTTAAGCAAGTAAGTTGACTTAAGGTATTGACATATGTGACTAGAAATAGATGGGAATTTTTTTTTCCTTTTCTGAAAGTTCAACGTCCTCTCTGTCTAGAAAATTATTCTAGTGCTTTACATGAGTTCCTAATAACTTGAAATAATTTTAGATGATTTTTTTAAATTTGAAATAGCTTCAAGAGTTGGATTGGTTGCTGCATCTCACTTTAAAGTTAAGAAATGATGTTATAAATGTGATTAGTTTAATGTCTCTCTTTTAAACTTTGACTCATTTTTGCATTAATTGATTATAATTGTCGCAACCAATTTTTTTGCCGAGTTTTTACTCGTTTCTACGGGTATATTTAATGAAGGGGAGGCTATGAGGATTTAAAACTGATTTGGATCGTTGGGACTATATTGAGTTTAGAAGGATTTACGCAAAAATAAATAAAGTCCATAAGTTTAAAACGTTCTTCTCCCATTTCTATAATGAATATTTCCGAATAATTGAATCATACCACTTCTTCCACAATTCCATATCCATAAATCATGACCTCACTAATATCTCATTAGTTTAGGAAAATAACTATAAATACATTAGAAAAATTTTAGACGCTCTTTCAATTTTAGCCCATGTGTTCATACCCGAACTTTGGATTAATATGCTTAAATAATAAAAGGGTCATGTACGCATTCCCGCGTCTCGATGCCTTTAAATTTAAAATAATTATATTTTAACCATGTGTACATTCCGTACCTTGGTTTAACATCTAACTTCAAAGAAATACCTCGTGTGCATATCGCATCTGGGTCCAAACAATTAATAAAATATAATAAGTAAGTGAAGTGGTAATAAACAAGCCATAATCAATAAAATACAAGAATAGTCAAGAATTGATTTCAGCCGAACATTAGTCAATAAAAGTGACCGTGCTAGAACCACGGGACTCGAGAGGTGCCTTACACCTTCCTCTCGGTCAACAGAATTCCTTACTCAGTCTTCTGTTTTTGTAGACCATAAATAAGAGTCAAACCTTCCTTTTGAAAGGGGATTCGAATAAAAGGTGACTTGGAACACCAAAACTCAATTTCAAGTGGCGGCTCCAAATAATAAATAATCCCCTTTAAAAACGTTACTTTAATTAGAAAAACTCTTCTAACTCAACCTTGTAATAGGGTTGTGTGAAAAAAAGAGGTGCGAAAGTTCTGGCGACTCTGCTGGGAACAATTAATAAGAATTCGAGCTTTGTACATTGATTCTCGTTTGGCTTTTATCATATTTTGGATATTATTGTGTTTGGAAGCCTAATGTGCTATTTGTCACTTATTTACCGCTTTAATATTTATTTGAATTGTGATATAAACTGTATCCTCTCTCGCACCCCTCTGAGTCTTCTAATAGGTAGTTATGTTGTGTTTGCCTACCAGCATCACAAAATTTCTGTCTTGAGATAAAGCCAGTTAGCCTACCAGCTTCTGGTGACGGATTTAGTCACACTTGTTTAGGCGAGAAAGCCGTTAGCTAGCCAGTGTTGTTCTACTACTGGTGACGCTTGACGCTCCTCGGCTCAGGTTGTCCACCCGGGTAAGCCAGGTCTAGATACCATCTCCTTTAGGATTTAAAACTTAGAAGAACAAGCCACAAGCAATGAATATCGCTAGTAGGTTACGCTTTATTTTCATCATGTGCACTGGACTTAGCGGGACTCGGTACAGGGGCCGGGCCTGTCTAGGACAGGTACCAATTTTTCGGACCAACATGTTCATCTTTATGTGCTATATGTAACATTATTTGGTAGGCTTCACTCAAATGTCGACTAGCTTTAGGATAGATTTATTGAACATAGGAGAGAGAAAGAGAAAATTTCCCCCAAGTTTTCATAAAGTACCCGATTTTTTTTAAATAAAATTTTGAAGGGTTTTTGTAACGACCCGACCGGTCGTTTTGAGTTTTTGCGCCTTGATCGCCAGTTCTTGGGCATGACTTGCCCCGTGTTATGTATTATGACTGATGTAAATCATTGGATTGGGTTTTCAGGAAAATTTGGAATGAATTTGAAAGAACAGTCTCAGTTGAAAGCTTTGAATTTAGAAGGTTTGACCAAGAGTTGTCTTATTTGTATATGAGCTCGGATCGGAGTTTTTATGATCTGGTTAGCTTCTTTAGGTGATTTGTGACTTAGGAGTGTGATCGGAAGTGGTTTTGGAGGCCCGTTGTAGAATTAGGCTTGAATTGGCAAAATTATTATTTTGGCGATTTCCGGTTGATAGGTGAGATTTTGATCCGAGGGTCGGAATGGAATTCCGAGAGTTTCAGTAGCTTCGTTATGTGATTTGGGATGTGTGTGTAAAATTTTAGGTCATTCGGAGGTGATTTGGTTGAGTTTTTGATCGAATGCGTGTTTCGGAAGTTTAAAAGAACTTGGGCTTGAATTCGATGTAATTCTATGGTTTTGATGTTCTTTGAGACGTTTTGATGATTGGAACAAGTTTGAATGATGTGTTAGGGTGAGTTGGTGCTTATGGTTGAGGTCCCGGGGGCCTCAGGGTGATTTCGGATGGTTAAACGGGAAGTTTTGGACTTGGTAATGTAGCAGAAATTGCAGCAGCTGTAGCAGGGTATTTTGGTCTTCGCATCGCGGGAGGTCCCTCGCGATTGCATAGAAGGAATTTGGGAGGCAGGATATTTTCTCATCGCGTTCGCGTTTGGCCGTTCGCGATCACAGAGAATCAGGTGGTGAAGCTTCGCGTTCGCGAATAACGGAACGCGTTCGCGTAGTTGTGAAGGTTGGACCTTCGCGGTCGCAGTCGTTTGGTCGCGTTCGGGTAGACCATTTTTTTGAGGCCTGGAAGATTTTTGCTTCGCGATCGCGGGCCTGGGGCCGCGATCGCATAGAGGAAAGTATCAGCTGGACAGAAAGGTTTTTAAAATATTTCATCCGCGAGCCTAAGTCATTTTCCTCCATTGTTGAGTATTTTTAGAGCTTCTTGGGAGCAATTGAAGAGGGATTCGAAGAGGATTGATTGGAGGTAAGTTCTATGAACTAAAAACGTGATTATTATGTGAAATTGACCTAGAAATTCATGGAAATTTAGCTAAAATTGGAAGAATTAGGGTTTGGGATTTTGAGATTTTAAATTGGGATTTGAAGGGTCATTTGAGCTCGGATTTGAGAGTTCTTGATATGCATAGACCTCGTGAGGAGATAAGGAATCTAATGATGTGAAAATTTCTGAGTTTCAAGAAGTGGGCTCGGGGCTCAGGTTTTGCTAATTTCGGGATTTTTGATGTTTTTCGATTGTTTTCGCTTGGGCTTTGTTCCCTTAGCATATTGTGACGTATTCGTTCTGGTTTTGGATAGATTCGACGCGCGTGGAGGCCGATTCGAGGGGCAAAGGCGTCGTGAGCTAGAGATATCGCCGGTTCGAGGTGAGTAATGATTGTAAATGATATCCTGAGGGTTTGAAACCCCGGATTGCACATCGTAGTGCTATATTGAGGTGACTTGCACGCCGGATAGCGAGCGTGGGGTAGAGCACCTTTGGGGATTGTGACTTGGTCCGTCCCGATTGATGATTTTACCGTGTAATTGACTGAAACTTATTCGTTATCATCATGACTTGGGCTGATTGCCATATTTGGGCTTCGTGCCAGCTATTTGAACCCCTTCGGGAATGGTTGTTGATATTTCCTCACTGTTTTGATTTTATACTTGAACTCAGTCATGCATTTTTTTACTGTTTTCAAAACTCAGCCAAGTTTACTTGCTTTAACACTTGAAATGATATTTCCAATAATATTTTGGGCTGAGCATCATGTTTATTGTTGCCCGAGTGGCTTATGTGACTTTGTTGACTGAGTTAGGCCGAGGGCCTGTATTGTGAGGATACTTTTGGGATCGGGCTGCACGCCGCAGCAATATATATATATATATATAGATATATATATATATATATACGGGTCGGGCTGCACGCCGCAGCAGTGTTATACTGATACTAGTATGAGGCCAAGGGCCTAGATTTGATGCCACGAGATGGCTTGATATTGCGCTTGGGCAGTAAGGGTCCCCTCCCAGAGTCTGCACACCCCCAGTGAGCGCCGTCGACGATAAATGGATCGGGCTGCACGACGCAGCGATATGTGGATCGGGCTGCACGCCGCAGCGGTACTAGTACTGTTCTTTGTGTTTACTTTATTTCATTGTCTGCCATTATCTGTTGTCTGTGTTACTTCACGGGGTATCTACCTGATTGCCTGGCATTATCTGTTGAGTGAGTGTTGTGTCCGATGGGCGGATTTCTGTGCTTATCTGCACTAATTGTTTGCATTTATTCGCATAACCGTAGAAAAAGTCATTTTCAAAAGAGGTTTGAACTGAGCTGAGATGTTTTCTAAAGATTTCACAGTTTCACTGTTTTTCTCAATAGAGTTTTATATTGCTTCTATACAGCATGATGATTTTCCTTACGTGATTTCTCACTACTCAGTTATTATTTACCTTTATTACTCACTGAGTTGGAGTACTCACTTTACTCCCTACACCTCGTGTGCAGATACAGGTATTTATCCACCCGTTAGCGGGTTTTGGCTGATCAGAGGCAGAGTTATAGGAGTTAGCGAGGTGACTGCCAGCGTCCGCAACACCGCTTTTCCTCTCTTTTGTTCATTATTCCGATTTTGTATATTTTGACCTTGTAATTGGAGTTACACTCTAATAGATGCTCGTGACTTGTGACACCCCGATTAGGACTGTGTTGGGTTGTACTTCCGCTAATTAATATCATTAAATCATATTTAAACTGTTTATGACATGTTTAACTGCTTAAAAGAGGTGTTCTGGAATGGTCTGGCTGGCCTTGTCTTCACGAGAGGCGCCATCACGACCGGGGCGGAGTTTGGTCGTGACAAGTTGGTATCAGAGCCTAGGTTACATAGGTCTCACGAGTCATGAGCAGGTTTAGTAGAGTCTCGCGGATCAGTACGGAGACGTCTGTATTTATCCTCGAGAGGCTGCAGAACCTTTAGGAAAACTTCGCATTCTTGAATTCTTATCGTGCGTCCTTGATTCAGCTTGGAAAGTAACTCTTGAAATTCCTTCCACGCATTCGCATGCGCGCATGAGCGCTCAGTATCATATGTGCCTTGATGGCTTGTGATTCCCCGATCGAGGGGCGAGATCTGATTTCTGTGAGTTGATGTTGGGCCAGTCTGAAAGACTTGAGGTCGGATCTTTGCCTATGGCTTGAGCACCGAGTTGCTGATTGTGTGAGCAAGTGTTTTGAACTTTTATGTTTGGTATTGTCCCTATGAGTGGGAGCGACAGTTGGGTAAATATGTGATGAGTATGTCAGTACAGCGACATGTGATCATATGACTTGGTAGTGACGAGGAAGTCTGCAGGATGATAGATGAACTATTAAGTGTTTGATTTCTATTGTGATTTGATGTGTAGCCCGAGTTATGGGCGCGTGAAGAATCCTTTCGTGTCTCCTAGTTGGGGAGTGAAGTGCATTCCATGTTGCGGTATGATTTCAGGCCTAGGAAGACTAAATGACTGTGTAATGTGTATGACGGTGGAAGGTATACAGAAATGTTAGATTGAGGCGAAGCAGGTGGTGTGATCCTTATGTGTATGTTTGAAGATCTCAGGTGTAAGTGAAAAGTACGTATTGAAATTTGAAATTCCAGGTCGCTTAAGAGAGTGGGTTTAACTGTTGCGAGGATGAATGTGAGATTTGCAGAAGATTTACAGTACTAGATGTTCTGTGTTTTTACAAACTTATAAATGATTTGAGTTTAATCTCACTACGTTATTGTGGCATCAATAGAGTAAAAGTGTGATGAGTTATTGAGTGTATCTTGATCTATGGCTTCGAGCCAAGTGGGGGAGTCTGCTGTGAGTAGTTGATTGCACAGTTAGGTGCTATGTTGGTTCCAGTTTGGGCGTGCGAGTGAGTTAGCTATGGCTAGCGTAAAGGAAAATTTTGACGAAGGTTATATTATGCTTCATAGGGTATGAGAATCACGGAATGTCTAGAGTTGTGGTTGTTAAAGAATGCTCGGTGCATAGAGCAGGAAATTGCTTGGTTGTATTGGGATGAGGATTTCTTTCTGCGGTATCGGAGTGCCAATGAGGCACGGGTGGTTCTGTTCATTGGGTCAGGTAAATGGCAGTTTGAATAAGGGATGGCTCTAATATGTTCAAGATTCTACAGAGAACAATCGGGTATTTTGAAGTTGCGTGTGTGGTTAGAACTATGTTTTCATTGGAAGAGGTCCAGATTTGTGGTATTTCTATGTTAATTATGGGATTTTATGTACCAGTATCAGGAAAGTAAAGGTAACGGATTTAGATTCGCAGGAAGTTCTGCAGAGTAAAGTATTCTGGAATGTGGTGTTTCTGGGAATATTTGAGAGAGTATTCAGCGGCTTATGGGTCTTAGACAATGTGGTCTTATGCTTGGGCCACGTGGGGTGAGCCTGGGTTGAGGAATTGTGGTGCTACAGCAAGAGAGAATATCAAGTTGAAAATGAATCAGGAGGAAATTTGGATAGATGGAATAGTTTGATAGTAGACCGAATCGGCATGGTAAGGATATGATTAATTCTTTGTGTGTGTTCGAGGTAATGAGTTCGTACAGGTATTTTGGCAGTAAAGCTCTTGAGTTTTGACGGCTTGCTTAGCTTGGTCTAGTTAGAAGGATTCAGTCTTGGCAGTTTAGTTTGTGCAAATGGTATTGGGAGAGTTCTTGTTGGGTTTTACCGTGGTTTGGAGATGTATATTTTCTATGGGCATGCGGAGCATGGGATGTATAGTGATTTTTCTTCCAAATGGGACCAATGGAAAGTTCTTGATTAGTTGAGTGCGTAGATGTCTGTGGCTCGGAAGGGAGATAAAGTTTTTATGTTATCCTAAGAGGGTATGGTATATGAGCTATGTTGTGGAGGACCGAGACTTGCGTGTGTTAGGCTACAGTTCAGTTCTTAAAAGGAGTTCATAAAACTCTTAAGCAACGGGTAGCCTCAGATAGTTAAGGGAATGATATTTTTAATTGGAAGTGATTTGACGATAGTATATGTTCAGAAAAAAAGGGTAATGTGATTAAGTTGATGGCACTTCGGTAATACCGCGGCGCTTTCTTGTTAGATCGACTGCTGATATTCGAGTTTGCTTGATGGCACAGAGGAATTTTAGAATATCTTTTGTGTAATGATTGGGTGCTTGAGGTGTGATATGTATTCGGACGGCGGAATTTGGGATCAGGTATGGTGATTTGTGTGCTACATGGAGTTGGAGACCGGAGGTTCTCATATTCAGGATATGTTGTGCTTGTAGATCGTGTGTATCAACACTGTTTAGTGACTACTGGGATTTGGAGGCCCGAGTGGATCTTTCTTTGCTTGGTATGTTGGATTTTGGATATGATATTGGGGTGTAGACTGATTGTCTCGGTGTTGGGTTATACTGGACTATTGCGCTATGGGCTATGCCGGAAACGCCATGGGTTGAGTGGCGAGGTGCATCAGATATGTTCTAGCAGAGTGGTTTATATTTTGAAGACACAGCGGATGGCTGGGAAGGATTGCTTTTCTTAATTGGGCCTTCGTGATGGGTGTCAGTGCAGAGGCTTATACCATTGATTCAGTTTCGGTGGTGAAAGATTTATCGGATGTGTTTCTTGTGGCCGGGCATGTCGCCGGGAAGGTTGTTGATTTTTATATTGATGTGGTGCCGGGTACCGTATCGTATGGCACCGGTAGAGTTCAGGAGTTGAGGGAACAGCTTCGGGATTTCCTTAATAAAGAGTTCGTTGGTAGGCCAATGTAGATAATGTTCTAGCTCAAGTCGGCTCGGTTGGCTCCGAATTGCATTGTTGAGGGATGTGTTGATTCGACTGTTATTGAGCTTATTAGTGACCTGGAGAGATCTATGAGTTGCTTTTCTCTGTTGCGAGACGTTATGATTTGTTGGTTATGGGCACATATGGTGCGGTTCTGTTGGGGTTCATAGTGGAAGTCGAGCGGGAAGAGTAACTGGGCGCTGCTCGGTGAATGGCGTATCGGTATGTCCTATCGGGTTCGCGTGGTATATGTAACTTGTTTCACCGTGGGTGTAATGGTCTGTTTCGGTTTCTGACATCAAATTGTGCGTGGTTGTCAAATTTCGAGCATAGTGACTTGAGGTGTTTCATGTGGAACAGTGTTTGGATAGGATTGCGCATTTGCAGCGAAGCTATGTGGAGATATGACCTTGCGGGATAGATTCGCGTGTTCTATTTCTATTATGTGAGACGGGTTCTCAGCCTTGTGTTGTGGTGGTACGGGTGAGCTTGAGGTACAGCTCTTTCATTTGAGTTATTGTCATGATTTGAGTATGTTCAGACTGTTGCTTATTGGTGCGCGTATTATGCAAGTTGTGGCTCAGACCTATATTGATGTGTCATGTCGCTAGAGTGGTGTGTTGGATTACAGGAGATCGTTGGGGTCATTAATGAATACGAACGGATTCAATTTCAGCATGTTGGAAGGATAAGATTGAGGTTCGGCTCGGAAATTTGCTATGGTATTTGTCAGGGGAGAAGTAGCTTCGTGAATGGTTGACCTGAGGAATGGTTATGGCTTACTGTGTGTTTTATTTATATTTGGCAATATAGGAAAGTGTTAGGATGAGACTTTGGTGATAAGAGGTTTTCTACCGGTATTCAGGCATTGTGTGTAGCTGCTATGAATGGAAGTTATCGCTACAGGAATTTGAGTTATGTGGTATATCAGGTAATTGCACCGGAGGTTGCAGGTATGGGTTACTACAGCTGGTTCGGGCTTATTCTGAATATAGATGTGAGGTTCTGATCTTGTGTATGATTTCGGAAATGGAATTGTGGTTCTAAGGTTTATGGGCTAGATTGGGTTGTGAAATTTCAGTTACAATGTGTTATCAGACCTATATGAGATAGGGTGACGTGGGATCACCCCCGGGTATATGCTTGGTAAGGTTATTCAGCTATTGGTTGGCTTTTGGAACAACTCTGAGTACGTTCGAGGACGAACGTGTGTTTAAGTGGGGGAGGATGTAACGACCCGACCGGTCGTTTTGAGTTTTTGCGCCTTGATCGCCAGTTCTCGGGCATGACTTGCCCCGTGTTATGTATTATGACTGATGTAAATCACTGGATTGGGTTTTCAGGAAAATTTGGAATGAATTTGAAAGAACAGTCTCAGTTGAAAGCTTTGAATATGGAAGGTTTGACCAAGAGTTGACTTATTTGTATATGAGCTCGGATCGGAGTTTTTATGATCTGGTTAGCTTCGTTTGGTGATTTGTGACTTAGGAGTGTAATCGGAAGTGGTTTTGGAGGCACGTTGTAGAATTAGGCTTGAATTGGCAAAATTAGTATTTTTGGCGATTTCCGGTTGATAGGTGAGATTTTGATCCGAGGGTCGGAATGGAATTCCGAGAGTTTCACTAGCTTCGTTATGTGATTTGGGATGTGTGTGTAAAATTTCAGGTCATTCGGAGGTTTGGTTGGGTTTTTGATCGAATGCGTGTTTCGGAAGTTTAAAAGAACTTGGGCTTGAATTCGATGTAATTCGATGGTTTTGATGTTGTTTGAGACGTTTTGATGATTGGAACAAGTTTGAATGATGTTGTAGGGTGAGTTGCTGCTTTTGGTTGAGGTCCCGGGGGCCTCGGGGTAATTTCGGATGGTTAAACGGGAAGTTTTGGACTTGGTAATGTAGCAGAAATTACAGCAGCTGTAGCAGGGTATTTTGGTCTTCGCGATCGCGGGAGGTCCCTCGCGATCGCGGGAGGTCCCTCGCGATCGCATAGAAGGAATTTGGGAGGCAGGTTATTTGCTCATCGCGTTCGCGATCGCAGAGAATCAGGTGGTGAAGCTTCGCGTTCGCGAATAACGGAACGCGTTCGCGTAGTTGTGAAGGTTGGACCTTCGCGATCGCAGTCGTTTGGTCGCGTTCGCGTAGACCATTTTTTTGAGGCCTGGAAGATTTTTGCTTCGCGATTGCAGGCCTGGGGCCGCGATCGCATAGAGGAAAGTATCAGCTGGGCAGAAGGGATTTTAAAATATTTCATCCGCGAGCCTAAGTCATTTTCCTCCATTGTTGAGTATTTTTAGAGCTTCTTGGGAGCAATTGAAGAGGGATTCGAAGAGGATTGTTTGGAGGTAAGTTCTATGAACTAAAAACGTGATTATTATGTGAAATTGACCTAGAAATTCATGGAAATTTAGCTAAAATTGGAAGAACTAGGGCTTGGGATTTTGAGATTTTAAATTGGGATTTGAAGGGTCATTTGAGCTCGGATTTGAGAGTTCTTGATATGCATAGACTCGTGAGGAGATAAGGAATCTAATAACGTGAAAATTTCTGAGTTTCGAGAAGTGGGCCCGGGGCTCGGGTTTTGCTAATTTCGGAATTTTTGATATTTTTCGACTGTTTTCGCTTGGGCTTTGTTCCCTTAGCATATTGTGACGTATTCGTTCTGGTTTTGGATAGATTCGACGCGCATGGAGGCCGATTCGAGGGGCAAATGCATCGTGAGCTAGAGATATCGCCGGTTCGAGGTGAGTAATGATTGTAAATGATATCCTGAGGGTTTGAAACCCCGGATTGCACATCGTAGTGCTATATTGAGGTGATTTGCACGCCGGATAGCGAGCGTGGGGTAGAGCACCTTTGGGGATTGTGACTTGGTCCGTCCTGATTGATGATTTTACTGTGTAATTGACTGAAACTTATTCGTTATCATCATGACTTGGGCTGATTGCCATATTTGGGCTTCGTGCCAGCTATTTGAACCCCTTCGGGGATGGTTGTTGATATTTCCTCACTGTTTTGATTTTATACTTGAACTCAGTCATGCATTTTTTTACTGTTTTCAAAACTCACCCAAGTTTACTTGCTTTAACACTTGAAATGATATTTCCAATAATATTTTGGGCTGAGCATCATGTTTATTGTTGCTCGAGTGGCTTATGTGACTTTGTTGACTGAGTTAGGCCGAGGGCCTGTATTGTGAGGATACTTTTGGGATCGGGCTGCACGCCGCAGCAGTGTTATACTGATACTGGTATGAGGCCAAGGGCCTAGATTTGATGCCACGAGATGGCTTGATATTGCGCTTGGGCCGTAAGGGGCCCCTCCCGGAGTCTGCACACCCCCAGTGAGCGCCGTCGATGATAAATGGATCGGGCTGCACGCCGCAGCGATATGTGGATCGGACTGCATGCCGCAGCGGTACTAGTACTGTTCTATGTGTTTACCTTATTTCATTGTCTGCCATTATCTGTTGTTTGTGTTACTTCACGGGGTATCTACCTGATTGCCTGGCATTATCTGTTGAGTGAGTGTTGTGCCCGAGGGGCGGATTTCTGTGCTTATCTGCACTAATTGTTTGCATTTATTCGCATAACCGTAGAAAAAGTCATTTTCAAAAGAGGTTTGAACTGAGCTGAGATGTTTTCTAAAGATTTCACAGTTTCACTATTTTTCTCAAAAGGGTTTTATATTGCTTCTATACAGCATGATGATTTGCCTTACGTGATTTCTCACTACTCAGTTATTATTTATCTTTATTACTTACTGAGTTGGAGTACTCACTTTACTCCCTGCACCTCGTGTGCAGATACAGGTATTTATCCACCCGTTAGCGGGTTTTGGCTGATCAGAGGCAGAGTTATAGAAGTTAGCGAGGTGACTGCCAGCGTCCGCAGCACCGTTTTCCTCTCTTTTGTTCATTATTCCGATTTTGTATATTTTAACCTTGTAGTTGGATTTACACTCTAATAGATGCTCGTGACTTGTGACACCCCGATTAGGGCTGTGTTGGGTTGTACTTCCGCTAATTAATATCATTAAATCATATTTAAACTTTTTATGACATGTTTAACTGCTTAAAAGAGGTGTTCTGGAATGGTCTGGCTGGCCTTGTCTTCACGAGAGGCGCCATCACGACCGGGCCGGAGTTTGGGTCGTGATAGTTTTGGTGTGTATTATAATTTTCAAAATAGTTTTTTTGGTTGTTTTAACCATACTACGTGGGTCTGATTTTCACCGGATGTGAGATACGTAGGCAAGCTTCATCAGGTCCGGCCCAAATTTTCAAAAATCCAAAAATATTTTCTTTTAGTTTCTTCTCAAAATTCGAAAATATTTTCGTTCTTCTTCAGAAGTTTTTCTTTCGAAAATTAAAAAGAAAATTCAAAATTTGAAAATATTTCCTTTATTCTCTAGATGTCTTTTCTTTCATAAATCCAAAAAATAAATTCAAAATCCGTAAAGAAAAAAATTCTTCTTTAGAAGTCTTTCTTTAGAAAATTCCCACAAAAAAGAGAGTTTTTTTTAATTTATTCCCGATCATCCTACGTAATGATCTGATTCATGCGGCGTCATGATACGTAGGCAATCCCCATTGGATGCGATCATAACCATAATTAATTTGGGGAAAAAAATAAAAAAAAATGATGAGAGAAAATTTAAAAAAAAAGGAAAAAAGAGAGCGTTAAATTCAAGATGAATAAACCAATAAGTCGGGATGAAACATGAAGCCTTCCAAGCTCATTTTAGAAATGAAAATGGCATAGGGTGCATGAAACAATGTGTGATTAATATTTGCAAAATGCCTAACTCTAACACGTTTGTTGTTTGTCATTCAATAAAGATAAAGTTAAACAAAGGTGGTTGGTTTGTGGTTTAAACTGGCGACTCACCCTTACAACACGAGATCAAAAGGAAAAGTAGAATGACAAACAATAGCAAGAATGAGTCACATAATGATGATGTCCATGGACAATTGGTCGAACAAGGTTCGGGATTGGTTGAAGAAGTAAACGTGCTTAAGCAACAATTGGCGGAGATTTACCAAGCCTGGGTGAATGGACAGGCACCACCCCCACTAATCATAGGGCCTTCAGATAATATTCATAATGTGTCAGTTGCATCTCAAGTGCCCATCTCCATAACAAGTAACCCATCGTACCAACTTGGATTCAGTCCGAGCATTAACCTTCCCACTACCCCAGCACCTCCATTCCACGTCCTCCAACCGCACCCCTCAGAAATGACCCACCTACTATACCCATTGTCCATACTTTTACTGTCCCTCAACCGGCTCTTACTCAGAAGTCCAACAACGATCCACAACTCAATGCTCATGATGCCCAACATTACTCTCAGGAAGCGACTTTCAATGTTCCAGATTCATCCAAGCATACTCCTCAGGACATGTTCCCAGTTGAGATTGAAATGCCCGACAAGAATATGGAACAAGAGGAAATGACCAGAAAAATGAAGAACTTGGAACAAGCCATGAAAAACATACTGGGCTTGGGAGGCCACAAGAGTGTTTCGTTCAACGATCTATGCATGTTCCCCCATGTTCATTTGCCACCCGGCTTCAAGACGCCCAAGTTTGACAAGTATGACGGTCATGGTGATCCTGTGGCCCATTTGAAGAGGTATTGTAACCAATTGAGGGGAACAAGAGGCAAAAAAGAATTACTCATGGCCTATTTTGGAGAAAGTTTGTCAAGAATTGCTTCTGAGTGGTTCATAGATCAGGACATCTCTCACTGGCACGTTTGGAATGACATGGCTCAAGATTTTGTCCAACAATTTTAGTACAATATCTATATAGTGCCTAACCGCTCCTCTCTTCTCAACATAAAGAAGAAACCAACAGAAAGCTTAAGAGAATATGCAATCAAATGGAGGGAGCAGGCTGCTAGGGTCAAACCACCAATGAAAGAGGCGGAGATGATTGACTATTTTCTCCAAGCTCAGGATCCTGATTACCTCCATTACATGTTAGCCGCCATTGGCAAACCTTTTGCTGAGGCGATTAAGATTGGAGAAATAATTGAGAATGGCATGAATACGGGAAGAATGTTGAGTCAGGTCGCCTTCAAAGCCATATCGCAGGACATCCAGAGTGGGTCGGGGGGCTTGACAAATAGAAACAAGAGAGAAGAGGGAGCCATGATGGCTTCAAGCTCGAGGGAGGCCAGCGGGTCATTCAGCCAATCGTATATGCTACCCAGAACTTCGCAACATTCCTACCCGCATCATGATGCTGCATATACCGTGGCACCGCCTCACTATGCGGTGATGAACGCACAACCTTACACGCGGCCACAAAATCACACCCAAAGCTGAGCTCCACCTCCCAGAAATGCTCGTCCCTACCTAGCTCCATATAATCCCCAACAAAATATTTCCCAATACAATCCCCGCCCAAGAGAGCCTCCCAGAAGGAATCAATTCACCCCTATCGGTGAATCGCATTCAAGTTTGTTCCAAAATCTAACCAGGCTAGGTCTGCTGCAGCAAGTGGCCCCGAACAGGCCAAACCCCGAGTCCCCCTCGCACCGAGTTGATGCTAAATGTGAATACCATTCTGGAGCAGTAGGACATGATACTGAGGATTGTTGGACTCTCAAAAGAGCAGTGGAGGACCTCATTCAGGTCAAGGAAATAGTTTTATGGAAGAAGAGGCCCCTAATGTGACAAACAATCTCTTGCTTACTCACAACAATAGGCCAGTCGTTGGAATGATCTATGATAATAGGGAGCTTGATCCGACACTAAAAGCCATTGTAGCCATTGCCGCGACAGAAGAGAAACCTAAAACGGTCGCCAAGCCATGAAAAGTTCTCCGTTAGATGGGAATCTCGGTAGTTGGTCTTGTTGTCATTTCTGCGTCCGGAATATTTTAGGGTGTAATCCAGATGTTTTACTTTATTGTCTTACTTTCTGATATAAACCCTTCTATCTTAAAATGCAAAGAAATGAAATCAGTATTTCATTTTCCATTAATGTCACTTTTCTTAATCTTGTCCCTTTCTTATTCTCTTTTCAGTTGTGGTAATGCAGATTTTAATAACATGACATGCTTGCGGACTTCATGCCTAGATCCTAAAATGTTGTTAGACTTTGAAACAATGAACCAAGAAGCATAATGTGTTGAAGATAAGGCGTGTAAGAAAATAAACAAAAATTTGGAACGAAAATGCGATTCCCTCTCATTGGATCATTGTTGATGCCGAGATCGATGAAGACGATTGAGTCAAGACGCGATTGAAATATTGTCTTTGATTGATGGAAAGTGATTGGCCGGAGTCTGCCATGGGCAGTTGTACAACAAAGATTGGCTCATGCTTACAACAATAAAGTACATTGCAAGAAATTTGAAGTGGGGCAACTCGTCCTAAGATACATTCTCCCGCACCATGAAGAAGCAAAGGAAAAATTTGCTCCAAATTGCAAAGGTCCGTTGTATTTGGGAGACATCAAAGGAAATGTCCCCGAGATAACTGTCAATATAGATGCAGTCAAAATTTACTATGTCTCATTACTTGATGTTAACATTCTCTGATTGGCATGACGGGGGCTTTCTTTCTTGCTACCCAAACACCATTAACCCTTTTGCAAACCCTTTGAGTCGGTTCCCTCTCTTTGATTACCCTCTTTGGAATCTGGAAGTTATTATTAAAAAATGACAAAGAAAAGAAAGAAAAAGAAAAAAAACCAAAAAAACAACAACAGATAAACAAAAGAAAATCAAAAATAGAGTTCCCTGAACTACATTCGACTTGATTCCGAAAGGATATGTAGGCAGCCTCTCTCTGAGGTTCAGTCACACCAAAATAAAAATCCAAATTCCCCAAAAAGTGAAACTGGGCAGATATTATAATGTTTCGGCAATGGTTTTGCCTGAAATGTTCCAAAGTTGTAATTCAGTCCAAATTCTTTTTATCCAAATCCTTTTCAAGTCCTTCCAATCAATCAACGAGAATGTTTAAAGAATTAGAGGATACAATCGTTTGGATCTGATACAATCAAAATGAGAGAAATAAAATGAGAGAGTACTATTGGTGAAAACCCTCCCGGGCACCGTAAGACGATGGTAAGCAGAGACATTGAAATGAGAGAGTATTGTTAGTGAAAACTCTCAAAGAGCACTACAAGGCGACGATGAGAAGAGAAGCGAGAGAGGTTAGCTGGTGAAAACCCGCAAAGGGAACCACTGATCGAAAAGAGGATCCTTACGACCGTTCGGCATCAACAGAACCCTGGCAAGGTTTCTTGGTTTGAAAGCATGAGTTGTGATGAATTTCTGAGAGTTGGACGGTTTACACAGATCAGGCATCCAGTCCAAGAGGCATGTCATGTTCATTGAAGTCTGCATGTACTCCAGATAAGTCCTTCTTTCCTTTCCCCGAAAGGGATACCTCTCGTCTAAGTTCATTTGTCCATTTCATTGTTTGTTTTTCTTTGAATCCCTTTTGGTCTAATTCTATTCTGAAACTAAGATAAAGAAAGGATGGCAAGATTGATTTACTGGGCTTTTGTTTGACACGAGCCAATGTTCAAGAAGGCACCCAGCCTCGGCAAGGGCATCAAGTCGACCCTGACTGACCATGATTGGCCGATGCTTTGAAATTGAAAACTTTGGAAGAAGAAAATCAAATTGAAGCACCAACAAAGGCAACATAAAGGTGAAAGGTTAAGCCCCATGTGACTAACAGTCATTGGCACTGTTTGAAAACCCAAAAGTCTCCCAATGCTCTGAAATTGAAGAATTTGGAAGAAAGAAGTCAAAAGCGAAAGGCCCACAAAGGCAACATAAAGTTGAAAAAGGGTAAGTACCGTCATGGCAAAGTTTGGAAAAGACAAAGGTTATCCAAAGTCAGAAATGCAGTTGGTATTCAGGAAATAATCAGTTGTAGTTGAAATCATTAAAGAAGATGAGTCGAGATCAAGAGATTGAAATACTCAAGGCCACAAATCGACCATCATTTTAAAACTAACGAATCTTTCTTTGCTCTAAACAGGAACAGAACAATTTTAGGAAACAGTTCGTGGAAAGACGAACACCACCAAGTGAAGTTCTCAAATCCATGATTTCCTTTCAATATGCATGTAATCATGTTATTTTTAGGTTCATTATAGGGAATCAACACCCTATCTTCAATACAGGGTACTACATCCCCTGGCTGCATTACTTTCTGCCTACATAGGGTATGGCATTCCCTAGTAGAATCTAGAGAGCAAAGATCCTCATTTTATTGCAAACACATGGTACGACATTCCCTAGTAGCATCCCAGAGTTCCAAGAGCCTCACCTTATTGCCAACACAGGGTACTACATCCCCAGGTTGCATTTGTTCTGCCAACATAGGGTACGACATTCCCTAGTAGCATCCCGAGTGCCATGAGCCTCACCTTATTGCCAACACAGGGTACTGCATCCCTTGGTTGCATTACTTGTTGCAAACATAGGGTACAACATTTCCTAGTAGCATCATGGAGTGCCACGAGCCTCGTCTTATTGCCAACACAGGGTACTACATCCCCTGGCTGCATTATTTTCTGCCAACATAGAGTACGATATCCCCTAGTAGCATTTCAGAGTGCCACGAGCCTCATTTTATTGCAAACACAGGGTATGACATTCCCTAGTAGAATCCCGAGTGCCATGAGCCTCACCTTATTGCCAACACAGGGTACTGCATCCCTTGGCTGCATTACTTTCTGCCAACATAGGGTACAACATTCCCTAGTAGCATCCTAAAGTGCCACGAGCCTCATCTTATCGTCAACACAAGGTATTGCATCCCCTGGTTGCCTTCCTTCTTGTTAACACAGGGTATAAGATTCCCTATTATTTAAATTTTTTATTTATCTTTTTGAATTCTTTATTCTGCAATAGCAATAATAGTTTAATGTATTTTCAATAACTCACAAAAATTTCCTAGTGCAAACTGGGGCAGAAATGTTTTGTTCGTTTTGTTTGTTTGTGATGGCTTGTAGGTTTTTCTGCAAAGCACAGATTGGATGTGCAAAAATAAGATTCCAGCTCTCGCCAGAGAAAGTGAAACGTTTGATCTCAATACCAACCGAACCAGCTTTGACATAATGCATACAGAGACGTAGAATTTCAAGATCCATCTTTTTATCACCTGAACAAGAAGTAGGCCTGTGAGAATATTTCATAGTCTGTTGCATCAAGAGAATCAAGTTTCAGTCTAAAGTCAATGGGAGAAGCAACTCAAGAATCAAGACAAGATTCCATATGGCATGTAGATAGAAATTTTGTAACTCTTAGATTTCAAGAGTATGTAATTTTCTTTTTATTTTGATGTAATAGTAGGAACTGCGGATCGGAACCTCGACGGAACCTCAATGGAGTCTCCATCTAAGCATACTCCATTACTCTTCTTCCACTTGAACTACACTTGACCTGATTCCCTTATAACCCGGGATATGTAGGCTTCCTAAAACCAAGGCTTGGTCGCATCTTTTTCTTTTATCTTCTTCTCCTTTTTAAATAACAGTGAGGCCAAAAATCAGTCATCTTGTTCATTTTTCTTTGCTTGAAAACTCTTCATGTTTCCAAGCAAAGAGGGGCATGCTGTGAACAGCTAATTTTTAACCACACCCGAATTCTATACTATTTTAGTGTAAATATTTATTTTAGGTATAATTTTGATACTTTAAACTTTTATCTTTCTCTTAATATATTTCATTTAAGAAAAAAAAATATTCATATTCTTAGAGTATAACTTTTGTTCCTATTTTTAAATAGAAGAAAATTTACAATATATATATATATATATATATATTTGGTTTCTTCTAATTTTAAATGTGAGCTATAGTATTTTTCTTATTATAAGTAACCTATAGTGTAAATATTGGGTTCTCTTATTTATATAGTTTTCTTTAAGTCTAAGAGTGAGTATATAATTGTTGACTTCTGTGAGTCCACCAAACTATAGAGTACCTGGTCCTCTATGAGACTGATACGTAGAATGCAGTAAGGACTGAATGTAAAGAAGGCCAGAGATTTTCTACGTGGAAAAATCCCACACAAGGGGATCAAAAAACCACGACCTACACATGTAGGCTTTAAACTCAACTAACTTGTAATCTACCTATTACAAGCCACTTTGCAAACTCCCTTTTGCAAAGACTTCAAACTAACTTGTGATGCACCACCACAAGCCACTCTACAACTCTCCTAGTTACAGAGGATTTAACTTATGGCTATTCCTAGTCACAACATAAACTCTAATGTTTACGAATTTGGTTTGTTCCTAAGACAACGCTTCTAAGAAAGCAAACTAGGAATTACAATGTAGAACAATTAACAAGATTACAACTCAACTATGGACGTACATAGGACTCTATTAGAAACTGATCCTTAGTGGAGTTGTCTTCTTGTTCTTGACACACCAGTGACTTCAATGCTAGATGAACTTTGTTATGCTTGAGAGAATATCACTGAATGCACAAAGGAAGTGTGTCTTGTACCAGGTTGTTTTATCACAAAAGATATCACAATGGGTAGTGATGTCAACTCTTGGTGTACTTCTTCCCAGTGAGAAGTGACTGCTGCACAGTCTGCACATCCACTTCTGGACAGTTGCGTTCCAGCTGGATAGTGGGCTTTGTACTTCCTGTCAGGACACACCAACAGACCAGGTCCTAGTTGTGTTCCTCTTCTGTACCAGTTGCCAGATGGTNGTTATGCTTGAGAGAATATCACTGAATGCACAAAGAATAGTATATCTTGCACCAGGTTGTTTTATCACAAAAGATGTCACAATAGATAGTGATGTCAACTCAAGGTGTATACTTCTTCCCAATGAGAAGTGACTGTTGTACAATCTGCACAGCCACTTCTGGGCAGTTGCGTTCCAGCTGGATAGTGGGCTTTGTACTTCCTGTCAGGACATACAAACAGACCAGGTACTAGTTGTGTTCCTCTTCTGTACCAGTTGCCAGATGGTTACTTTCTTCTGTCACGTTCCAGCTGTGTACTTGACTTGTACTTTTTGTCTGAGAACCCTAAAGCAGCAGGTCCCTGTTGTGTTCCACTTTATCTTGATTGCGTACAGTCACTGACTTGCTTGTGTCGAAGAACCTTAAAGGGCCAGATCATCAGGTCCCTGTTGTGTTCCTCCCTTTGCTGATTTTCAGGCTTCGATCAGTTCATATGAAATGTATATCCTGTCTGTCAGGTGCTCTATCTAGTTCTTCATGACAAGTTTGTTAGATCATTAAAACATAAAATACTGAAAACCCATCAATAATATTTATTACTCTCATTTTATTTAATAAAAAAGGGATTTAGTAAAAAGTAAAAAAAAAATTAAATTACTATAAACTAACGAAAACAAAACACAAAAATAAAATAAAATTGAGCAAATCTTAAAAGATACAAAATGAACGTTTTTCCTAACTAAAAAACCCACGATTACCTCCTCCCCAACTCCATTTTCCCAAATCCCTCAATATCTCCTAATATATCTCTTCCTAACTCCTTAATACCAACACCCTAACTTCCCCCCCCCCCCCCCCCCCCCATGGACTCACGTCTTTCACCCCACTTCCCACTTTTCCATTTTTCTCACACCAGTTACAGAGCACACACATCCATCCATATATATAATTGACACTTCACAAACAAGGAGGGAGGGGGGAACGTAGGGTAAAAGGAAACAATTGACAAAGAGAGGAAGAAAGAATATTGTTCTTTTGGAGTAAATATTCATTTCGAAACTGTTTAGTTAAGTTAATTAGTGAGAAGTCGTAGTTCGAGATTTCGTTCGCGGTTCCGAGTGCATGGTTTTAGAAAAGTTAGTATTCCTAGCTTTAGAAATCAGTAGATTGTAGCTGTGATTTTGTTGAAATCTTCACAAAAAGGTTCATTTCCGTCTCTTTAATATTTGGCTCATACATGATTAGATATATTTGCTAATAACTTTTGAATCAATTTTATGGTATAAGAATTTAAGAAGTTTTAATCATGTTTGGTTTCTGCATTCTTAATATTATGTAGTATGAGTACAGATTTGAAAGAAGAGCCACTAAAAGAGTTCTGATGAAAATAGTTTGACGTCCCTGTCATCTTTAGCAAATTTTTTGATTATAAACTGTCACGACCCAAAATCCTTCCGAAGGAGTCGTGATGGCATCTAGTCTCTAAACTAGGTAAGCCCAACATTAACTGAATTAACATTGACATTTACTAACTTCAAATTAAATAACTCTGAATAAATCATAATTCCCAAAACAGGTGGTACAAGTCATAAGCCTTTCTAAGAGTAGTTATACAAAATAAATACAACCTTGTTCCAGAACGAGAAGGAATCAATGGAACATAAATACAAATGAAGGTGACTCCGAGGCCTGCGAATGCAGCAACAGGTTACCGAGAGTCTCCACCGCGATGACCCGCACAGCTACTATCGATCAATACCTGGATCTGTACACAAAAATGTACAGAAGAGTATTATGAGCACACCACGGCGGTGCCCAGTAAGTATCAAGATTAACCTCGGTGGGTTAGTGACGAGAAACAGTCAAGACACCTACTGGTCAAATGAAATGAACCGGATATGATAAATAATTATTGAGATAAAGATAACGAGGTAATATCAACAACGGAGAGAAATCAAAGTACAAACAGTAGGAACAATAAAGGGGGAACACGGGTAGTAACGAACGATAACCAAGTAAGTTAGATAACCAAGTAACTCAACACTGACATAACAGGAACAAAGACAAGTGAGAATGTATTCAAATAAAGAAGGCAATGCCAACTCAATCAATCACATTATGTCTAGTACACAATCCCGACCATCTCAACCCTCAGTTTCTCATATCATAATCTCAACTTCCGACCTTCAGCTCACATGGCACCTTGTGCCCCCCATATTTTTCATCTCACTTTTAACAATAAAATCAACATGCTATACAATACATAATGTCCGTACAAATGCACGCAATATGTCCAAGAAGTCTCATTTACCTAATATAAGTAAAAGTATAATTTCTAAACTAATTAGGAAAGCCAGCAAGAAAATGATAAAGTTGTTTCTTTTGAAATCATTTGAGTAAAGAAAGTACCCCTTTCAATTAAAATACAACATCGAATGAATTATTACCTTTAACATGAGAGTTAATAACTTAAAACTTAGTAGAAATTCCTTTTTAAGTAAAATACAACCTCAAACGGTTTAAGGGGATATAATTGAGAAACTAATTGAGTTAAAGATATAATATTTATTGAAGTTTGATATATATATATATATATATATATATACGGTGAGGTATTGAAAACACAAGGGTTCACAGCAGTAAAGGAATTTAAACAGTTCAAAACACTTGAATTGATAACAACAAATAAACACAGCAGCAGAAAGTACACGGCATCACCCTTCGTGCTTTTACTCTCGTTCTCACCACAAGAATCAATATTCTCACCACAAGAATCAATATCCACTCTTATTCTTTCTTGTTGCGGCGTGCAACCCGATCCCAATCATATAATACTGTTGCGGAGTGCAACCCAATCCAGATCATATAATATTGTTGCGGCTGTGCAACCCCACCCAAATCATATAATATTGTTGCGGCGTGCAAACCGACCCCACCTGTCTACCCTTATTACTCCTTGTCCGATCCCATATAATATTATTGCGGCATTCAACCCGATCCCAATCATATAATACTGTCGTGGCGTGCAACCCAATCCAAATCATAATATTGTTCGGCGTGCAACCCGATCCCATATAATATTGTGCGGCGTGCAACCCGATCCCAATATACAAATCAACACCAATCACAAAAGAATCCCGGCAAGGGATCAATAGTATAACAACAATATCCCGGCAAGGAAAGAAATATCATAAGCAATAACATCCCGGCAAGGGAACAATAGTATAACAACAATATCCCGGCAAGGGAAACGCTATCATAAGCAATAACATCCCGGCAAGGGAATCAACAAGTACATAATAAGGGTCACGAAAAAACCAAGAAGCACGATAACCTCAACAAAACAACAAGACATAATAAGCACGTGATAACTACACCGGTAACCACAACAATTGGACATGTAACCTATTTGCACGAAGTCATAGAGGAACTCGCAATCAAGAAGTATCAAAACAATAAGGAAGGCAATCACTTCAATTAAGGCAATTAGGGGTCAATGTAACACATAAGAATTAGAGGAAAGCTAACAACATCATATGGAGCATATAGAGGCAATTAAAGCAATTATTAACCCAATCATAACGGGATACCTTCCACATAATGAACATAAGGACCTAAGAACCCTAGAGCAAATTTCCCACAAATAAGTCCGAGCACACATTCGTCACCTCACATGCACGGTCTGCAATTAGCATAGAAGACTCAAATCCTAAGGGGAAGTCCCCACACAAGGTTAGGCAAGATACTTACCTCAAAGACAACAAACCGATACTCTAAAATGCACTTCTCGGGTGAAAAGACCTCCGGACGGCTCAAATCTATCAAAATTAACTTCAAGGCACAAATAAAACACATAAGAAACTATTCCGGATCATAAAGTCTCAATCTTTAACAAAATCCAAAAATCGGTCCAAAAGTCGACCTCCCAGGCCCGCACCTCGGAACCCGACAAATTTTACAAAAATCGAATACCCATTCCAATATGAGTTCAACCATACAAAATTTATCAAATTCCGATACCATTTGGTCCCTCAAATCGTGATTTTTCATTTTAGAATTTTTCTTCAAAAACCAACATTTTCCTCAACCCAAATCACAAATTAAATGATAAAAATGAAGACAAAATCATGGAATATAATCAATTCTAGGTGAAGAACACTTATCCAATTATTTTTTCTCAAATAACCCATAAAGAATCTCCCAAAACCGAGCTCTAGAACTCTAAAAATGTTTAAAAGGGCTAACCCTCGGAATAGAGTACTTTTATATTCTGCCCAGGTGTTTGTGCATCGCAATCGCGAATAAAGAGCTGCGATCACGAAGAAGGAAAATTCCATTGCCAGCAAGCGTACTACGCGATCGCATATAGCAACACGCGATCGCGAAGAAGAAGGTATTGATGCCCCAAGAACGTGATACGCGATCGCGAAATGAAGATTGTGATCGTGGAAAGGGACCAGCTGAGCCTATGCTACGCGAATGCGGACGCATAAACGCGAACGCGTTAGAGGGGAAGGCAGACTTAGGCATTCGCGGCCAGAAGCATGCGAACGCGTAAAGTAAATATTACCTGCCTTAATTTGCTCAATGCAATCGCGAAGGAGATGATGCGATCGCGGTGAAGAAAACCAGTAACCAGTAGAATTGAAATCTAAAAATGGAAGAAAATATCCCGTAAGCCATCCGAAACACAACGGAGGCCCTCGGGACCCCGTCTAAACATACCAACAAGTCATATAACCTAACACGGACTTCTCGAGGTCTCAAATCACATCAAACAATGCCGAAACAACGAATCACACCATGAATCGAACTTAGGAACTTTCCAATCTTTCAACTTTCAAAACTCGTGTCGAGACCTATCAAATCAACCCAGAATGACACCAAATTTTGCAGACAAATCCAAAATGATATAACGGAGCTGTTCCAACTCTCGAAATTGAATTTCAACCACGATATCGCAAAAGTCAACTATGGGTCAAACTTCTCCATTTTCCAAACTTCAACGTTTCCAACTTTCACCGAAACGCCTCAAATTACCCTACGGACCTCCAAATCTGAATCCGGATGCGCGCCTAAGTCCAATATCACCATACAAAGCTATTGAGATCACCCACAACCCATTCCGGGGGCGTTTACTCAAAATTCCAATTTTGGTCAAATTCTCACCGTTTAAACTTTTAAAACTAGTTTCCTTCTTCCAATTCAACTCCGATTCATTAGGAAACTGAATCGAACCATGCACACAAGTCGATGTACATAATGTGAAGTTGCTCGAGACCTCAAACTGTCGAACCGGGAATAATTGCTCAAAACGACCAGTCGGGTCGTTACATAAACGATTGTTGGGATCTCTATTTATTTTATCACAATTAGTGTTGAATGTGCATTTGAGTGATGGTCTTTTCATATAATACAGCACACCTTCTTGTTATTCATCTTTGGTTCAAACATAGGCTAAGAACTAGTTTAGTATAAAGTTTGGTTGATGCAAGAAGAATAATTTTCTTTTATATGTCAGTAGGTCATGTCTATGGAGTTAAATCAAAATGCATTTAAACGCAAAGTGTGAATATCAGTCTTTAAGTCTTGGGTAAACTAAAAAAAAAAAAAAAAGCAAATCTTTCCTCCTTATTATAAGCTTACATTGCTTCTGTAGCTTACTAGTTCGGCTAGTTGTTTAGTCTTGAAAAATAAATAAGTATGGCTGGAGTTATTTTAAATCTTTAGTTAAGATTATTAATTATATTTGATATTTAAGCAAGTAAGTTGACTTAAGGTATTGACATATGTGACTAGAAGTAGATTGGAATTTTTTTTTTCTTTTCTGAAAGTTCAACGTCCTCCATGTCTAGAAAATTATTCTAGTGCTTTACATGAGTTCCTAATAACTTGAAATAATTTTAGATGATTTTTTTTAAATTTGAAATAGCTTCAAGAGTTGAATTGGTTGCTGCATCCCACTTTAAAGTTAAGAAATGATGTTACAAATGTGATTAGTTTAATGTCTCTCTTTTAAAACTTTGACTCATTTTTGCATTAATTGATTACAATTGTCGCAAACAATTTTTTTTGCCGAGTTGTTACTCGCATCTACGCGTATATTTAATGAAGGGGAGGCTATGAGGATTTAAAACAGATTTGGGTCGTTGGGACTATATTGAGTTTAGAAAGATTTACGCAAAAATAAATAAAGTCTATAAGTTTAAAACGTTCTTCTCCCATTTCTATAATGAAAATTTCCGAATAATTGAATCATGCCACTTCTTCCACAATTCCATATCCATAAATCATGACCTCACCACAATCTCATTAGTTTAGGAAAATAACTATAAATACATTAGAAAAAGTTTAGACGCTTTTTCAGTATTAGCCCATGTGTTCATACCCGAACCCTGGATTAATATGCTTAAATAATAAAAGGGTCATGTACGCATTCACGCGTCTCGATGCCTTTAAATTTAAAATAATTATATTTTAACCATGTGTACATTCTGTACCTTGGTTTAACATCTAACTTCAAAGAAATACCTCGTGTGCATATCGCATCTGGGTACAAATAATTAATAAAATATAATAAGTAAGTGAAGTGGTAATAGACAAGCCATAATCAATAAAATACAAAAATAGTCAAGAATTGATTTAAGCCGAACATTAGTCAATAATAGCGACCGTGCTAGAACCACGAGACTCGAGGGGTACCTTACACCTTCCTCTCAGTCAACATTATTCCTTACTCAGTATTCTGTTTTCGTAGACCATAAATAAGAGTCGAAACTTCCTTTTGAAAGGGATTCGAATAAAAGGTGACTTGGAACACCAAAACTCAATTCCAAGTGGCGGCTCCAAATAATAAATAATCCCCTTTCAAAACGTCACTTTAATTGGAAAAACTCTTCTAACTCAACCTCGTAATAGGGTTGTGTGAAAAAAAGAGGTGTGACAGTCATGCATTAACTGCTGCTTATGGACAACCCTTTTTATCATCTCTGTACCGATGAGATTGATCTACATAAAAAAGGGGGATGAGATCCTAACGAAAGGGAAATCACATAAGACAAAAAGGAGGAGTTTATACCTTCAAAGATGACTGCACAATGTCGTTCATCTAAGTTAGAGAACTATGACTTTCCAATTTTGAAGGTTTCAGCCACACGTCGGCCTGACCTGACTTCTTCAAAAGATTACCATCAGCAGGAATCTCAATGGTAATTTGTTTCATTGCCCTGCTTCCAATTGAAGAACCAATTTCAGTATGAGAAGTAGTGGCAGTAGGAACAGTCAAAGAAGTCAAAATAGCTTCGGGCAGAGTAGTAGCGACAATAGTAGAAGCAGGAAAATGGAGTTCCACTGGAACAGACACAGGAAAAGAGGTAAGAGGCGCTTCTTCAGAAATCAAGTCAAAGTTTTCATCATCAAACCCACGAGAAAAGAGGTGTTCAGTAGAGTCACGAGGTGCTACAGGCGTCTCTTCATCAGAACTCACTAAAGTAGCTTCTTCGGGCTCGACCACAGAAACAGGTTTAGGAGGAGGAGTAGCTTCCTCATTTGAAATGACACGTCTTCTGGCTCGTGGCTTACGAACTAATGAGCTTCCATCCCGCTCCTCTTCATCTTCAGAATCCTGTGGTCGATTGGCTTTTCTTTTCGATGAAGAACTCAAGATTATCTCCTGGGCTCTTGCTAAAGATAGACTTGAAGCCGTGATTGACTCAGCACTCACACCCCGAATGTGAAACCCTGATAAAAAGAAAGGTTAATAAGTTCTAAAGTAAGAACAAAGGAAAATGAGAAAGTGGAAGAGAAGGTTATCCTGAGTTTTAACCTTCCAACCAAATCTATTTGAAAGATACTTCCAAGACCTAACTTCCATGGGAGAAATTGTTAACAATTTTTCTACCCAACCACGGAAACCGGAAATCTCCTCAACAGTTCCCATGGTTGCTGAAAAGGAAAAGTAAAACAGTTACGGGAAGTACAGGCTCTACACAAAAAAGAGAGAAAAAGTAAAAAATTGTAAGAAAAACTTATGTGCAAAGTTCCACTTCTCAGGGAAGGGCATATTCTCTTCACATACTAACTCACATGTAGGAGCAGCAACAAATCGGGCATACCAGCCGCGATCTTTATCGTCCTCAGGGCTGACTAAAACTCTCTTACTCCTTGTCATGACCCCGGTTCGCCCTCCGTGAACCATCGTGACGGCACCTAGTCTCTACGACTAGGTATGCCTAAAATGCGGAAAATGAACCAAATTTGCAGAAGAAAAACAAGTTTAAACAGAGGTAGAGTGAATAAACAACGTCTAAGAGTGCCGCCTGGCATACACAACATTAATCTCTAAAAAACTAATACATGAATCCAAGACCCGGAAACCCATGAATCACAAGCTAAGAAATACTACATAGCTCTAACTCCAGAATATCTAACAAGAACTGAAATACAAAAGGGCTAATACTAAACAACAAGAATAGAAAGAGACTCCTCGGTCTGCGGACGCGGCAGATATACCTCGAATTCGCTATAGAAGTCGTCTCGCCTCAGGGATGGTAGGACTGAGTCGAAGTACCTGGATCTGCACATGAAAAACATGCGCAGGAAGGGCATGAGTACACCACATCGGTACTTAGTAACTGCCAAGCCTAACCTCGGTTGGGTAGTGATGTGGAAGGTCAGGGCCCTACTGAGATTAAATAGAATATAAAAATTTAACAGCGTAGATAAGAACAGTATAAATAAGTGCAGCAGTGAAAGTATCACAGGACATAGAGAATAACAACAACTGAAACAGAAATAAGAATCACGGAAAAAAAATAGTAGAAATAAATACGGGGAAAGCAGTTAATAGGGGATCGGGGCGTAAATTCTAAAAACGACCGGCCGGGTCGTTACACTCCTTGCCACGAGAGTAAAAATCCCATGACGGAATAATTTGGGAGAGTAGAGATGGATTAGATGATAAAAGGTGAAAGGTAATTGAGCCAGGTTAGCCAAATACCTAAGGCATGCAACAACCCTCCATACAATAGGGCCAATCTGTCCTAAACACACATCGAAGAAACGACAAAATTCAATAATGACTGGGTCAATAGGAGGCCTAAAACCTAATGTGAAGGATACGTACACACAAAAGAAAAGTCACCTTTAAAAGAAGCGATCCTTTGGTTTTCATTGGGAACCAAAATTGAAAAATCGAATTTCTAATGAAAATCTCTACGAATAACAGAAATCAAACCCTCAGTAATCTGTGAAGGATAAACATCAGCACGATCATGAGAGGTCATAGAGGTGACTTGATTCTTAATCGATTCTCTATCATAATAAAAAGAAAGTTCAGCAGGGATAATCTCATCAGCCGTAGGTTCACGAATTGGCTCACTGGAATCCCTATTTCTAGTAGAAGACCTATGCAAAAAAGAATCCCTAATTCTAGAAGATGATGGGGGAGTAGAACTAGGTTAAGAAGAAGAACCTCGTATAGAAACTGACCCTAAGCTACGCAATCTACCACCTCTCCTACTTCTGGTAGGAGCAAGAGGAAGTTTATCTACAATAAGAACCTTTTGAGGATCAGGGTTTGCAGAAGACATAGTTGTATGGAGAAGTAGAATGTTTTGAATGGAAAGATGTTGAAAAATTTCGTGAAAGAAAAGACAAAGGATATATTTATACTTGGAAGCAACCGTCATGCAAAAAGGTAATGATGGAAACGTCATTATGAAAACTGTCACTTCGTGATTGATGCAGCCGTAAAAAAAGCCCTAGAAAACGCTGAAGAGTTGCAGAACCAATCGTAGACCACCATGTGTCACATGCATTAAATGGAAGTGACATACGCCGTGCCAGTTCAGAAGAGGGTATAATGATATGTGGAAACGGCGGCAAAAATTCCCGCTTTAATGAGATCCACTTCCCAAATATTCAGTTGCCGAATAATTGGCAAGTGGGGGGACTATCTGTATTGGGAAAAATCAATATTACACTTGGAATTAATCATATGGCTGACGTAGCAAGACACGTGGATAATTAGAAAAGTGACACCTGGAGAAGAGTACTTAAAGAGATGCGAATCTTAATAGGTACGAGCAAGGCGTCTAAGAGACAAGAAGAAACGGTTGCTCGGGTCTCTTAATTATTTGAAGAGACATCGGTGGAATAGATCAAGACAGCAAAAAGTACTTATTCGTTAACCTATTAATGAGTATGAATGATTAGAAACGTTACAGAATCTTCACGAAACAGTTACGATTGCCAATTATAACGTTTCATTAATATCATTAATTGCTCATTATGACTCGATTATGAGAGGGAAGAGACGTTGTACTTAGAAATAGCTATAAAAGAGGGAGAAATGACATTTGTATGGATACGTTTTGATTACTATTGAAATATACTCATTTACTTTGCTTTATACCGATTGCTTTGTTATTTCTCATTCTAATTTACCTTTTCCATTGCAAAAATATTCTTTTATTTGATTATCAGTATCCCGAGTACTTCTAAAAATAAGCTTTGACCGAAATTCCTATTTCCTGGTTAAACAACGTGTTGAACCCGCTTGATGAAAATCCTGGGTCCGCCACTGATAATCACTACAATACCTTATGTCTTGCTAGTGAATATATTGGGAATAATCTAGTTTCAATAGAAGTAGCATGATAGGTTTGAGAATTAGGATTTTGAGTTTAATTACTTGTTGGCTTGTAATTGTTTCATAATTCCAAGGCCCAAGAAAAAATTTAATGCTTAAACTTAATATTAAATATATTTTTCACATTGTAAATTTATTCGGTACGGTTCAGTATTTTTCGATTTATTTTCATAAAATAAAAAACTTACCCTAATTATCGGTACGGTTATATATATATATAAAAAAAACCTACGATTTTATTTAAAAAAAACTAAAAAATTTGGTTCGGTACGGTACGGATTGGTCGATTTAGTCAGTTTTTAAATATTCATTGGCACCCCTATGTACAATGAATGTGTCCGTCCGTTAACTTTAACTAATTCCATTTTTGAATTTGTTAATGGAGACAAAAGAAATTATTTTACCTAAGAAATCTATTAAAAGTGCTCGGAGTAATAATACAATAAGGATGAAAGACATCCCCCTAAACTTAAAAGGACCATTTGTGTTAAAAACCCGCATATTTTTACAAAGTGTTTACCTCGAAAATACGAGTAACAATTAAATTTGATTTGTGATTTTAAAGATATGTGATTTAGTTCAATACCAATTAATAATCAAGAAATGTGAGGTATAAATGAAAGAAACGAGTGAATCAAACCAGTGTTACTCAAGCAGTTTTGACCTCGAGCTAAGTGACCTCGAGATGAACCAAGAACAATAAAGTAAGAACAGTGGAGAGGAAAGACAAGTCTGATGAGCAATGAGCAAGAAAAGTAAGATAGTATATTCTTTGTCAATGATTAGATGATGTTACGAATGATTGGGGTGCCCTTTATATAATAGGGAAACCCTAAATAATGTACATTTCTATTTATAGTAAGGAATATTATTGGTACAGCTGCCTAACCGTCTAGTACGGAATCGTACAATTCTATTCCGGGATTTGCGCCATGATCTTAGGGACGTGGCAGGAATCTCGCTCATTCTGTTAGAAATCCATAACGGTATTATTTCGAGGTCGAGCGTACTTGGCTTCGGTATTCATCGCACTCCGATCCTCGGGCCTTGCATCCTATCTTCGAGCTCAAGGCCGATCCATCGGGCTCGAACTCGACCTAGCCTGAACTCGGGCTTAAGGCGACCCCTCGAGCCTATAGATTGAAGGCACGCGATCTTGACCGTATACAGATAGTCCCCGTATTTCTTGGAGTATAACGACAAGAAACGAATTGAGAACTTGATCTTTATCCCGATTTCTTGCGATATCATCATCGTGACATAATCGACCGAGAAAACAAAAGCTCGAAAGCTGGCTTTTCCTGAGGACGACTTCGAGAACTCTAGCGAGTCCGGCGGTAGAGAAAATTCTGTGGGTGAAGACACTTCTGCCGATAAGGATCGCGCTGCTTAGGTTTCGCGTTCTTCGTAATTTTTCGCTTTGAGGCTGATCGGCCCTCGTGAGGAACTCTTGATCGTGACACATAGCCCTTGTTAATAGGTTTATACAAAACTTTTTTCCTCCCATGGCTTATGAATCTGTTACCCTTTTGTGCGGGTCAGAGCGTCTTAGCATAAAATTCCCTTTGAATATCCAAAGTTTTGAGATAGTAATAACCGACAATAAATACTGCCCGTGACCATTTCTGATCAGTGGACCCCGAGTGATCGTTTGAACTTGAGTTTGAGTAGCTCTTAGGCCAAACAGTTGACGAGGTAAGGTAGTCCTTGGGTTTGATGGTTGAGTGGGTATATGCTCGAACTTGAAATGAAAGATAGCCCTTAGGCTTTACAGTCGAGTGAGGATTTGCTCGAACTCGAAGTAAAGTTAGCCCTTAGGTTTTTATAGATAGTCCCCGAGTGAGAATTTGCTCGAACTCGGGTAGCCCTTGGGCTTAGTAGTCGAGGGAGTGCTTGCTCGAACTCGAAATAAAGTTAGCCCTTAGGCTTTATAGATAGTCCCCGAGTGAGAATTTGCTCGAACTCGGGTAGCCCTTGGGCTTAGTAGTCGAGTGAGTGCTTGCTCGAACTCGAAATAAAGTTAGCCCTTAGGCTTTATAGATAGTCCCCAAGTGAGAATTTGCTCGAACTCGGGTAGCCCTTGGGCTTAGTAGTCGAGTGAGTGCTTGCTCGAACTCGAAATAAAGTTAGCCCTTAGGCTTTATAGATAGTCCCCGAGTGAGAATTTGCTCGAACTCGGTAGCCCTTGGGCTTCTTTTTTTTATTTTTATATTTATATTGGCCCTTAGGCTCTTTGGATCGGCCCTTAGGCTCTTTGGATCGGCCCTTAGGCTCTTTTGTATTGGTCCTTAGGCTCTTTGAATTGGGCCAATTCGGCCTCTAATAACGGCTATAATTTTTCCCACTTTTCGGCTAAAAGACTTAGTGAAATTTTTTCTATGCCTTAGCATGCGTTTCTTGTACCCGTTGGGTTTTTCGAAGGTTCGACAAATCGGAACTTTATTTGTAATTCGTTTGTGTAAAGACAATCGAATACCTCTTGAGGCTTTTTCGAAGGCTGATGTTATCGAAGCCTTTAAATTATTCGAGGACTGATTTTATCGTAGCCCTTTATCATTTTCTTTTGCCGAGGGTAGCCTGATTTAACCAATTTTTCAAAGTGTTTGAAGGCCTTTATTTTATGGCGGAAGTCGGACGTCTCCGAGCTGCATTATTTCGGCCGTAGCCTTTTTATGTGAACGTAGTCTTTAGTATGGCCGTAGCCTTCGGGTATGTCTCTTGGACTTGTTTCTCGATAACAATTCGAATTTATTCGAAATGTTAGTCCCCGAGTGTGATGGCCCTGGCTTGTTATATCGGGGGTGCCTCTTTGAGGTCTTATTATTTTGAACTCAGATAGCTCGAGTAAATAGTCCTCGAGTGTTCGAGACATGCTTGCACTGGGTTAAGATAGCCGTTGGGCTTTTATGATTGAGTGAAAATTTGCTCGAACTCGAAGTAAAGTTAGCCCTTAGGATTCATAGATAGTCCCCGAGTGGGGTGGCCGTGGCCCGCAAAATCGAGGATTGCCTTTAAGGTCTTACGATCTCGAAATATTAGCAGTTTGATTCCATTCGCTTTTGGGATAGCATCCCTCAAGCATGGGACAGTTGTTCGAATTTCCGCCGCGGTCAGCCCTTAAGCTTGTTTACACAATAGATCAAGAGTATAAAATATGAAAATTTTATAAAGGCAGTGGATATCGACAAGGAAAAGTACTCCTCTTGATAGATGATTATACATGTGCGCATGCTTGGTTTCTAGGGCTCGAGTAACCTATACAGGCACGGTTCATCTGACGGTTTGGCCCTTACAACACTTTCCTATCGAGGCTCGCTGTCACGGAAGTGATTTTCTTGTTAGAGAGCAGATATTCAAGGGTAATGCCCTCCAGTATTCGAGTCTTACTGTGGGGAACCTCGGAATACTGTTGAATTGCTTTTAGTTAGCACAAACAACGGCTGCCTTGTTAAAACCTCACCGAAAAATTTTTGGGACAAAAACCGGTCTAAGGGAAAAAGAGTGCAAATCCAGAGCTTCGTGCCGATCGTTATCGATAGCCTGCAAGTGTTAGTCGAAAAATAGAAAAGATTGGACTGGGGTCTTACCTTTATTCGAACTTTGGATACTCAACGTGATCTTCCTCGGCAGCAAGCCTCCGTGAATTTTGACCTCGATCATTTCTCCTCTCATTTCGTGTGAAGCTTTGCCCGGAACCGCTGCCTCTATAGTCTTCGTTGTACGGTTGATATCGATCTCTATTCGACCTCGGCTCTCGATCGATATCCCTTTTAATCCTATCCATGATCCTGATAGGATAAACGGACCCCTAAGGAGTCCCTAGTTGATCGTCTTCGACCCTAATCTTCGACATACCAATTATGTACTTCGGCCCAAGTGACAGCCGGGTACTTGATTAAACTTTGCTTCAACTGTTGTGCTGCTATGGAACTCCGATTGTTGAGACCTTGAGTGAAAGCTTGAACAGTCCAGTCACTGGTGACCAGAGGCAAATCCATTCTCTCCGCTTGGAATCGGATACTAATTCCCTGGGTATCTCGTTATTTTTCTGCCTTATCTTGAAAAGGTCTGACTTTCTTATTGCGATTTTAATGGCTCCGGCGTGTGCCTTTACAAAAGAATCTGCAAGAATAGCAAACGAATCAATAGAATTCGGGGGTAAGTTACGATACCATATTAAGGCACCCTTCGATAGAGTCTCCCCGAACTTCTTCAGCAGTACAGACTCGATTACATCGTCTTCCAAGTCGTTTCCCTTCATGGCGCATGTGTAAGAAGTAACGTGTTCATTTGGGTCAGAGGCTACGTTGTATTTAGGTATATCGGGAATACATAACTTCTTTGGGATGGGCTTCGGAGCCGCACTCGGAGGGAACGACCTTTTACAAATTTCTTGGCATCCAATCCCTTCAAGATCGGGGGAGCTCCCGGTATTTGATCGATACGGGAGTTATAAGTCTCCACTTTTTTGTCATTATCCTCGATCCTTTTTTCCCGGACTCGATTCTCTTGGTAAGCTCTTCGAGCATCCTCATAATTGTGGGGTCAGTCCCTGAGCCATTTTCGTTTGACCTCTCTGGCGCCGGTTTAGTACGTCGAGTGTTTTCTGGTTCGGCTATACTCGGAGTTTTATTCTGACTCTAAAGTTGAGCGACGGCAATCTGCTGAGCTTGCAGCATCTCGAATATCACTTGGAGGTGACTCCCCCATCTCCTATACCTTGTGTTCCTTGGCCCCCAGATCGGGCTTCCCTGCGTACACTTCCTCCGGCGTCGCGCCTAAGTCTGCATTCAAGGCAATGTGTGAACTGACATCAACTGGTTCCACATTTAGCACTTCCCCAGGGTTTATCGGTGGTAAACCGACCCCTACATTGTTGTTTTCCCCATGAAATCCAAGACCTCCGTTGTCATGATCAGGTGCGTTTTGCGAGTTTGACATGTTTAATCCTGAGAATCAAAAATTCTTGACAAGAAAAAGTGTAAAATTACGTGTGTTATGAGAATCAATACTGAAATAATCACTATTATCTTTAGCCGCACATTGGGCGCCAAACTGTTTACCTCGAAAATACGAGTAACAATTAAATTTGATCTGTGGTTTTAAAGATATGTGATTTAGTTCAATACCAATTAATAATCAAGAAATGTAAGGTATAAATGAAAGAAACGAGTGAATCAAACCAGTGTTACTCAAGCAGTTTTGACCTCGAGATTAACCAAGAACAATAAAGTAAGAACATTGGAGAGGAAAGACAAGTCTGATGAGCAATGAGCCAGAAAAGTAAGATAGTATATTCTTTGTCAATGATTAGATGATGTTATAAATGATTGGGGTGCCCTTTATATAATAGGGAAACCCTAATAAGGTACATTTCTATTTACAATAAGGAATATTATTGGTACAGCTGCCTAACCGCCTAGTACGGATGATCTTGGGGACGTGGCAGGGGTCTCGCTCATTCTGTTAGAAATCCATAACGGCATTATTTCGAGGTCGAGCGTACTCGGCTTCGGTATTCATCGCACTCCGATCCTCGGGCCTTACATCCTATCTTCGAGCTCGAGTCCGATCCATCTAGCTCGAACTCGACCTTGCCCGAACTCGGGCTTATGGCGACCCCTCGAGCCTATAGACCGAAGGCACGCGATCTTGACCGTATACACAAAGGCACTCTATATTCTGAAGATTCTATTGGGAATGAGATCAAGGTGAATTCTAAGAATTTATTGTTATTATTTCCTTAAAAATAAAATAAAAAATATGAAGATCATATGTAGATCACTGGCCATTTAATCTAACTTTTAAGTACAAATCCTATATATAGGAGAACTACAGCTAACTTTAATTTCTTGAAGTTCTGACTTATAATAACGCACATCCTCTTTTGGTTTCTACATACATTAGGCAAACGCAGTAATTTTCTTTCATATTTTTTGTAAAAAACATTATGTGTAATCGGGTATTTTTTCCTTCTCGGTAATAAAAAATTATTTTATCTTATCTAACTTTTTCTCACTTGATGCATAATTTAACTCTTTTATCCCACTTGTCTTGTCTGAAGAAATTAGAAATCCCACTTGGCTTCTGTAAATAATTGGGCCACATAAAAAAAATACTAATGAAGTATAAAGTTTCAAAAATTGAGAAATGAAAAACGACATAATATAAAAGAAAAGATTATTTCTACTCTTTTCGAATCTTGTCTATATAGAATAGAAACACTTGGAAATCTAGGGTTCCATTTATATTAACGGATAAAATTCCGAGGTAAGTACTACTTACCTTTTTTTTTGGGTACATAAGAGATATGTATTACCGCCTAAATAAAATAACTACCATAGGTTCCCAATTAACATAGTTACCAGAAATTAAAAAAAAAAGGAAAAGAAAGCCAGTTAAGGAAATTGAAAAGGAAGAGGAAGAAAAACAAAGAAAGTGGATCAACATAAAAGGAAAATGAACCATGAGATATTATATCTATACCAAAAATATGTAGTCGCATTTTCCTTGTACGTGTTTGTGCATTAAACACTATTAGATCTTTCAATATTTTCCAACTTACCATATAATAAACTTGTTAATGAACTATAAAATTAAATACCCCCATTTCGATCCTTTCCGCATGCATAAAAATTTTGAGAAAAAAGTAAGTTTAAGAAAGAAGATCAGAAACTCAAGAAATCATGAATGGTTTTATGGATAATCAAAAACAACTTGGAGTTTTGATGTTTCCATGGTTGGGTTATGGTCATATCTCTCCCTTCTTAGAGTTAGCCAAAAAGCTCAGCCAAAGAAACTTCACTATTTACTTGTGTTCTACGCCAGTAAACCTAATCTCTGTTAAGAAAAAACTTAGCGAGGAATTTTCATCATCAATCCAATTCTTGGAACTTCATCTCAAAACTTTACCTAATCTTCCTCCTTGTCACCACACCACCAATGGTCTCCCACCTCATCTTATGAATACTCTCAGAGAAGCTTTTGACTTAGCCAGTCCTGATTTTACCCTAATCTTGAAAACCCTTAAGCCCGATTTATTGATTTATGATTTTCTCCAACCTTGGGCTCCAAAGGCTGCTGCTGAGTTAAAAATCCCTGCTGTTGAATTTATTACTAGTAGCTCTACAATGACTGCTTATATGTTGCATGATTTCAATAAGCCAGGTATAAAATTTCCCTTCTCGTCTATTTATTATCGTGACTATGAGATGTCTCGTATAAAGAAAGATGAATCATCTACGCCTGTGGAAAAGCTTGAGGAAGATAAAAAGCGAGTTAGAGATTGTTTTTACCTATCTAGTGATATTGTTTTGATAAAAAGTTTTAAGGAGATTGAGGGTAAGTATAATGATTATATCACTAAGTTAACTGGGAAAAAAGTTGTGCCAATTGGTCCATTAGTTCAAGAACCTACTCTTGATGACGGAGAATCAGAGTTAATAACATGGTTGAATGAAAAAGAGGAGAAATCCACAATTTTTGTATCTTTTGGAAGTGAATATTTTTTGTCTAAGGAAGATTTGTTGGAGATTGCTTATGGGTTGGAAAATAGTAAGGTGAATTTTATATGGCCTATAAGGTTCCAAAAAGGGGAAGATATAGAACTTGAAGAGGTATTACCTAAAGGGTTTTTCAATAGGGTTGGAAATAGGGCAAAAGTTTTTAAAGGATGGGCACCACAGGCAAAAATCTTGGAGCATTCAAGTATTGGCGGATTTGTGAGTCATTGTGGATGGAGTTCTGTAATGGAAAGCATGAAATACGGGGTTTCGATTATTGCTATGCCAATGCATATTGATCAACCAGTTAACTCTAGGCTTGTTGAAGAGGTTGGTATTGCTGTGGAAGTTGTGAGGGATAGTAATGGAAAGCTTCATAGAGAGGAAGTTGCAGCCATAATCAACCAAGTGGTGGTGGACAAGGAAGGTGAATTTGTGAGACAAAAGGCAAAGGATATGAAGGAAATGCTTCGTTCCAAAGGAGATGAAGAAATTGAAGAAGTAGCCAAAGAGTTGAAGAAGCTTTGTGCTAAGAAAACTCACAGTTCTATCCAATGTTTTTAGGTTGTTAGTAAAGATTTAGCTTCTAGTACTATTTTTTTTATTTAGATGCATATATATTATAGTAGCTAGGGTGTTTTTGTTGGCTTTATTGGTTTGGATCAAATCATACTAGCTAGTCTTGTTCACATGTTTTTTCATATGTTGGACATCCTACTATTATAAATTAATCTTTATTTCCTATTATATTTTAATTCCATGATCCAACAATGTGAAAGATTTTAATTATACCAATATACCGCATGTTCTTCAAGGCAACATTTCACTATAGTGTCATTGATATTGCTTGAATATAAATTAAGCATTAAAGATTTGTTAAAAAGAGAATCTTTTTGCTAATAGAACACTTTTTTTTTTTGGATTATTTATATTGGAAATGTCTCATACTCAATAAAATGAAAGATTCACTCCGTCTAATATTTTCTTGAGAATGTCAACTTTAGAGATGAGATAAATCTGCAGGGAACTAAACCTCATGAATCAGGTTAAAAGGGCAGCCCGGTGCACTAAGCTCCCGCTATGCGCTGGGTCCGGGGAAGGGAGTGAAATATAATACTCATATTTATGTAAACTTTAAAACCAACAAACAATTAAATAGAGAGCAATGATCCACTAGAAGAGATTTTAGGAAAAGTAGAAGGAAAATTATTCACATCTTAGCTAATTTCTAAGGCTTCTTAATGTCACTCAGAGAAGCCACTGCGATCGGACTTCTCACGTAATGAAGGCGATCAGTCCATAGCAACTCCCCGGGCACATATTCATCTTTTACTGCCTTAGCATCTTTAACTTCAATTGTCAACTTGAAGCTCTTCTCTTGTCCAACATGATCGAACATCAAGACGCTCGGCTCTATAGAAACTGAAAACATTCGTCGTGGCAGACGAACGTGGGCAGCGTATACGCCAGGGCTACCGACGTTTTTGAGCGTGCGAGTGATGGTGACAGGAGCTGAGGGAGAGATATTAGGAATTGTTATTGCAGGATTGTTGAAATCCAAGAGATTAAGACCATGCTTCTTGGGACAGTTATAAGTTGATCCTGTTCCTGAAAATTTTGTAATGTTCTTTTGGTTGTAACCAAGTGAACAAAGGAAGTCCAAGTAGTCATTCACTGTCAAGTCATAGACCAAGCCAGGATTCATGGCGCGGTTTGGGCGCATGTGTCCTGCACCATAATTAAATTGTGTCGCTTTGTCTTTCTCCGTTTCATCACGCATCGGATTACCAGTATTGTCTCTTGTTCTGGCTGTAAAAGGTGCATCTTAAGTTAGTGAAAGAAAATTGGACATGCAATTGCTAACTAGTAGAGTATCTAATAACCACGACGATCATCAGTAATGGTGGAGCCAAATAGCTGGAAAATTACATTATTTAGATAGGTAAAAATTAATTTTTAATGTATATATACTATGTTACTGAATCACCTTGACTCATTCGTGTATTTACTTCTTTAAATTTTGACACCCCTTAATGAAATCATGGCTTCGCTACTGATCGGGTGTCAGATTTAGCTCATGAAAATATAACTCGCCCAAGTTTGGACGAGTTGAGCTGGACATATATTTATTGGCGGATCAATTTGGGCATATCAGGTTAAGTGGCGTTATCAAGTAGAACATACCTGTAGTCATAATAGCGGATCTAATGGCGGCGGGACTCCAATCAGGATGGAGACTCTTGAGAAGGCCTACTACACCAGCAACATGGGGGCAAGACATTGAGGTTCCAGAAATCATGTTGAAGCTAGTCTTACGCTTATCGTAGTCTTCCTCTGTAGGATTTGCTGCTTCACTATATGCAGCTATGATATCCACTCCTGGTGCAGTAACATCAGGCTGCAGGAATAGACAGAGTCGGATCCAGAGTTTTAGATTTGACGGCTAATACTTTTGAATTATGAGTTCATAATATAATATTCGTTGAGATTATACTAAGTCTACACGTATATTTATGTTCCATGATGCAGTTAAGGCTGCATCGGCCTTCGGATCACAGGGATGTTTGCTCACAGAATGGATTAGGACATTGAGAATGAAGTTGCTAACCTTGAGAATCTGAGGAGTTACAGAATTAGGACCAGTAGAAGAGAATGAAGCCATGAATGGAGCCGGCTTTGTGCGCAACACTGTCTCAGGAGTTGTGATATACGCACGAGGATCTCTGTAACAATTATCGCGCAGTTAGAATTACAAGTACTTGAGGATATACATATATACATCGACACTGAAAGAAGGAAAAGAAAAAGAGATATATAGACAGACTTAGAAGAAGCGATGTAGTTAAAGACTTGAACGCCATCTGTATAATTGACATGTATCGCTGGAAGGACATGAGGGATGGCGAAAATTCCGCTGCCAGTAGTCTTATTGTTACAAAGGATCATTCCCACAGCACCAGCTAGAGCTGCCTGATGCCCTTTATCAATTAACGCGGTCTCTCCTCTGAGGCAGGCTAATATCTTGCCTTTCACCTTCTTTGGATCCAATGTTCCTTTCTTACACCTTATCCTGCATCAGATAATCATAATACATGTGATGATCACAACCAAAAACTAGTATAACAAGAATAAGCCAATAATACATAGCATATTACAGTAGTCCATTTCAGTTTATGTGAACCTATTTGACTGGACACGGACTTTAAGAAAGTAAGACAGACTTGTGAAACTGGTGATATTAAACATGTTATGACATTGTGTGACTATAAAAAATTCTCACCAGGGATAAAATAGGAAGTTTAAAGTTAAATTGCTTTCAAATTTAGAGAGTTGTCATTCTTCTCTGGACATACTAATAAGGAAATAGTGTCACATAAACTAAAATAAAGGGAGTAGTAATTAATTTCATCCTTACGCATCATGGGTCGATGCATTGGCAGCTTTAGCTTGTGCAGCACTGATTAATGGATAGAAATTTCCTTTGGGCGTGGTTGGTTTCGAAAGGCTTGTTCCCTTTAAGATCAATCCATTTTGCAGTTGAACACTGTTTTGTATATTGCGATCCAGGGTGCTTGCTGCTACTGTTAT
The DNA here is from genome assembly GCF_001879085.1 of Nicotiana attenuata. NCBI lineage: Eukaryota > Viridiplantae > Streptophyta > Magnoliopsida > Solanales > Solanaceae > Nicotiana > Nicotiana attenuata. Next base: position 2,961,310 of record NC_031990.1, read on the forward strand.
AATCCAGGGAGCAACATTTGTGACAGTTCCAGAATCAGGTCCATCATTACCAGCTGAGGCAACCACAACTATACCATTCTTGACAGCATGGAACGAACCAATGGCGAGCCCGTCCTCTAAGTAATCAGAAGGCGTTCCACCAAGCGACACAGATATCACATCAACCCCGTCGTGTATGGCTGTATCGAAGGCTTTGAGAATGTCGGCATCCATACATCCTGCACCATCAACAGGTGGCCAGCAAACTTTGTATGCAGCCACTCGGGCATGAGGAGAACCTCCCTTTGCTGTCCCATTCGCCACACCAAGTACACTCGCTCCGTGGACTATGTTTCCAGCAGCAGTTGATAAAGTATGAGAGCCATGACCATCATAGTCACGTACTGTGTTCATTGAAGCGCTTACATTTCCTCCGCTCGCAATGTAGCCTTTGTTGAAGTACCTTGCTCCAATAAGCTTTCTATAAATATATTATCACAGTAAAATTCTTGTTAGTATTTTTCTTGAAATCATACTAGTGGTGAAAGAGGGATTACAATATAAAGCATACTTATTGCAAGAAAAACCAGCAGTGGTGTTGTCATTTTGACAAATCCCTTTCCATCTTGAAGGAATTGGTCCGAACCCTTCATCACTAAAGCTCTCTGATTCAGGCCAAACACCTGTTGAAAGAGCACAATCATTTAAAACAATGTACTGCAGTAAAATGATGATATTGTTTACTGAGACAAATTAACAAGTTTAACTTCAATACAGGATGGTAACACTGTCAGGTCACCTAAAAGATTAATTAGCTGTCCGTAAAAAGTGGTACTAGTAACGTGAAAAATAAGGTTAATAAACTGACGTTGTATATAAGTTAAATCCAACTAACAATGGTGCAGCACAACAAATAGACTAGGAATAATAAAAAAGGGCAGACCCGTGCACTAAGCTCGGTCCGGGAAAGGCCGGACCAGGGTCTATGCAAAAGGCTATTTTCACGGCTCGAACCCGTGACCTCCTGGTCACATGGTGGTAACTTTAACAGTTACGTCAAGGCTCCCCTTCAGACTAGGAATCATGATCGATCAAAATAGGCCTTGGGGGGCGTAATTACCTGTATCAAGATTCGCGATAATAATGTCTTGGCCAAATCGAGCCTTCTTCCACAGGGAACTTGGATGAACGACGCCATTCTTTTCCAGCATCATGAATTCCCATGAATGAGTTGTGTGTAGTTTTCTAGCTTTATTCAAGAAAATAGAGATCACACTCGGATGCCCTGCATTATATTTTTATCACAAACTTAGCATGCCTACAACAACAACACAAAGCAATCCCACTAGTAGGGTCTGGGGAGGTTAGTGTGTACGCAGACCTTAACTATACCCTGAGGGGTAGAGAGGCAGTTTCTGACTCAAGAAGACGAAAAGAGACAGTATATAAGTACCATCGATAAAAACCATAGAAAAAAAACATCATAAGAACCAGAAAATAGACGGAAAACAAATCAATAACCAGAAGATAAAGTCCGGCCTAAAACATCAATCATATATTAATATTACTAGATTAGATTAGTGTTTCAGAGTTCAGAATATAGTATACATACGCTGAATCTCCTCCACTTGGTCATCTTCAAGGACAGCAGCAAAACCATTTATGTGTCTTTTATATGAGTAGAAGATGGCATCCTTAGCCTTCTCTTTACTGCAATATTTTCTTATACTATCAGCGTATAGAACTTAAACCGAAGAAAAAATAGAATTAGAATAACAAGGATGATACACGAATAAATGACAATATGTAGCACTATAAATACCTTCCCAAAAACGAACCAAGAAACTCATGATGAGAATCTACTACACTATGAAGATCAGCAGATGTTACTCCTGGACCATGAGAGTGCTCTCCCAAGTACACTATGTACGTCTGTTTATTAATCCAAAAATCAACCACAAAAAAATATGAAAAATAAATCGGATAAAATTAATTGGAAAGAATAAAAGCTAATGGTTATATACAGAGGCGAATCCAGGATGTAATAATAGGTTCACGTTTAGATACTTACTATTGAATACGTCACACGTTTGAAATTATAGGTTCAACACTTAATATTTATGTTCCTCTAAATACAGTCAAACCTCTCTACAACAGCCTCGTTTGTTCTGGATATTTTTGGATATTATAACGAATTGCCGTTATAGAGAACATATTCTATAACACAACATAAAATTTGGTCCAGAAAAATTTTGGCTTTTATAGTGAAGTGTTTTTATATAAAGACTGTATACATAAAAAGTCGACTAGTGGTGCGCATTGCATGCTACAAGTTTTCTGAGTTTTTTGGCCCTGCAAGCTACAAGTTTTTTTGAGTTTTTCAACCAATAGCCAATGACGAAGTCAGGATTTTTATTTAGAGTGTTCAAGATTTTATTTGAATAACAAAAGTATAAAAAATTTCGGCGAAAGGTAAATAACTTACATTCTTGACTGCAAGAGCTGGTGTTAATGATACACAAAAAAGAATTAGGAACAATGTTAGATAATTTGACAATTTGGACGATAACATTCTGCTTCTTCGATGCAAAATTAAATCTTCGTTGGTAATAATCGCAAAAAAATGATAAAAAGGAAGAAGAAAAAGTATGCAACTTCTAAAGAGAATATATATAAATATATACTGTATTAAATAGTGGCTTACATCTATAAGGAGTCTAAGAAGATTAAGAATTTTTATGTTATTAGGAGACGGTAAACGGCAAAGTGAAACCAATTCAAATCAAGAGTCGTCCTTTGTAATAGCTAGCTAAGTACTTAACGGACAATAATTACTATATCATATTATCTAATTATACAATTATTGATAAAGGGCAGCCTGGTGCACTAAGCTCCCGCTATGGGCGGGGTTCGGGGAAGAGCCGGACCACAAGGGTCTATTGACCGCAGCCTTACCCTGTATTTCTGCAAGAGGTTGTCTCCACGGCTCGAACCCGTGACCTCCTGGTCGCATAGCAGCAACTTTACCAGTTACACCAAGGCTCCCCTTTAATGACAATTTATGACAATGTCAACGTTAAATTACTAATTACTTCTCATCTAATGGATGAATTCTACAATACCACTTGTTTAGTTCAACATTTTTATGGTAACATGCCATATTGTTTCAGATTCTACTATGAAAACCTCCCCCATCCTAATGTTAGCCGATTTAAGCAAATGTTCATTTTTTTTAAGGTGAAAACAGCACGGGCTAGTCAGTTTTTGGACTGGTAATTCAAACATAGCCAGCGTTTGCAAAGTCATTGAAAATAAGCCACTATTTTGCTGCAACACGGAAAGTTACAGCATAATACACTGGAGATTGGTCCACCTGTGTATGAACTTCCAGCATAATATGTTGGAACTCCAGCACACGGAAAGTTCCGACATCATATACTAGAGATTGGAGCAGTTGTGTATGAACTTCCAGTATATTATGCCAGAACACCAGTATATTATGTTGGAACTCCAGTATATTATGCTAGAACTCCAGTATATTATCTGGAGTTCACATGTGAAAAATTCGAACTCCAGTATATTATGCTGGAATATTTTTCGGATTTTGAAAGTGTTTTCGTTCAGATCTATCTTTACATGAAAAGTGGCTACATTTCGATTACTTTTAAAACTGTAGCTATTCATCAATTACCGCTTGTAAATCTGGCTATTTTTGAATTTTTCCCTTTTTTTAGGCTACTGTTGAGATTCTGTCCTTAGTTTATAAAGTTGTGCAAATATAGCCATAGGAAAATTATCCTTTCCGGACAACTTTAGACTCGACTCTAATTTAGTTTGCTCAAAAAATGACAACTTACATAATTTTAGACTGCAATCTAATATTTTCTCATTAGATTTTCAATTTGCTGAAGGGGAGCCTTAGCTAATTAGTAAAGTTATTGTCAGGTGTCCAGGATGCCACGGTTTGAGCCGTGCAAATAGTCTTTTGTAGAAATGTAGGGTAAGGCTGCATACAATAGACTCTTTGTCGTTCAAGCCTTCTCCGGACCCCGCGTACAATGAGAGCTTAGTACACAGGGCTGTTTTTTTAGATTTTTAATTTGCTCAAAAAAAGATTTTAAATCATACTTAATTTAAAAGGCCCGTCAATTACAAGAAAAATAAAAATAAAGTAATTTACTAAATAACTGATAAAAAAGAGACAACTAGCAAACATTACGCCTTTTAAGTATTACCACAATCAACTACACCATCATCAACCATTTTTATCACCAATTACCTCTTGTTGCTAGCCTCCACCATTAGTAGCCACCTTACAATACCATCCACCTTCACCCTTGAACACCACCAACAACCAAAGGTGGAGCTAGTTTATTAGGAGCGGGATAGATTGAACCCAGCTATTTTTTTCTTAAATATTATATTTGTACTAAAAAATTCATTAAATATATCAAAATTTATAATTACGAACCCAATAACTAACACAAGCTATGTATTCTGTGACAAATGCAGAACGTATAAGTTTTAAATTCTGACACCGCCTCTGCCAACAACTATTTCCACAATCAACCATCACTGTATAACCATTACTTCTAGCCATCACTGTATGACCACCAGCCACCATTATACAATTACTATCGCCGATAATCACATACACATTCAAATGCTTAGAAATAATCAGTCTTAATGTAAAGCCCCGAAATTTTTTTGCTAAGTATTATGTTCTCGCTCAAGTTTTAAGTTGGACAAAAAGATGTGTGAAAAGTTATAAAGACATAAAATATATAAATCTTATGTATAGAAGGTTGAATGGATGGTTTTAAGAGGAGAGGAGTAAATTGGAATCCATTGGAGTTGATTAGTGGATGAAAATGACCTTAGCCGTACACGACCTAAGTTTCAACGATCATATCTACCAATATATAATGAATTGAGATTTGAGTTATATGACAAAAGAAAGTCCTTGAAGTCTAGTTTCTAACACTTCAAACCGTTCGTCGTTTTGATATTCCTATAAAAAGTTATAGGCGTTTTACTGAAGACTATCATGTCAGCAAAATGGGCCGCATTTTGGGGCCAAGGAGGCTGCCAGGCGCGAATCAAAACACCAAAGTCAGAAGTAAAATTTTTGGGGTGTTTTGGGTGGCGCTGGGCGCGGACCGTGACGCCGAAGGCGTGAAATTGAAATAAAAGGGACGGGAAGAGAGAAAATAGCCTCATTCTTTAAAGATTAAACCCTCCCCCCTCTCATCCTCAAGTCATCCAAGGGTTTTCATACTACCTAAGGTGACTTTTCAATGCGATTAGCGTTAGAATACTACTTCCAAACATCAATTCTAACAATATTCCATCTCAAAATTGCTAGATTCTCAACAAGAACTCAAGAACAAGGTCTCTCCGCTAACCTAGGGGTTTGTGATTCAAGGTAAGTTTCGTAATTGCTTTCAACCACAATTGTTAGAGAGATTTATGGTTTATATTTGTTCCTAAAAACTACTACAGAAACTTAGATTAACGATAACCCTAGAAGGAGAGAAGCATCAAACCTAGGGTTTCCATATTTTAGAAATCTTGGAACTTCTGGTATTGATTTTTAAATTAACTATGTATAGATTTGTTTGGTGAGTTGAATCCATTGGATTGGAGCAAACGAAGGTATTCAAAAGAAAGGAATCAAGGTGAGTAGAGACAATGCTTTTACTAAAGTTGTCTTCTCACAAAGATCATGCCATAAGTTATTGTTAGATTGTATAGGGTGTTAATGTGGGCTCTGAATGGAACGAGTGGACTCACATTATCCATTAGAATCGTAGAAAAGATCTTAGATGATTATCATGGTTAATAGCTCAAGATAGTCTGTTGTTCCATAAATTATGTCTCATGCATTCATGACTTGTATATGTTTCTTTAATGTATAGACTATATTGAAAACTTTTTTTTACAAGATTTTTGGAAACTGTTTTGATGAGAACTATGAAGATATATCATTGTTTTAAATTTTGTGATTCAAAAATTACTCAGAAGAATATTTTGGGAGTTTCCTTAGATCTCTAAGAATGGTTCATAGCCTATAGTGGTTTATATTACCCCGAAACTACTCGTGCCAGAGTAGGAGATTGGTGTATCGTTGGTCCGGGCACTATGATAGAAGTGCCTAGTAAGGCACAAGAACGCGAGCATGCAAGAACCTTGAACTGTGAGGCACCACAGGAATGGGGTCCATGCGATCAGGCTGGGATCGTCCACCATACCGATCATATGGTAACTGATCACGCCCAACTATGCCTTATAAAAAGGACTAAGCGGTTGTTGCAAATATAATCCGATTTACAAGTCCGGAGTCGAATCCCACAGAGAACTAAGGCTTAGCTACAACTGTTCAATATTGCTAAGAAGACAAGCTTGAATAATTCCTAACTTATAGATATTAACATTCTCATGTTTAACTAATTTACTAACAAACTAAAATAGTAAATTAACAACTAAAGATACAAAGGGTTAGAGACAAGATTAAGGACGTCTAGAGTTATGATTTCCTCAATTGTCGGAATCCTTCCCGCTACGTTTTTTATAAATTCACCTAAGTATTCTCTACCGATCATGAGCGCTCAGACTGTTGTAACTCTCTCCCGAGTAATTACCATAATTTACTAGACATATTCTCCCGAATTACGCTAGCTGGCATTAAGTACGGCTCACTCAGATCGCACCCAAGATTTCGTTATCCCTAATCCCACCTTTAAACCCTCCGTATTGATCCCTCATATACGTTTGGAGTGATGTTGTTCAACAACTATCTAAATATGCATTCTCTCCCGAGTAATACACACTAAATAGGCACAGTCGATTGAGATCTCTTCAACCGACCACAATAAGAACATAGTTGAACAAATAGAGAAAATACTACAGCAAATCTATATTAACATAACAGGAAAATCATCCTCCAATAGGTTCCATCAAAACCCTAGATAACAAATTAGCTATTCATAATAGTATGCATAACGACAATACTAGAATTCATAACCAATAATAGAATAGAAAGAAGGAATTGAAAAACTCGTAGAAGAATTCTCCGCCTCGCTCCTAGTGTGTTCTTGCCTCCGTAGGTCTCAAGTGTGTCCAAACTCGATCTCCCTCTCCGTCTGTCTCTAAAAAAAACTCTCAAAGTGGCATTTTTTGGTCTATTTATATGTTTGGGACAAGCCCTAAACGTGTAGGTCAACTCCTAGTCAAACCGGGAAACAATAAAAACCTTCAAAACTTGGACCGGGCCTGGCCTTAGGCCTGGCGTCGCCTGGATAACGCCAGCCTAGGCCTGGCCTTAAGCTGGCCTCGCCTGGATAAAGCCTGGTTAGGCCAGGCTTTAAGCTGGCCTCACGTGGATAAAGCCTGGTCGAGCTGGCTTTTGCCTGGCTTCTCCTTTTCACCATTCTCGAGCGCACTTTCAATGTTTAAGCATCCCTTTAACTCTACTTTCATTTCCGATGCACCTACACATAAAATAGCCTCCATTACGCTCAAGCAAAGTGTATTTTAACATTAAAGCATGTAAAACGCAAAGCATATTGTTGACACCCAATTTTTCTCTATATATTTTCAATATGCAAAATACTTTCAAAGTAGCATATATATGCATATATATGTATGTCCAAATATTTTATTATTTTTCATAATTTTTAAAGGTTTTTAAATTGATTTATTTCCCTTTTTCATCCATAAAATCCCAATAATTATGTTCAAGATTATTATTTTTGATGATTCATTTATTGGATCTTTATATTTATGCCAAAATATGGCTAAGGTCATTCTTTTGCGTATTTTTACAATTTTATTCAGTATTTTTTAAAGTTAATTGCACATAATTGCAATATTAGCCATTTTTAGGTTTAAATTTGTCTCATATTTATAAAATGGGATCCTATTTTTAAATTGTTAATTATATATTATAAATCATTTTAGTGCTTTCAATTTGTTTTCAGAAATTTATCTACTATTTTTATAAATTAAAAGGAAAAAGTGGCTATTTAAATTTTAGCCCAAATTGGGTTTCAATTATAACCCAATCAGGCCCTAATTACCCAGCCCAATTCTAATTAAACCCCGACCCAATTTCAATTAAACAGACCCAAACCTGGATCCCTACCTACCCTCTCTAATCCAGGCCGTTGATCATTCAGATCAACGGCCAGCATTCACCCTTTCCATTTTTAACCCTAAACGACCCCTAAACCTAAATCATTTCTCACCACCCGTGGCCTCTGAATCCCCTTTCCTCTCAATTCTCTCTGCAACCTCATATGAACCCTAGCCGCCGCCACCTAATTCCACCCTAATCCACCTCAATCCCCACCTAATATATGGTCTCCTATGGCCGTTTGAGGTGTATACCGGCCTCCTGCATCTCATGGTGGCCTGTTTGTGCGATTTCATGGCCAGATCTCAAAGAGATCTGGTCCAGCCCTTGCTCAACATCCATTCATGGCCTTTCTCCGGCCATCCCTGGTCTTTCTCCGACCATCCGTGGCTGTTCAAGTCAGATCTCTGACTTTTCTGGCTAGATCGGTAACTTTCAAAGTCTTTCTCACTTTTTCTGGGTTTTCTGAAACCCTAGCTCTAAGACCTTTCAATTTCTTTCAGATCTATCTTAGATCTGTGTTTACTAATGAACTTCTTAAGTGTTTTTCAAAGATTCTCCGATTTCTTTCAAAGTGACTCTTCATTTTTCAACGATTAGGGTTTCCCTTAACTTCTTTTTAAAGACCGTTTCTCTGATTTTTTTGGTGTTGTTTCATGATTTCACTATGTTCAAACAACTTGTTTATGCTTTCCTTCTATTTGATTTAGCATGTTGAAAACCCTAGGTCTTTTGGTCTTATCCGAGTTCTGAAACTATCCTTGTTTGTTTGAGTGTATGCTTGTTCGATTAAGTTCTTTTCCTTGTTTAACTTATCTGATTCTGAGTTCCTATCATCTCTTAAGCTTGACTATTGTTAAAGCCCTAATTTCTTAAAAGGTTTTCCTCACTTATTGTTACTGTGAGACCTTTACTGGTTTCTGACTCTCTTTACCTGTTACTATGCTCTCTTCCCTTTTGATTCTGCGTAACTACTTGACTTTGTTGACTACTGTGCTTCGAGTAGATCCCTTTTACTACTGAATCCTAGCTTATTCCTGCTACTACTATTTGTTTGTGTTGCTTCTTTGCGTCAACATGTTTGACTCTGCATGCCTGTTCATTCCTTGCTATTTATATGTTGAGGTGCAGAATCTTGACCCTTTCTTGATTGATTCTGACTCCTTCAATGTCGCGACTGATTACAAAAGGTTTTCTTATGAACCCTAATTGTATTCGTTTGTTTAAATTAATTGATTCCCCTCCATTAATTACTGTGGTGTCTTACCTTGCTGAATCTTTTCCCAAAACTAAGAATGTTTTGTACTTAGACTTGATTATTCACTTCATGCTTTTACTGCCCCCTTATATGGCAATAATCAATCTGTCCCAAACTGATTTCTTTTAATTAAAACTTGTTAGTATCCGCTAAGCAGTGATTCCTTAATTAAAGGGAATCACTTGTGTTAATTGATTCTGATTGTGATTATTTCCATGTTTGTGTTAGGACTTTACTTATTACCTTAATTTCTACTCATTTTCAAAACTATAAATACCCTACCCTCTCTTCTTTTAAAGAGACGAACAATTTAAGTTCAGAGCACACACTTACACTCAAAAACTCTCTCTTTCTTTACTGCTACTTGTGCTATTGCTTTGTCTAGCCGACTGAAAGCCAAGGCTAGACTGTGGAATCTTGCTTACTTTTCCTTACCGCACTTTGCTTCTCTACTGGTATGTCCTAGTTAATTTTTTTTAAGTCTCAACAACAACATGTTTCTTTAAGTTGCTTCAGTTCCTCATTCTTGTCTACCTCTGCTTATGTTTCTGCAGTCAAGTTATGTTACTAGCATGCTGTAGTATGTTCCCTTTCCCTTTTAAATTAATGTTTACCTATATGTGTACTCTGTCAGTCATTTGCTATGCACTTGCTACCTTATGAATCCCAAACCCCCATATCCCCTATTTGTGTTTGTGTTCCTTTGGATGGTTTGTGTCTATGCTAGCATCAGCTATTGCTGTGCATGACCAAATCAGACCCCTGCTGCAGTTATACAATGAATCCCATAATCCCTTGCCCCTTTGAATGATTCCTGATTCTGTTTCACTACTACAACTGTTTTCAAAACACCCTTTACCACTTACTATTCCCAACCCAGTTTTAATAAATCTCTATTCTGCACTTCTACTATACTCTTAGAACCTAGGTTCTGCCCCTCTTGTGTGAGCCTTGCCTTGGGACCCTTGAGTTCCTTCTGATCTTGGACACATAAGGGCTGGCCCTTCCACACTGCACTCATTCTATTTGGTTATGTAAACCTAGGTGTGAGCACTGCCCGGGATCCCCTGAGATCCTTAGGGAACTTTGACACGCTCAGGTATGAGAAAGGCTTTGAAACATTGGCATTGAAGTGATTAATTATACAACTCAAATAGGAAGTCAAGATCAGGCTTCTTTTGGTTGTAATTTCTTATTTCTGCACTTCTTTTGTAATTCAATCATTGGGACCGTAATAATTTGTAAACAATATCGGGGGATTAGTGAAAAGGGTGGGTAGTTGTACATTGTGGGTGGATTGGGTAGATAACATGCCTATAGGGTCTATTTGCTTCAAGTCTGGTCTGTTAGATAACATGCCTATAGGATCCGTGCTTTGTTTAAAATAAATTCTGCATGCTTCACTTTCACACAACTAGAAATCATGTCTATAGGACATAAGTGGCTTTAATAATAGGTAACACGCCTATAGGGTTAAAAATCAGCTTTACAATTAGATATCATGCCTATAGGATGTAAAGTAATTCAATTTTCGTTACAACATGTATCCAAACTCGTTTGCTTTAGAAATCACGCCTATAAGTCCCAAGTCAGCTTTCAGACACCTAGATACCATGCCTATAGGATCTAAATAGCTATAATAGAAATCATGCCTATAGAATTTAAAATAATTTAGTTGGAAAAGCCATCTAGTTCATGTTATTATTCTGAATTGGATTAATTTAGTAATCTGCCGCTTCTTTAATAAGTTTCTCAAACACTGCCTCGACTTAATACCGTTAGAAAGCATGTCTATAGGATCTCAAGTTGTCTGCTTAAAATTAATCACTGCTCTACTGCATTCCTAATCAATATAGATATCGTGCTCATAGGATATCATTATTACGCCTAGGCAAGCCTTAGGTAACTACTTGGATAAAACTGGAATTACTTCGTTAATTATCACTTGCTACAACCAACAGGCAGGCCTGATTCGAACTTCTTATCTGAGCTATATAATGAATCTAGTTCTGACTCAAATCCCCTACTTTAGGACTTAAAAATTCAGACTTACTGTGTTCGAGTCGTGCTATTTATATGCATTATTTGCGGAGGTTTATATGAGCCTTCTAATTGCTTACATGTTTCCCCTTTAAATGCATTCCTACGTGTTTTTGTATGTCGTCTTAGCCTTTTTACCTTTAAACCTAAGAGTCAGCCTAAAATCCTCCCTCTTGTAGGAATAGTAGTCCTAAAATTCCTCCGGGACTGATAGGAATGGGACGGGTAATAGCATGCAATAGAGGTCGAGACCAATCCACGCTTTAATACCTTTACGGGGTGGGAAGGGTAGATATGGATATGATGATCGGTGCGCTAATACCATGTGTAGCCCCTCTTTTGAGGAGTGATTACCGGGTATTGCATTGATGTAATCCATATTATAAACAAACCTAGGACCCCTTTACATTCATCAAAATGCTTAGATTATAACTCTTTTCAAAACCCTGCTTTATTTAATCGTTTTCAAACACTTGTGTATTTAAAATCCCCTATTATTTGAGCCTTGTTTGTTTACTTGTTAATTGCACAAATTCACAAAACTATCTGGCTGGGAACCACACTAGTGGATCCTGAGGGGTGCCTAACACCTTCCCCTTGGGATAATTTCAACCCCTTACCCAATCTCTGGTTATCAAACGTAGTTGTAGTTGAACCCCATAGGTGCCCTGACGCACCTTAAAATTGTTAGGTGGAGACTCTTCAAAATTGTAAAACCCCTTTCCCAAAAGGAAAGAGTTGTCCCAACCAAATGTCATAAACCCGATTTCGGGAGAAAAAGGGGGCGCGACAGCATGACAACTCTGCTGGGGAATTTTAGGCTTTTACCTTTTCAGATTATTCTTGTAAATTTGTACCTCTCCCTATGTGCAATTATCTGTTTAATTCCTTTAAGCATTTAATTTCTTCTTTAAAAGCAAAACTGACGTATCTCCTTTGTTTCTTTCCTTTATTTCTTTAAATTATGAAAACTGCTGTATTTATCGCTTTCTTAACATGCAAATACATGTCAACATGCTTTCAATTATTGCATAATCATGCTCAACATCATACTCCACTCGTGCCAAAACAAATACTATAGCAATGCTTATAATGAGTGGTTGCGCTCTTCCTATATCATTACCCCCTAAATTCGGAAAGGCATATTTGCGGTAAAACTAGTCGATCAGCGGTGCAGTCGACAGTTCCGAGCCTTCCCCCTTGAGTTGTCCGCTCAAGGGTACCAGTCTAAAACCCCATAGAAACCTCACTCTGTTCAAATTATGCATGCATCATGGTCAAGCCTAGCCGGATCAGTTATGTTGTCCATATAATGATCCTTTAAGATAGCCTTGTCCAAAAGTCCGTTGGGTTTCCCTAAACCCAAAACGGACGTCGTCATGTTCTGTGCATTTATTTGGGGAACTAAATGCTTCATGCTAATCATTGATATTAAATAGTCGAGTCCGGTGGGGGAAGGGTCTAACCTTATTTGCCTTGCAGAAATATGAGGCACGAAGTCCCCAGATTCGGCATGGTCACCAATATCCACCCAAGACTGCTAAGCTGGTGGAAAGATTTACACTCTAGTGATCAAAATCTCGTCATAAAATATCTGGGAAATCTACCATCCCTTTTGGAGGTCCAACCCAATAACATGATCATAGAAGCTGCCACATTGTTTTGGGATTGTGAAAGGGCCGTATTCCGCTTTGAGGGCATTGAGATGACACCTTTGCTGGAAGAGATAGGAGGACTGGCCGGCCTAGTATGGGGAACTCCGGGCTTGCTAATGCCTGAGAATCGCAAAGGTTGGGGCTTCCTTAAAATGATGGGTTTGAAGAAGAATCCAGAATTAACATGCTTGAAGGATTCATACATCCCTTTTGGCTACTTGTATGAAAGGTACGGTCACAGCAAATCTTACCGTACCTACTCTGGCGAGTTTGCCTCATAACTCGCAGAGGGACGTAAGGGTAGGTTCCCCTGAGAGTTATGAGCCACTTTCGAGCTGACTTCCAAGGCGATGATAGTCCCTACAAGTGCCAAGCCTAACACATGTGGCATAGCAAGATCATAATGGGGAGGGACACCATAGAGCCAGACAGATACCACGCCGATTGTACTCCTTTCTACTCAGGTTGGTTGGAAGACAATCATGATGGTTTGGCCAGCCAGGGTTTGTTCGAAGCCACAGGATTATAGATGAAAAAGCCGAGGCGCAAGTCAAGTACAACCAGTTGCGCAAAAGGATCAGGGAGTGCGAAAGAGAACATCGCAAAATACAAGAGTCCAACCAGAAGCTGATCGAGGAATGGAAAGACATGGCCACCAACGCCAACAAAAGGCTAGGATACTTGGAGCGAGGCATAGTAGAACTGGAAAGAAAGTTTCTCAAAAGAGTTGAAGATTGTCAAGAGGCAGAAGGGACCAAAGGTGGACATCTAGCAAGAGCGTACCTGTTGCTGGGACTTCGCGAGTTGGGGAAGCTGTTCGACGGAACCAAGGATGCCGAATCTGGGGAAGGTCCTTTTGGGACCAAGTAGATAGGAGTTTATCTTTTTCTCTTTATAAATGTAATAAGGCCAATGGCCATTAGTGACTTTTATTTCCTGTTTATTTAGTGTCGATTTGGGATTCGTCTTATTTTTATCAATAAAATAAGGCATTCAGCATTAAATGTTCTCCAAGTTTATTTGTCGCTAGGCCTACCTCGGGCACAAAGAGGTTCCCAAATTAGGAAACGCTTTACATTCCCGCACTATGTGTTTAAATATTGCAATATTTTTTATAATCCTCACTGACTTGATTACCTTTTGTTTTATTTTTGTTTTTTATTATTCCCCTCCCCAAAAGGTTAGTTCGTGCACTCTGGCATCATCATCTTACTTCACAAGATCTAGAGGGGCACATCTCAAGAATTGGACCATCAAGACAACCAGAGCCCGACGAGCCTCGGGGTAGCAAGGCTAAAACAAGCATTATTCATTGTTTTATTTACTGAATGATTTTTCTTTCGCATTTTTCAATCTCCGCAATAAGATCTTCAATGTTCGAAACAATTATTCAATTTATCAAAGCATGTTTGATTTTTCCAATGAATTAATATTTATTTCTATCGTTTTCCTCCTTACTTTACCTATACAGCATTACTATTACTTATCTTGATGGACCAATGACTGTGACATGCAATGAGACAACGCAACAAACAGACATTGACTCAGAAGAAGATAACATACCTGACGATAGTGTCAAAGAAGTTGAGAACTTTGAGAACAGACCTAAGTCCAACCTGGATGAAACCGTTGTTAACCTGGGAGATGCAGAAAACGTCAAGGAAACACGAATCAGCATTCACCTATCGCCATCAGAAAAGAAAGAATACACAGAGTTTCTAAAAGAGTATGAGGACATATTCGCCTGGTCATAAGATGACACGACCGGTCTGAGTACGTCTATTGTGGCTCACAAACTGCCAACTGATCCAATGTATCCACCGGTAAAGCAAAAGCTCAGAAAGTCCAAACCCGATATGAGTCTGAAAATCAAGGAAGAAGTCACCAAGCAGATCAAAGCTAAGGTTCTCAGGGTGGTTGAGTACCCGACATGGTTAGCCAACATTGTGCCAGTACCAAAGAAGGATGGGAAGGTCAGAGTCTGTGTCGACTATCGGGATCTCAACCGGGCCAGTCCGAAAGACGATTTCCCTTTGCCGAATATACACATCCTGATTGACAATTGCACCAAACATGAGCTACAGTCATTTGTGGATTGCTTCGCTGGTTATCATCAGATCTGGATGGATAAGAAAGATGCTGAGAAAACAACTTTCATTACGCCGTGGGGAGTATATTGTTACAAGATGATGCCATTCGTCCTGAAGAATGTAGAGGCTACCTACATGAGGGCCATGACAACCATTTTTCATGATATGATACACAAGGAGATAGAGGTATATGTGGATGATGTTATCGTCAAATCCAATAAGGCCACTGACCACATAGAAGATTTGAGGAAGTTCTTCAATAGATTGCGAAGATACAACCTGAAACTAAACCCCGCAAAGTGTGCATTTGGGGTTCCTGCTGGGAAGTTGCTTGGGTTTATTATGAGCCGCCGAGGAATAAAACTGGATCCATCAAAAGTCAAAGCCATTCAAGAACTGCCACCGCCGAAGAACAAGAAAGATGTGATGAGTTTCCTGGGAAGGCTGAACTACATCAGCCGATTCATAGCACAGTCTACAATTATCTGTGAGCCAATTTTTAAGATGTTAAAGAAGGACGCCGCTACCAAATGGACCGAGGATTGCCAAAAGGCCTTCGACAAAATCAAGGAGTACCTGTCAACACCATCAGTCTTAGTTCCGCCCGAGCCAGGTAGACCCTTATTACTCTACCTTGCAGTGTTGGGCAGCATGATGAAATGGGGAGGAAGGAACAAGCCATTTATTATCTCAGCAAGAATTTCACCCCATACGAGGCCCGGTATTCTCTTTTGGAATACACCTGCTGTGCTTTGACTTGGGTAGCTCAGAAGCTGAGACATTACTTCTGTGCCTATACTACGTACCTCATATCAAGGATGGATCCTTTGAAGTACATCTTTCAGAAGCCCATGCCCACTGGCAAGCTAGCCAAGTGGCAAATCCTGTTGAGTGAGTTCGACATTGTTTATGTAACTCAGAAAGCGGTCAAGGGACAGGCACTGGCAGACCACCTTGCCGAAAACCCCGTGGATGGAGAATACGAACCCTTAAAAACGTATTTTCCTGATGAAGAAGTATCATTCATAGGAGAAGACATTGCAGAATCCTATGACGGTTGCAGAATGTTCTTCGATGGAGTAGCAAACTTAAAAGGAGTTGGCATAGGAGCAGTCTTGGTATCAAAAACCGGTTAGCATTATCCAGTGTCTGCCAAACTCAGGTTCCCCTGCACCAACAATATGGCCGAATATGAAGCCTGCATTTTAGGGCTCAAAATGGCCATTGACATGAACGTGCAAGAGATGCTAGTGATTGGAGATTCAGATTTACTCATACATCAGGTACGAGAGGAATGGGCAACCAAGAACTCCAAGATACTTCCGTATCTGCATCACATACAGGAATTGAGAAAGAGGTTCACAGAGATGGAATTCCAACATGTTCCCAGAATCCAGAATGAGTTCATCGATGCATTGGCTACTCTATCATCTATGATACAGCATCCCGACAAGAAATTCATTGATCCCATTCCAGTGAAAATTCATAATTAGCCAGCTTACCGTGCCTATGTTGAAGAGGAAGCAGACGGAATGCCTTGGTTTCATGATATCAAGGAATATTTGGCAAAAGGAGAGTACCCGGAGCTTGCCAATCATACTCAAAAATGCACACTTCGGAGGTTATCCAACAACTTCTTTCACATTGGAGGAATCCTGTATAGGAGGACTCCTGATTTGGGACTATTAAGATGTGTTGACGCAAGGGAAGCATCCAAGCTGCTAGAGGAAATTCATGCTGGGACCTGCGGTCCGCATATGAACGGTTTTGTCTTAGCAAAGAAAATACTCTGGGCTGGTTACTTTTGGATGACTATGGAAACAGACTGCATCCAGTATGTCTGGAAATGCCATCGCTGTCAGATACATGCAGACATGATAAAGGTACCTCCAAGCGAGCTCAACACAACAAGCTCACTGTGGCCGTTCGCCGCCTGGGGAATGGACGTCATTGGACCAATCGAGCCTGCCGCTTCCAACAGACACAGGTCTATCCTAGTAGCAATCGACTATTTCACCATGTGGGTCGAAGCAGTATCTTACAAGGCAATAACTAAGAAAGTCGTGGCAGACTTTGTCCACGACCGCATTGTTTGTCGATTCGGTATCCCAGAGTCAATCATCACTGATAATGGCTCCAATCTCAACAGTGACTTGATGAAAGCCATGTGTGAAACCTTCAAGATCAGACACAAGAATTCCACAGCCTACAAGCCTCAAATGAATGGAGCCGTAGAAGCCGCCAACAAGAATATCAAGAAAATATTGAGGAAAATGAAAGAGAAGCATGGCACGAGAAGTTATCGTTTGCTCTATTAGGGGTACCGCACGTAGTTTTCCATGGTCAACTCTATCAGAACAGAATGTCCAGAGCCTTCAACAAAAGAGTCAAGCCAAGACAGTTCACACCGGGGCAGCTAGTGTTGAAGAAAATTTTTCCGCATCAAGATGAAGCCAAAGGAAAGTTCTCTCCCAACTGGAAGGGTCCGTACATGGTTCACCGGGTTTTGACAGGAGGAGCCCTCATACTTGCAGAGATGGACGGAGAAGTCCGGCCAAAGCCGATTAATTCAGATGCAGTCAAGCGTTACTATGTGTAATCTTTATGCTTTCCTAATATGATGTAAATTGAACTACGCCAGACCTAATTCCCGTTTAAGAGGGGATACGTAGGCAGCCCTATGGGTTCGGTCACAATTCAATAAAATTTTCATTTCCCCCCGCAATTGGAAACTGGGGCAGAATTTTGAGGAGGACCCTCAAAATTCCGAAGTAATTTCAGTCGATCGCCGCACGAGCAACAGTCAGAAACGTCAACCCATCAAACTGGGGCAGAATTTTGAGGAGGACCCTCAAAATTCCGTAGCAGGAGAGGTTGCAATGTCCTGAATTGCGTCACAATCGGCAGTTCATCTAAAAACTATTTTTAATTATACATTTACGTCATACTTTTACAAAATCGTGCATGTCTATTATTGTAACTACTTGGTTTAGCAACACTATCCCAATGATACAGACGGTTACGCCCGATCAAAGCCGAATGAGTCAAGCAAAGCTAGCGGGGATACGAACTAACCTTCCCCTTTACAAAACTCACGATTTTTCTCTGGATGCAGGCACTAGGATTACGAAATCATTGAACGTACTGTACGTCCATAGAACAAAGATTGTTCAAAAATGCGATTCTCTGGACCATTGCACTTACCAGCATTTGCTATCAGCACGCACCCATAATGTTCCATAAGTCACAATGCTCCCAATAATCACCACGCCGCAGTCTGCTATCAGCTAAGAAACTCTACTGTCATTTGCTATTTTATTTCTTGCATAAGGCTACCATTCTGCCTTCCAACCTGCATAAGGCTACCATTCTGCCTTTCGAGGTTAAGCTCTACCTCTATCTGCATTTGCATTGCATAAGGCTACCATTCTGCCTTCCAACCTGCGTAAGGCTACCATTCTGCCTTCCAACTTGCATAAGGCTACCGTTCTGCCTTCCGAGGTTAAACTCTACCTCTATCTACATTTGCATTGCATAAGGCTACCATTCTGCCTTCCAACTTGCATAAGGCTACCATTCTGCCTTCCGAGGTTAAGCTCTACCTCTATCTGCATTTGCATTGCATAAGGCTACCATTCTGCTTTCCGAGATTAAACGCTGTCTCCACCTACATTGCACGGCTGAAAGATTGCCACATTGCACGGCTGAAAGATCGCCACATTGCACGGCTGAAAGATCGCCACATTGCACGGCTGAAAGATTGCCACATTGCATGGCTGAAAGATCGCGACATTGCACGGATAAAAGATCGCCACATTGCACGGCTGAAAGATCGCCACATTGCACGGCTGAAAGATCACCACATTGCACGGCTGAAAGATCGCCACATGCTACTGCATCCTTCATGGGCTGAAATATCGCCAACCCATCCAAAGGCGTCATCGTTTGGAGGCACCATCTTCATATCCCGAGAACACCATGTCATGGCCCGAGGATTTCTTTCAATCTTTTGCATATCATTACTCAAAGGCGTCATGGTTCGGAGGCACCATCCTCATAGCCCGAGAACATCATTTCATGGCCTGCGAATCCTTTATTATACGCTTCATGGCCCAGGACATCATGGTCTAAGGACGTCATCCTAACTGCCCAAAGACAGCATTCATGGTCCAACGGGAATTTGCATCATGTCTAAATTTACGCACAATATATGCTTGTATCGCTCATTTGCAGGTAAACCGGCGAGCAACGGCTATCCCAGCAGGAGTGATCCCACTCCAGCTCCCTCAGCCATATCAGAACCTAACCATTCCCGTAAACCGTCCACTCACCCAGCCCTAGATATTGCGTCCGTTCTTGAAATGTCTTCATCGGTATACTCCGCCAATGGATCCTGAACTACATATGGACTGATTCCTGTAAAACCAGGGATATGTAGGCAGCTCAGAAGCCAGGGTGTGGCCTAAACCTCTTCAAACCGTTTCGCTCGGTCAAAATTGGCCATCATATCTTTACCCGAAAACTCTTTCATCCTTCTCGGGTAAAGAGGGGCAGCTGTTGAAACCCAATTTTTCCCTATATATTTTCAATATGCAAAATACTTTAAAAGTAGCATATATATGCATATATATGTATGTCCAAATGTTTTATTATTTTTTCATAATTTTTAAAGGTTTTTAAATTGATCTCTTTTTCATCCATAAAATCCCAATAATTATGTTCAAGATTATTATTTTTGATGATTAATTTATCGGATCTTTATATTTATGCCAAAATATGGCTAAGGTAATTTTTGCATATTTTTACAATTTTATTCAGTATTTTTTAAAGTTAATTGCACATAATTCAAATATTAGCCATTTTTACGTTTAAATTTGTCTCATACTTATAAAATGGGATCCTATATTTAAATTGTTAATTATATATTATAAATCATTTTTAGTGCTTTCAATTTGTTTTCAGAAACTTATCTACTATTTTTATAAATTAAAAGGGAAAAGTGGCTATTTAAATTTTAGCCCAAATTGGGTTTCAATTATAATCCAAATCAGGCCCTAATTACCCTAGCCCAATTCTAATTAAACCCCGATGCAATTTCAATTAAACCGACCCAAACCCGGATCCCTACCTACCCTCTTTAATCCAGGCCGTTGATCATTCAGATCAACGGCCAACATTCACCCTTTCCATTTTTAACCCTGAACAACCCCTAAACCTAAATCATTTCTCACCACCCGCCGCCTCTGAATCCCTTTCCCTCTCAATTCTCTCTGCAACCTCATATGAACCCTAGCCACCGCCACCTAATTCTACCCTAATCCACCTCAATCCCCACCTAATCCATGGTCTCCTATGGCCGTTTGAGGTGTATACCGGCCTCCTGCATCTCATGGTGGCCCGTTTGTGCGATTTCATGGCTAGATCTCAAAGAGATCTGGTCCAGCCCTTGCTCAACATCCATTCATGGCCTTTCTCCGGCCATCCCTGGTCTTTCTCCGACCATCCGTGGCCGTTCAAGTCAGATCTTTGACTTTTCTGGCTAGATCGGTAACTTTCATAGTCTTTCTCACTTTTTTTGTGTTTTCTGAAACCCTAGCTCTAAGACCTTTCAATTTTCTTTCAGATCTATCTTAGATCTGTGCTTACTATGAACTTCTTAAGTGTTTTTCAAAGATATTCCGATTTCTTTCAATGTGACTCTTCATTTTTCAACGATTAGGGTTTCTCTTAACTTCTTTTTAAAGACCGCTTCTCTGATTTTTTGGTGTTGTTTCATGATTTCACTATGTTCAAACAACTTGTTTATGCTTTCCTTCTATTTGATTCAGCATGTTGAAAACCCTAGGTCTTTGGTCTTATCCGAGTTCTGAAACTAACCTTGTTTGTTTGAGTGTATACTTGTTCGATTAAGTTCTTTTCCTTGTTTGACTTATCTGATTCTGAGTTCCTATCATCTCTTAAGCTTGACTATTGTTAAAGCCCTAATTTCTTAAAAGGTTTTCCTCACTTATTGTTACTGTGAGACCTTTACTGGTTTCTAACTCTCTTTACCTGTTACTGTGCTCTCTTCCCTTTTGATTCTGCATAACTACTTGACTTTGTTGACTACTGTGCTTCGAGTAGATCTCTTTTACTACTAAATCCTAGCTTATTCCAGCTACTACTATATGTTTGTGTTGCTTCTTTGTGTCAACATGTTTGACTCTGCATGCCTGTTCATTCCTTGCTATTTATATGTTGAGGTGCAGAATCTTGACCCTTTCTTGATTGATTCTGACTCCTTCAATGTCGCGACTGATTACAAAAGGTTTTCTTATGAGCCCTAATTGTATTCGTTTGTTTAAATTAATTGATTCCCCTTATTTAATTACTGTGTGTCTTAACTTGCTGAATCCTTTCCCAAAACTAAGCATGTTTTGTACTTAGACTTGATTATTTACTTCATGCTTTTACTGCCCCCTTATATGGCAATAATCAATCTGTCCCAAACTGATTTCTTTCCTTGATTAAAACCTGTTAGTATCCGCTAAGCAGTGATTCCTTAATTAAAGGGAATCACTTGTGTTAATTGATTCTTATTGTGATTATTTCCATGTTTGTGTTAGGACTTTACTTATTACCTTAATTTCTACTCATTTTCAAAACTATAAATACCCTACCCTCTCTTCTTTTAAAGAGACGAACAATTTAAGTTCAGAGCACACACTTACTCTCAAAACCTCTCTCTTTCTTTACTGCTACTTGTGCTATTGCTTTGTCTAGCCGGCTGAAAGCCAAGGCTAGACCGTGGAATCTTGCTTACTTTTCCTTACTGCACTTTGCTTCTCTACTGGTATGTCCTAGTTAATTTTTTTAAGTCTCAACAACAACATGTTTCTTTAAGTTGCTTCAGTTCCTCATTCTTGTCTACCTCTACTTATGTTTCTGCAGTCAAGTTATGTTACTAGCATGCTGTAGTACGTTCCCTTTCCCTTTTAAATTAATGCTTACCTATATGTGTACTCTGTCAGTCATTTGCTATGCACTTGCTACCTTATGAATCCCAAACCCCCATATCCCCTATATGTGTTTGTGTTCCTTTGGATGGTTTGTGTCCATGCCAGCATCAGCTATTGCTGTGCATGACCAAATTAGAGCCCTGCTGGGGTTATGTGAGCACGTGATTTTTGCCTCGCATGATTTACTCCTACAGGATTCTTAAAATTAGGATTTTTCTTTTAATTATTTGATTTTTAGGATTTAATTGCATAATTTTCATGTTTATTTGCATTTCTGTGTGCATTTCTAATTTATATAATTCACAAAAATACGCCGCATGCGCGTTTAAGATTTAATTTTACATATTTTAGATTAATTAGTAATTAGGGTTTTACAAAAATACAAAAATCACAAAAATTGATTTATTTTTAGCTTTGAATTTTGTTAGTTTTCCTTTAATTTGTTTTAATTAATTGTGTTAATCATCGTTTAGGTTTAATCAGTTTAATTAGGTCCTAGGATTTAATTCAAATTTTTATTTTTATTTTTGAAAAGAAAAAGGAAAGAAATAAATAAATAAAAAAGGAATTAAAAGAAAAGGATTTAGAAAAAAAAAAAGAGAAGGATTGGGTCTTTTTTGTTAAGACCCAAATCTTAGGCCAATCCAGGTCTAATTACCAGCCCAGTCAAAATTATCCGTCCAAAAACAAGCCCCAAGCCGAAACCCATGTCCAATACCCGGTCCAGATCCCCTCACCCAAAATGACCCCGTTTGACTAAATTCAAATCCCAGCCGTCGAGGTTTCTTGATCGAACGGCTGGGAAGCTAGGGTGTTTAAGCATATATATGTCCAAACGTTACCCTACCACCCCTTCACTCATCGTCTCCCTTCTCTCTTCAAACCCTAAAGACCATCGCCCGCTCTCCGTCCCCGCCGTCTGCCGCCGCCGAAAATCGCCTACGACGGCGGCAAGTCTCCAATCACAACCAAATTCACACCACAAGCCCACCTCGACCCCCTCATCATGAATCCACCGGTATTTTCCCTCGAATCCCACTGGAACCCCTCGAATCTTCAAAACCCTAGCGCCGCCACAATTTTCCCCGGTGGCGGCGCCGCCTCTGTTCAAGTCCAAATTTACACCCCAAGATCCCCTGCCTCCTCTCATCCCAAATACCTCACTCATTCCCTTCAAATCTCAGTAGAACCCTTCGAATCTCAATTAAAAAAAAACCCAATTCCCAAAAGGGTCTCAGATTCGATCCTATTTAAAGAGTTGGGTGTATCTCGATTTTATTCGTGTGTTCTTATTAAGAACACACGATTAATATCGTAGTAGGCCAGAAATCAAAGAGTCGAAGGCTCAGGGGTATTTTCTGGATTTTTCACCAAATTTTAGGTACCGATTCAAGCTTCTTCTTCTTCTTCTTCTTGTATTTTGCTTTTTGTTAGTTCGAGTCTATTTTTTTTTTCTTTATTTTTTGTTCTTTGTTCTGTCTCGCATGTTTTTCTTTTATTATTATATGTTCACTGTTTATGTCTTCTGTTTTTATGTTGCATCAATTAAGTTAATGACAAAGTTAGTTTTAGGTTCCTTATTGAATAAAATCAATTAGCTTTAGGTGTTAGTTGATTTCCCCTTAGTTTAATTTTAGGTCCCTTTTCTCTTTTGTTTAGAATTTTGGTCAGTCCCTCAAATTGTGGACTTGGACTTGTTTGAATCAATTCCTGGAAATCAGTAGGCCCGGTAATGAACTCATTTGGGTCTATTCAGACCCATTGAGTTGGGTCATTTGGCCCGGATCCTTGTTTGGTAAACTAGATGTAAAATTCAGGGTCATTAGGGGTAAATTGGGGAATAGCCTTAGAGAATCTTGTAGTAACAGAAATAGGAAGCCCCTAGAAGCTTCTAGTGTGGGGTTTTAATTTTAATTTTTGGTTTTGGGTAGTATAACTTGAGTAACAAGTCAAAATTTTAGGGATTCCTAAGCTAAAACAAGAATTAAAAAAGGACCTAAGGGGTAAAAATAAAATCTGCAGGGCTGCCCTAATTGCTTGCCTATAAAGGCATTGCATTCTTGCCTTGCAAAGAGGGGGAGAGAACTTCAAGAGCTGAAAAAAATCAGATTTAGAGATCAGATTTTAGAGATTTTAAGAGCTAAAATGTAGAGAAATATAGGCAGCTGAAAACCTCAAAAAGTCATTGTTCTATTAAAGAAAATCCTTGAAATTCCTGAGATATTCATTCTGAAATAATTCATGAGCAACTGAAGGTTTAAAATGAGTTGAATCTGCTTGGTGTTCAAGTGCTTAGGTCATTTTTGGGTTGATTTTTAATTGCTGGACTTTATTGAATACCGTTGCTGGTTCGAAATTGCTACAAAGTTGATCATTCCTTGTTTATTCCTGGGCTAATACCTGTGCCGTGTTGCTGCTGCTTTGCATTGAGCTGAACCCACTGATTCTTAGCTTTTCTTTATCTCTATTCTTTTCCAGGTATTCATCTCACCTTCAATGTATGAAAAATGGATGAAAGTGAAGATAAGTTCATTTGAATAGAGATTTATACCAAAGTAGTTGTTATTCAATGTTTCTGCACCTTTAAAGTTGTTTAGATTAGCTTGATCTTCTCATACTTCTTTATACTTGTTCTGAACATGGACTGTTGTGGTGGTATTAACTTAGTTGTTCAAGCATTGCTTGGAAGTTGTATATGTCCATGAGATTGGAACACTAGTCTATCTGACAATCAGTGTATAGGCTAGCTTCTAGATACGTATTGTTGAAAGGAGCATGTCTAAAGTTAAGTCATCCATGTGATCATGTAGATAAGTGTTTCGGTGGTTTATTTTTTCAGTTTTAATATGTGAACAGGCACCTTGAGAATGTGTTAAATCAGGATTAGAATATAGTTGAACTGTTCTGTTTTGGAAACGAAGGTTCAGAAAAATGAATGTGTTTCATTTAGTCTCTACAACATCTCATTAATTAGTTCATCAGCATATGTTTGGCTTGAATATGAACGTGAGTCTGGAACTCTTATTTGGACCTAAGTACTTTTGCAAAGTTGTTAAGTTTAATTAGAATTTGGTTTGTACATCGCATAGACAAAAGGGTGAATTGTGAGTCAATCATTTCAGTAACATGCTAGTTTGGTATTGCCTAATTTCGACCTGGGTTCTTGAGTGCTAAAAAAAAACTGTGAATCGAATTGATTTTAAAAATCAAAGACTGGAAAATTCAGTGGTCTGCTTTGCACTCGTTTTCTCAAGGGCTTGTGTCAATATTTTTGATTTCATATACTATGTGTGTGAATGGTGATTCGAACTTGAGTCGATTCAGATTTAGCTCTTAACGTTTTGGGCCATCCCATGGGCTTTGGACCACGAATCCATGTGAGTGGAAACGGATTGGTCTTATTAGCCACAACAGGCTGTTGGGCCTCATGTCTAGCCCAATTTGATTTTCAACTGTTGGCCCTTTTCTTAAAATTAATTCTCTCTTTATTTGCTCATATGATTAATAGCCCTTTAATTAATTAATTAAAACTTTAGTTATGGCTAGTGTTAATTATTTAAGTCCCTTAGTTAGAATAGGAATTGAACTATCATAGATAATAATAGTTCATGACCCTCCTGAGCTTTAGTTAGGACATCCTTTAAAATAAAGTTGAGGTGCGCCGCACCAAACAAAATCACAAATGCATGGCCCTCTTTAGTTATTTTCTTTTAAAATACTTAGAATTCGAGGCGTACCATTTAGCAAATTTTCATGGCCCTCGCAAAGTTAACAACACGTTAGTTGCTTTAGGCGCGTTATATAATAATATTATCTTCCTAAACTCGGGTGTGCATTTCATGTGACCCAAATTCAAATCCTAAAACATTGAATAAAATGTGTTTCGGATTGCGGATGCATTTCATGTGACGCGATCCAAAAACATATTTTAGACGACGTTCAATCTTCCTTAATATTAATTAAAAACGGTAAATAATTGCACTATAGGTTTGAACATGTATTAAAATCAGATAATAGGCCAATTGTAATAGTTTAAGCAACCGTGCTAGAACCACGGAATCCGGGGGTGCCTAACACCTTCCCCTGGGTTAGCAGAATTCCTTAGTCAGAATTTCTGGTTCGCAGACTTCACAAGGAAAGTCGAAATTTTCCTCGATTTGGGATTCAAAATAAACCGGTGACTTGGGACACCAAATAAACTATCCCAAGTGGCGACTCTGATAAATAAATAATCCCATTTCGAATAATGTTACCTAAAGTGGAAAAACTCCCTTATACACTATCCTTCGGGGTGGTGTGTAAAAAAGGAGGTGTGACAGCTCTGGCGACTCTGCTGGGGATAACGAACCCAAAATTTTGGTTCAGGCTTCAAGAATTCGAGCTTAGAATAGCTGTTGCGATTGGCTTTATTTATTATCTGATTTTCCTACATGTTTCATGCCCAATGTGCTAAATGCTTTACCGCTTTGATATTTGTTGAATTGTATATATAAACTGCTACGAAACCCTTCCTCTCTCTGAGTCTTCTACATCATGGAGAAGGGTGCACTTCGTGTGACTTCTCTTCTATTTAGAGTCTTATCCCATTTAGAACGAGGTTCGGACAAGTTGCTAAGCCGGCAAAGCTTCTGTATTCCCGGTACGCTGCCCCCCCCCCCTCCCGGCTCGAGTTGTCCGCTCGGATAAGCCAGGTCTAGCACAATAAACCCAGGTTTTAAACCTAGTATAACAAAGCCTCATGCCGGATCCCTAGTAGGAACGTTTGTTTACATCATGTGCATTTGACTTAGGGGACTCAACATAGGGGTTGGGTCCGTCTAGGATAGGTAACCTGAAATGAAAAGACTATCCTGGTGCATCTTACTTGCTACTTGTGCATTTATTTGCTTCGGATTTGCATGTTGACCGGCTTGCAAATAATGGGAGAGAGTTAAAAAGAGAATAGCAATGTTAGGGTTAAGTGAGGGTAATCACTTGTTTTGAAAAACCAATACCCAAATGGTACTGAAACTCTGCCGGATTTTTGAGAAAATAAAAGAAAAAGAAAGTTTTTGTTTTCAAAAAATAGTTGGTTTTGTCAAATCTGCCCGAACTACGCCAGTTTGATTCTCACCGGATGTGGGATACGTAGGCAACCCCCATCCGGTCCAACTTCCCTTTTTGCAAAAATAGCCTAAAAACAACAAATTTTAATTTTTGTCACAAATAAGTCGGGTGATGCCATTCTTGTTTAAAAATAAGCCGAATGTCCCCCAAAAAGGCGCCGAAAGGCTGTTTTTGCAAGAACAGCCACCTTGTGTCATTTTCAACGGTTAGCGGGCACAACCTTAAAATCTTCTTCCCCGAAGTGCTAAAAGGCCGTACTGCAAAGCCGGGGTTTTTGTTTTGAAATAAAATTTTGAAAAAAAAATGGTGTTACTTTTTCTTTAGGTCAAAATAAGTTATTAAATCACCTTAACAAATGTGCAGGATGAGCACGAATGAAATTGAACCCTTCACAGTCCTTAATGAGATCCCCTTGAAGCTCCACATGTGGTGGGATGATCTAGGAAAAGGCAGTAGAGAAACAGTGGTAAAAGTTCTGGGAGGCCTCATCGGACTATTGAACGTCAAGCCAAGGTTGGACATAATTGAAGCTTTAATACCTTTTTGGACCCGACTCGCAATGTGTTCCGTTTCTCAGACTTTGAGCTCACACCTACATTGGAGGAAGTTGCGGGTTATGCGGGCCTTAATGGAAACCTTAGAAGTCGACATCCATTGTCACCAAGACCGGTATCCCCCCACAGATTTCTGGATTTGCTGAGTATTAGTCGGGATATTCAGGACGGAAATTTATCTGAAGGGTATTGCACGCTCCAGTTCTTGTATCATCGATATGGTAACCCCCGAGGTTTTGAAGAGCCGAACACTGGTCTAACCCATGCCGGAAATAAAGGCAAATGGGAGGCAAGGCGGGGTTTAGCTTTTATGGTAACCTTCTTGGGTGTTGTAGTTTGTCCAGGAAAAGATGGCAATATAAAGATAGGTCTCGTAGGAATGATCGATGTTGCAATCAAGAAAGCCAACAGCACTGTGGTTCCTCTGATCTTATCTGAAATCTACCGAGCCTTGACTATTTGTCGGGAAGGGGGAAAGTTCTTCCAAGGTTGCAATCTGTCACCGGGTTGGGTACATGAATTATAGTTTGACCGGTTTGAGCTGCATTGAAGAATTTGAAAGGCGAGTGGCAGGTACTGAATTCCCCGAGGGTACTGAAGCTTGGCTTGCACATTTAAGATCCTTGACTGCCGATAAAATTGAGTGGGCATTCGGGTGGCTTCCTGTCACCGAAGCAGTGTACATGTCAGCTGAAGTATGTTACATCCTCTTGATGGGCATCCGGAGCATCCAGCCTTATGCTCCCTACAGGGTTTTGCGCCAATTAGGAAGATTCCAAACCGTCCCCAATGATGAAGATCTGAGTAAACATGTTATTGAACTGGGCCCAAAAGCCACATTTCCAGAAGGGAAAATTCGCCAAGTGTGGAATGAATGTAGGTTTCTTGAACCTAAGACCATAGTGCGAGACCGAGCTAGAGGTGAAGTGGACCCTAAGTACATCGTCTGGTTTGGCAAGAGATTCCAGATTCCTGAAAGGCCCGCAAAGAGACCCCATGTCCAACAGTTCACCGATGGGGCACAAGTGCAATGGGACTGGTTGACCAAAGAGAATGAGTACGGGGCCAAAATAAGCCAATTGGAAAGGCAAGTCATGGAGCTTCAGTTTGAAAAGGGTGTTCAAGCCGCCGCAGACGAGGGAGAAAAGAAAAAACTAACCCAGGAAAATTAGGCCCTCAAAGCTCAGCTCCGGAAGATGAAAATAGCTGCCAGCAACCCGAAAAGAAGTCGGGCTGATGAAAGACTTATAAGCGATCTAAAAAAGAAAGTCCTCGAGTGTCAAGAAGACCTGGAAAAGTCTGAGGACAATCTAGCAAAAATCCGGGCACAATGGACAAAGAAGGCAGAAGAACGGGCACGATTTGTGCAACAAATGAAGAGGAACTATGAAGGGACCATCACTAGCCTAAGAAGAAAGGTAACTACTCTTGAGGATGAGGCAGCCAAGCAGGCTAAAGATTTCAAAGCTGATAGGTAGCACTGTTATAATCTGATGGCTCAAATGGAGGAAGAAATACAGCAATTGCAAAATCAACACTTTCATGACTCTCAAGTGCTAGAAGCCCGGAACCAGCAGATAGGGCGGTTGCTTCAGGAAAAAGGCAGAATTAGAGAAAGGATCAGAACCATCGCTGACTACATTACCATGAAGTGCCAAGCGTACGAGGACATGACTCGTACCACCTTTTTTGCTGCAGTGATGACTTTCGTCCTCCAAGTTATGAGTGATTTGGAGCGACTACAAGGGGGTCTCGCACATAGGCACGTGGCGAGACCGAATGATGCCCCGCGGGCCCCAGTAGTTGAAGCTTTAATGTATTCCTGATTTTTCAAGCATCGAGTCTGTATTTTGGTTTATTTTGAGTCTGTTTGTAGTTTTTCTTTCCAAGAAAATGAGTAGTTTAACATTTTTTGTAATAGAAGTTTTATTAATGAAAAATTGAAAATTCCCAAAAATTGTTTCCTTACTTTTCGCATTTATTTTTCCAGAACTACGCTCGGTCTGATTCATGCGGGGTCATGATACGTAGGCAATCTCCATAGGATTCGACCATAACCAAAAAGAAAGAAAAAAAAGTGAAAAAGAAAAGAGGCAATGAAAAATGAGAGAAAAAGGGCAAGAGAAGAAAAGAAAAGAAAAAAACAGAGATAAAAAGGGAAGAGTGAAAGTGGAAGGAAGAAAAATGGAGAAAATAAGTAAAGCCGGGATGAAGCATGCAACTGTTGCAAAACATGTAGAAATACATTTAACTGTATAGGTGCATCATACCCCAACGTGCGATTACCTATCTGTTATTTGTTTCAAACTAACCGTTTGCTGCTATTACTACTCCAGTTCAGGTTTTTATAGAACGGTGGTTGGTTTTTGTGGTAACCTGGACCCATACTTTACTAGATCAAAGGGGAGCATCGGCATGTCTTCATAAATGACTCTGCCAATAATTCCCATCACAGATGAAAGCCCAATCTCGGGCATCCCGACCTTAGAATCGGCAGCTGCCGAAGAAAACAGAATCCTGCGTCTTCGGGTTATGGAAATGTGGGACGCTTGGGCAAATGGAAGAGAGCCGCCAAGCGCAATCCCGGGATTCCCCGAACTTTTTCCTAGATCAGGGGGTACCTCAAATGTTCCAATCAGTCACCCAAATACCCCACTAGGACATCCAACTATCTCAGCTCATTTCGTGGGAACACCTTCTGAGGTTCGCCCCCAGGTGTTCATGTCCGGTGCAGCTTCAAATATCTTTACTGCTCCCCCATGCTCAGCCATGGCACAGCCTACACTGCTTAGGCCCAGTTTTGACCCCTCAGCTTTCACGTTCCAAACACCTACCTTCCAAATGGAACCTCCTCAGTTTCCCACTTATACTTACCCTCAGCCACCCCAATTTGAGTTCACTGCAGGGCAAGAAAAGACTACCAAAACTCCTGAGCAAGAATAAATTGCGAGAAAGATGAGGAGTATGGAACAAAGCCTCAAGAACATACAAGGTTTGAGTAGGCAGAAAAGTGTGTCCTATGCTGACTTATGCATGTTCCCTCATGTGCATTTACCATTGGGATTCAAAACCCCAAAATTTGAGAAGTACGATGGGCACGGTGACCCTATTGCTCATCTCAAGAAATATTGCAATCAGCTGCGAGGAGCTGGAGGAAAGGAAGAACTACTCATGGCCTATTTCGGAGAAAGTCTGGTTGGGATCGCCTCTGAGTGGTACATGGACCAAGATATATCCCGCTGGCACATCTGGGATGATCTTGCTAAAGATTTCGTTAGGCAGTTCCAGTACAACATTGATATTCCTCCAGATAGGAACTCACTGACAAACTTGAAAAAGAAATCCTCGGAAAGCTTCCGGGAGTACGCAGTTAAATGGCGTGAGCAGGCATCTAGGGTAAAACCTCCGATGGATGAGGCCGAAATGGTCACAGTTTTCCTCCAAGCTCAGGAAGCCAACTACTTCCAAAATATGATGTCCGCTATGGGTAAACCGTTCGCTGAAGCCATTAAGATTGGCGAAATAGTTGAAAATGGGTTGAAAACGGGTCGAATTCTAAGCCAATCCGCTATCAGAGCTACCTCCCAAGCAATTCAGGGTGGGTCTGGAGGAGTAGCAAAGGGAAAGAAAAAGGAAGAAACATCCATGGCAGCGTCGGGTGCAAGAAAACACCATACTCCCAGATCCCTTTTCTCTGAAAGGACCCCGCAGCACTATTACCCTCACCAGGACCTAGCCTATGCTCCTCAGCCATACACGGTCATGAATGCTCAACCTTATGTCCAGCCTAAGCAACAATCCAACCGAAACCAAGCTCTATTTCCGAGAAACCAGCCTCCTTACCAAAACCACTACAACCCCCGTCCTTCACAAAACAACTTTCCCCCTCGTGAACCACCCAGGAGGCCAAATTTTACACCAATCGGCGAATCCTATCCAGTCTGTTTCCAAAGCTTGTCCAAATGGGTCTGCTCCAACCAGTTCCTCAAACAAGGCAAAACCCAGCATCGCCCGCTTACAGAGCTGGTGCCCGATGCGTCTATCACTCAGGGGCGGAAGGGCACGACACAGATGATTGCTGGACTTTGAAGAGAGCAGTGGAGAACTTGATAGAACAAAGGAAGATAGTGCTAAGAGATGAAGATATCCCCAATGTGACCAACAACCCACTGCCAGCCCACAACAACGGGCCGGTAATCGGAATGATTTGTGAGGACAAGGAATTTGACCCAGCGTTGAAGGCCATCATCGCCATCGCGGATGTGGAAAGGAAACCAAAAGCTACCCCGAAGCAAGACAAAGGGGAGAAAAAGAACAAAACCACCCCTCCAAAGTCGGAGAAGAAGATTGAAGTTGAAACTGGGGCAACGCCTCCCAAAGATGTTGTTCTCTATGTCCCTCGAGGCCGCAAAGAAAAGCAGATGACTTTGAGTCCTCCCAGGAGATTCCAGCTAAACAAGACAACCCAAATGTATGTGCCCAAGGGAGCTTATGTGATGTGGGGGCCAATTAATCCACCAAGGCTGAGTGAGCCTGTGGTTATTGGTCGCGCGCCACAGAAGCCTATAATAGATCCTGCCGCTGTGCCCTGGAATTACAACAAATCAGTGGTGACTTACAAGGGCAAAGAAATCTTAGGAGAAGTTCAAGAAGATTACCCTGTTGAAAAGTACTCCAATTTGGAAGAGGTGAACAACGCAACTAGAAAGCGCTTCCCCTCTAAGAAGCCCGTGAGTGCTGAAGAAGCGGAAGCCTTCATTCAAAAGATGAAAATGGCAGATTATGAGGTGATCGACCAGCTTCGAAAATCTCCTGAACAAGTCTCCTTATTATCTCTGTTGATGAGCTTCAACGAACATCAGAAGGTATTGATCAAAACCCTCAACGAAGCATATGTGCCTGTCGAGACTTTTGTAGAGCAGTTGGAGAGAATGGCAGAAAGATTTTTCACAATTAACCAGATCTCCTTCAGCAAAAATGACTTGCCCCCAGAAGGGGCCGCACATAACAAAGCCCTGCACCTAACAGTCAAATGCGAAGGGTACTACGTGAAAAGGGTTATGGTGGACGGAGGCTCTAGGGTGGACATCTGCCCACTCTCAACTCTGCAGCGTATGGAAATCGGGACCGAAAGAATCCGACCCAACAATGTCTGCGTACGAGCCTTCGATGGTATAAAAAGGGACACAATTGGAGAGATCGATCTAATTCTGACCATCGGCCCAGTAGACTTTGAAATAACCTTCCAGGTTCTAGACATGGACACATCCTACAACTTTCTTTTGGGGAGGCCATGGATCCATGTAGCGGGGGCTGTGCCCTCTACTCTTCATCAGATGGTAAAGTTCGAGCATGAGGATCAAGAGATCGTGGTCCACGGGGAAGATGAGCAATCAATTTATCGGGACCCATCAGTCCCATGTCTTGAAGCAAGAGAAGGGAGTGAGCACATAGTTTATCAGGCCTTTGACGTTGTGGTGGCAGACCAGTACGAAGAAGGAAACCCTTGCACCCAACCCTTCCTTTCCATTGCATCAATTATGGTGGCCAAAGAAATGATCCAACATGGCTTAAAACCGGGGAAGGGACTTGGGAAATCCTTGCAAGGGATAGCTGAACCGGTTACCCTGCCTGCCACTGAGAAGTTCTTCGGGGTAGGCTTCCGACCTACTTCAGATGATATAAAATGGGCAGATGACAATGATGGATGGGTTTTTCCACAGCCAGTGCCACATCTGTACAGAACATTTGTCAAGCCGAAATACAATGAAGAGGAGGAGGATGAGGTTTTTACAACCGAAGAGATTGAAGAGATCTGTGGGGCAATGAGGAAGATACTATATGAAACCCACATGGTCCAGGCAGGGGAGGGCTCAAGCACCGCTGAGGTGCTGTATATGGGACCTAATGCCAAGCTGCAGAATTGGAAGGCTATGCCATTCCCAATCAGGCGGGAGTCCCGGTAGACCTGTCCTGCCACTCTTTCTGCATCGCAAGTTATTCCAGGGTGTAACTCGGATGTTTTCTTTAGTTTCTTGTCTTTTAATTTCCAAATGTAAACCCTGTTATCTTCAAATTCCAAGAAATGAAATCAATATTTCATCGTTGATCTTTCTTTATTCTTTCTGATTTTGCCATTTTTTTTTCTCTTTTATTTCTTCTTTCAGTTCTAATAATTCGTCTTTAAATAACACGACATGCTTGCGGACTTCATGCCCAGATCCCAAAACGTTGTCAGACTTCGAAATAATGAATCAAGAGTCGAAATGCAAAGAAGATAAGTTTGAGGAAATGAAACAAAGAGTTGGAACAGTTGAA
Organism: Nicotiana attenuata; assembly: GCF_001879085.1. Classification (NCBI taxonomy): domain Eukaryota; kingdom Viridiplantae; phylum Streptophyta; class Magnoliopsida; order Solanales; family Solanaceae; genus Nicotiana; species Nicotiana attenuata. The sequence continues at coordinate 2,995,442 of NC_031990.1, forward strand.
AGAAAATTGCTTCCAGAGTGGAAAGTTCCATACATTACAACAAGAGTATTGCCAAAAGAGTGCGTTGTACTTGGGACACATCGAAGGAAATGATCCCGAAGCAGCTGTGAATGCGGATGCAGCAAAAAGGTACTATGTTTAGGCTTTCTGCAACAATGACTTTGTTCAATTGGGATGACGAAGGCTTTCATTCTTGCTACCCAAACACTATCAACCCTTTGCAAACCCTTTGAGCCGCCTCTCATTCTTTGGTTACCCTCTTTGGAACCTGGAAGTGTTATTGAAAAATGAAATGAAAAAAAAAAAGAGAAAAAAGGGAAGAAAAGGCAAAGAAAATGAAAAAAAAGAGAAGAAGAAGAGAAAGATGAAAAAAAGAGAGAGAGAGAGAGAGAGAAAAAAAAAATACAAATACAAAAACAAAAGAAAAGAAAAAGAAAACA
>NC_031990.1:2995981-3069918 GCF_001879085.1 Nicotiana attenuata
GGGTCTGGAGGAATGGCTAAAGGCAAAAAGAAGAAGAACAGTGATGGCAGCATCGGGAGGAAGAAGATATCGGGCTCCTAGACCGGTGTTCTCTAAAAGAACCCCTCAACACTACTATCCTCATACTGAAATGGCCTACGCTCCTCCACCTTATGCGGTCATGAATGCTCAACCCTTCGGACGACCGCAACCACAAGCTAACCGAAATCCACCTCCATTCCAAAGAAATCAACCTCCTCACCAGAACCAATATAATCCCCGACCACCGCAAAATAACTTCCGCCCTCGGGAACCACCCAGACGACCAAATTTTACGCCGATTGGTGAACCTTACTCCAGTCTGTTCCCGAAGCTCGTCCAGATGAATCTGCTGCGGCCTATTCCCCAAAATAGACAAAACCCGGAATCTCCAGCTTATCAACGAGGGGTCCATTGTGCCTACCATTCAGGAGCTGAAGGGCATAGTACTGATAATTGCTGGACATTGAAGAAAGCTGTAGAAGATTTGATTGAACAAGGGAAAATAGTGTTGAGGGATGAAGAAGCCCCGAATGTGACCAATAATCCATTGCCCGTTCAAAATAACCGGCCTGTAATCGGGATGATCTGTGAAGACAGAGAATTTGATCCAACATTAAAAGCTATAATTGCTATTGCCGACGCAGAAAAGAAACCCAAGGTACCCCTGAAGCAAGAGAAAGGGGAGAAGAAGAATAAAAGTGTCAAAACTGATCCTGAGAAGAAACCTGAGGCAAAAACAGAGACGGAACCTCTTAAGAATGGAATTCTCTATGTTCGGCGAGGATGCCAAGAAAAAACATTAGTTGTCAGTGCTCCGAGGAAGTTTGAAGTAAAAAGGGAAACGCAAATATATGTACCAAAAGGAGCTTATGTGGTACGGGGGACAATTAAACCGCCTCGGCTGAATGAGCCAGTGGTTATTGGACGCGTACCACAGAAGCCAATGACAGACCCTTCTGCAGTGCCATGGAACTATCAGCAAACAGTGGTTACATACAAGGGCAAAGAAATTTCGGGGGAACTTCCAGGGAAAACCTCTGTTGAGAAATATTCAAATGTACAAGAGGTAAACAACGCCGCTCGAAAGCGCTTTCCGTCCAAGAAGCCAGTGAGTGTTGAGGAAGCAGAAGCCTTCTTCCAGAAAATGAAGATGCCTGATTATGAAACAGTGGATCAATTAAGGAAATATCCTGAACAGGTGTCCCTGCTATCATTGGTGATGAAATCCTCCGAGCATCAGAAGATCTTGATGAAAACTTTGAATGAGGCGTACGTACCAATTGAAACTTCAGTCGAACAGCTCGAAAGGATGGCAGAAAGGTTCTTCGCCATCAATCAACTCTCTTTTAGTAAACATGACTTGCCTCCGGAAGGCGCAACTCACAACAAAGCCTTGCATCTGACTGTCAAGTGTGAAGGTTATTATGTCAAGCGAGTCATGGTGGATGGAGGCTCGGGGGTTGACATCTGCCCACTCTCCATATTGCAAAGGATGGAAATCGGGATAGGAAGGATTCGTCCGAATAATGTTTGTGTGAGAGCTTTTGATGGTGTTAAGAGGGATTCCATCGGTGAAATTGATTTAATATTGACCATAGGCCCGCTGGAGTTCGAGGTAACCTTCCAGGTGTTGGACATGGATACATCTTACAATTTTCTTCTGGGAAGGCCCTGGATCCATGCTGCAGGAGCTGTGCCCTCTACCCTCCACCAAATGGTAAAATTCGAGTATGAAGATCAGGAAATCGTGGTCCACGGAGAAGACGAGCAGTCCATTTATCGTGACCCATCTATCCCATGTTTGGAGGCGAGGGAAGGAAGTGAGCACATTGTTTATCAAGCCTTTGAAATTGTGGTAGCAGATCAGCACGAGGAGGGAAATCCTTGTCCTCAGCCTTTCCTGTCTAATGCTTCAATCATGGTGGCCAGAGAAATGATTAGGCACGGTTTCAAACCAGGAAAAGGGTTGGGAAAAGCTTTATAAGGAATATCCGAGCCGGTAACTCTACCCACAACAGAAAAGTTTTTCGGGATAGGCTTCCACCCTGCTCCAGATGATGAGAAATGGGCCGAGGAAAGAAAGAAAGAAGGATGGGTTCTGCCACAACCATTACCACATCTCTATGATACTTTTGTCAAGCCTAAGTATAGCAAAGAAGAGGACGATGAGTTGTTCACAGCTGAGGAAATCGAAGATATATGTGGAGCTATGAGACAAATGCTTTATGAAACCAACGTGGTTCAGCCAGGGGAAGGGACTAGCACCGCTGAGGTGTTCTATATGGGACCAGATGCTAAACTCCAAAACTGGAAGGCTACGCCATTCCCGATCAGGCGGGAGTCCCGGTAGACTAGCCCTGTCACCTTTTCTGCATCCCGAGTTATTTCAGGGTGTAACTCGGATGTTTCTTTAGTTTCTTGTCTTTAAATTCCTGAATGTAAACCCTGTTATCTTTCCAATTCCAAGAAATGAAATCAATATTTCATCGTCCATTTTTCTCTTTATTCTTTCTAATTTTGTTGTTTTTTCCCTTTTCATCTTTTCTTTTCAGTTATAATAATGCGGCTTTNAGCTGAGCTTTTTTGAAACAGTGGTTGGTTTGTGGTAAGCTGGCCTCACATCGCTATTTCACCAGATCCAAAGGAAATACAGAGATGTCGTCTGAAATGACTCTGCCTGCAATCCCCATACCCGAAGACAGCCCAATCTCTGGGGTCCCGGCCTCTGAGTCTTTTACAGCTGAAGAAAATCAGATCTTGCGCCTGCGATTGATGGAAATGTGGGATGCTTGGAACAACGGAAAAGAACCTCCAAGCACCATTCCCGGATTCCCGGAGTTATTCCCTAGATCTGGAGGTGCTACTACTGTCCCCATCAGCCACCCAAACACTCCTTTGGGGCAACCTACCATAACTGCTCACTTCCTAGGAACACCTTCTGAGGTTCGCCCCCAGGTGTTCCCATCTGGAGCTGCTCCCAACATCTTCACGGCTCCACCCTGCTCCGCAACCACACAACCATCACTACCCAAGCATGCTCTTGACTCCTCGGTCTTCACATTCCAAAATCCCGTCTTTCAGGCTGACCCTCCTCATTATACTCAATATACCTACTCTCAGCAGCCACCATACGAGCTTACACCGGGGCAGGACAAAACCCCCAAAGCCCCAGAGCAGGATGAGATGGCAAAGAGAATGAGAAGCCTCGAGCAGAGCTTAAAAAATATGCAAGGCTTGAGCGGGCAAAAGAGTGTCTCCTATACAGACCTATGTATGTTCCCGCATGTACACTTGCCGTCAGGGTTCAAAACACCAAAATTTGAGAAGTATGACGGACACGGTGACCCCATTGCTCACCTGAAGAAGTATTGCAATCAGTTACGGGGAGCCGGTGGCAAAGAAGAATTGTTGATGGCATATTTCGGGGAAAGCTTAATTGGCATCGCTTCAGAGTGGTATATGGACCAAGATGTCTCGCGTTGGCATATTTGGGACGATCTGGCCCGAGACTTTGTTCGACAATTTCAGTACAACATAGACATCGCGCCAGACAGGAACTCTTTGGCGAATCTTAAGAAAAAGCCTTCAGAAAGTTTCCGTGAATATGCAATTAAGTGGCGCGAACAAGCGTCAAGAGTGAAGCCTCCGATGGATGAGGTAGAGATGGTCACTGTTTTCCTTCAAGCCCAGGAAGCAGATTATTTTTAGAATATGATGTCCGCCATGGGCAAGCCCTTCGCAGAGGCAATAAAAATCGGAGAGATGGTAGAGAAAATGGGCTAAAAATGGGTAGAATTTTGAGCCAATCAGCCATAAGAGCAACCTCCCAAGCCATCCAAGGCGGGTCTGGAGGAATGGCCAAAGGCAAAAAGAAAGAAGAAACAGTGATGGCAGCATCGGGAGGAAGAAGATACCGGGCTCCTAGACCGGTGTTCTCTGAAAGAACCCCTCAACACTACTATCCTCATACTGATATGGCTTACGCTCCCCCACCTTATGCGGTCATGAATGCTCAACCCTTCGGCCGACCGCAACCACAAGCTAACCGAAATCCACCTCCATTCCAAAGAAATCAACCTCCTCACCAGAACCAATATAATCCCCGACCACCGCAAAATAACTTTCGCCCTCGGGAACCACCCAGACGACCAAATTTTACGCCGATTGGTGAACCTTACTCCAGTCTGTTCCCGAAGCTCGTCCAGATGAATCTGCTGCAACCTATTCCCCAAAACAGACAGAATCCAAAATCTCCAGCTTATCAACGAGGGATCCATTGTGCCTACCATTCAGGAGCTGAAGGGCATAGTACTGATAACTGCTGGACATTGAAGAAAGCTGTGGAAGATTTGATTGAACAAGGGAAAATAGTGTTGAGGGATGAAGAAGCCCCGAATGTAACCAATAATCCGTTGCCCGCTCACAACAACGGGCCGATAATCGGGATGATCAGTGAAAACAGAGAATTTGATCTAGCATTAAAAGTCTATAATTGCTATTGCCGACGCAGAAAAGAAACCCAAGGTACCCCCGAAGCAAGAGAAAGGGGAGAAGAAGAATAAAAGTGTCAAAACTGAGCCTGAGAAGAAACCTAAGACAAAAACAGAGACGGAACCTCTTAAGAATGGAATTCTCTATGTTCCGCGAGGACGCCAAGAAAAACCATTAGTTGTCAGTGCTCCAAGGAAGTTTGAAGTAAAAAGGGAAACGCAAATATATGTACCAAAATGAGCTTATGTGGTACGGGGGACAATTAAACCGCCTCGGCTGAATGAGCCAGTGGTTATTGGACGCGTACCACAGAAGCCAATGACAGACCCTTCTGCAGTGCCATGGAACTATCAGCAAATAGTGGTTACATACAAGGGCAAAGAAATCTTGGGAGAACTTCCAGGGAAAATCTCTATTGAGAAATATTCAAATGTACAGGAGGTAAACAATGTCGTTCGAAAGCGCTTTCCTTCCAAGAAGCCAGTGAGTGCTGAGGAAGCAGAAGCCTTCTTCCAGAAAATGAAGATGCCTAATTATGAAACAGTGGATCAATTAAGGAAATATCCTGAACAGGTGTCCCTGCAATCATTGGTGACGAAATCCTCCGAGCATCAGAAGATCTTGATGAAAACTTTGAATGAGGCGTACGTGCCAATTGAAACTTCGGTCGAACAGCTCGAAAGGATGGCAGAAAGGTTCTTCGCCATCAATCAACTCTCTTTTAGTAAAAATGACTTGCCTCCGGAAGGCGCAGCTCACAACAAAGCCTTGCATCTGACTGTCAAGTGTGAAGGTTATTATGTCAAGCGAGTCATGGTGGATGGAGGCTCGGGGGTTGACATCTGCCCACTCTCCACATTGCAAAGGATGGAAATCGGGACGGGAAGGATTCGTCCGAATAATGTTTGTGTGAGAGCTTTTGATGGTGTTAAGAGGGATACCATCGGTGAAATTGATTTGATATTAACCATAGGTCCGGTGGAGTTCGAGGTAACCTTCCAGGTGTTGGACATGGATACATCTTATAATTTTCTTCTGGGAAGGCCCTGGATCCATGCTGCAGGAGTCGTGCCCTCTACCCTCCACCAAATGGTAAAATTCGAGTATGAAGATCAGGAAATCGTGGTCCACGGAGAAGACGAGCAGTCCATTTATCGTGACCCATCTATCCCATGTTTGGAGGAGAGGGAAGGAAGTGAGCACATTGTTTATCAAGCCTTTGAAATTGTGGTAGCAGGTCAGCACGAGGAGGGAAATCCTTGTCCTCAGCCTTTCCTGTCTAATGCTTCAATCATGGTGGCCAGAGAAATGATTAGACACGGTTTCAAACTAGGAAAAGGGTTGGGAAAAGCTTTACAAGGAATATCCGAGCCGGTAACTCTACCCATAACAGAAAAGTTTTTCGGGATAGGCTTCCACCCTACTCCAGATGATGAGAAATGGGCCGAGGAAAGAAAGAAAGAAGGATGGGTTCTGCCACAACCATTCTCACATCTCTATGATACTTTTGTCAAGCCTAAGTATAGCAAAGAAGAGGACGATGAGGTGTTCACAGCTGAGGAAATCGAAGATATATGTGGAGCTATGAGACAAATGCTTTATGAAACCAACATGGTTCAGCCAGGGGAAGGGACTAGCACCACTGAGGTGTTCTATATGGGACAAGATGCTAAACTCCAAAACTGGAAGGCTACGCCATTCCCGATCAGGCGGGAGTCCCGGTAGACTAGCCCTGTCACCTTTTCTGCATCCCGAGTTATTTCAGGGTGTAACTCGGATGTTTCTTTAGTTTCTTGTCTTTAAATTCCTGAATGTAAACCCTGTTATCTTTCCAATTCCAAGAAATGAAATCAATATTTCATCGTCCATTTTTCTTTTATTCTTTCTAATTTTGTTATTTTTTCCCTTTTCATCTTTTCTTTTCAGTTATAATAATGCGGCTTTAAATAACATGACATGCTTGTGGACTTCATGCCCAGACTCAAACACGCTGTCTAATTGTGAAATAATGAATCAAGAACCGGAATATGATGAAGAAGAGACTTTTAGGGAAATAAACCGAGAATTGAAACAATTTAAGAACAAACCTAAGCCAAATCTGAATGACACTGAACCGGTTAATTTGGGAACTGCCGATGAAATAAGGGAAACCAAAATAAGAATTCACACAGATGAGCAAACCCGAGATGCAATAATCCAACTCCTGTTTGAATTTAAAGATGTGTTTGCTTGGTTGTATGACGACATGCCAGGACTGAGTATGGATCTAGTGGTGCACAAATTGCCAATTTACCCCGATTGTCCTCCAGTACAGCAAAAGCAAAGGAAGTTTAAAACTGATATCAGTGATAAGATCAAAGAAGAAATCACAAAACAATTGAAGGCGGGGGTAATCCGAGTGGTCCGATATACTACATGGCTAGCCAATGTGGTTCCAGTGCCAAAGAAAGACGGGAAACCCCGGGTGTGTGTGGACTACCGAGATTTGAATAGGGCAAGTCCCGAAAAAAAATTCCCGTTGCCTAACATTCATATCCTTGTTGATAACTGCGCCAAACATGAAATACAGTCCTTCGTGGATTGTTACGCAGGATATCATCAGGTGTTGATGGATGATGAAGATGCGGAGAAGACAGCTTTCACTACACCCTGGGGTACCTACCGTTATCGGGTCATGCCACTTGGGTTGAAGAATGCTGGGGCAACCTACATGAGAGCCATGACCACCATTTTCCACGATATGATGCATCAAGAAATAGAGGTGTATGTGGATGATGTAATCATTTAGTCCCGAACTCAGAGTGACTATGTTCGAGATTTGAGAAAGTTCTTCGAACGGCTGCGCAAGTATGATCTGAAGTTGAATCCAACTAAATGTGCCTTCGGAGTCCCATCAGGCAAACTCCTAGGTTTCATCGTTAGCAGGAGAGGTATTGAGTTAGATCCCACAAAGATAAAAGCCATTCGAGATTTACCTCCTCCAAGAACTAAGAAGGATGTGATGAGCCTATTGGGCAGGTTACACTATATCAGTCGGTTCATCGCTCAACTGACTACCACCTATGAGCCCATATTCAAATTGTTGAAGAAAGATGCAGCAATCAAATGGACATCCGAATGTCAAGAGGCCTTCGACAAAATCAAGGAATATTTGTCCAATCCTCCAGTATTGGTCCCACCGGAGCATGGGCGACCTCTATTCTTGTATCTGACAGTGTTGGAAAATTCTTTTGGCTGTGTTCTTGGGCAGCATGGTATAACCGGAAGAAAAGAGCAGGCAATTTACTATCTGAGCAAGAAGTTCACCAGCTACGAGGCCAAGTACACTTTGTTGGAAAGAACATGTTGTGCTCAGACATGGGTCGCTCTAAAGTTGAGACACTATCTTCAAGCCCACACCACCTATCTAATAACCAGGTTAGATCCTTTGAAGTACATATTCCAGAAACCGATGCCCACTGGGAGACTAGCAAAATGGCAAATCTTGCTCACTGAATTTCACATAGTCTACGTTACTCGCACGGCAATGAAGGCCCAGGCGTTGGCAGATCATTTGGCTGAAAACCCGGTTGACGAGGAATACCAACCATTGAGCACATATTTCCCAGATGAGGAGGTAAATTCAGTAGAAGCCATCTCTGAGGACACTCGTGCTTGGAAAATGTTCTTTGACGGAGCAGTAAATGCAAGATGCGTAGGCATTGGGGCAATCTTGAAATCACCCAATGGTCAGCACTAACCAGCTACAGCAAGGCTCCGATTCTTCTGCACAAACAATACGGCTGAGTACGAAGCCTGCATCATGGGCATGAATATGGCAATTGACCAAGATGTTGAAGATTTATTAATCATGGGGGACTCTGATTTGATTATCCGGCAAGCCCAGGGAGAGTGGGAGACTCGAGATATTAAGCTCATTCCCTATCGACAGCATGTGGAAGATCTCACCAAACGCTTCAAGTCGATAGAGTTCAGGTATATCCCTCGGTGTCACAATGAACTAGCCGATGCACTCGCCACTCTAGCTTCAATGCTGCCTTACCCAGGCAATGCCCATATTAAAATCTAGAGGGTCACCTCTAGAAATTCAAATCAAAGAAAAGAACGGGCATTGTAATGCAGTCGAGACGAAACCCGGCATTCAGCCCTGGTATCATGATATCAAGAGATTTCTGAAAACACAAGAATACCCCGAGCAAGCCACTGGAGATCAGAAAAGAACCATTAGACGGCATGCGAGTGGTTTCTTCTTAAGCGGTGATGTTTTGTATAAAAGGACCTCAGACCTCAATTTGCTAAGATGTGTTGATGCTGAGGAAGCCGAAAGAATTATGCATGAAGTACACGCGGGAGTATGTGGACCTCATATGAATGGTTATGTGCTGGCAAAGAAAATTCTGCGAGCAGGGTATTACTGGATAACTATGGAAAAGGACTGTTTCAGCTTTGTTCGAAAATGCCATCAGTGTCAGGTGCACGGTGATTTGATTCATGCACCTCCAACAGAACTCCATCCGATGTCAGCGCCTTGGCCATTTGTTGCTTGGGGTATGGATGTCATTGGGCCGATCGAGCCAAAAGCTTCGAATGGGTATAGATTTATATTGGTGGCAATCGACTATTTCACAAAATAGGTTGAGGCCATCACTCTCAAGTCGGTCACCAAGAAAGCTGTGGTAGACTTTGTGCACTCTAATCTCATTTGCCGCTTTGGCATTCCTGCAACTATCATTACCGACAATGATGCAAATTTGAACAGTCGTCTGATGGGAGAGGTATGTGAACAATTCAAGATAACGCATAGAAACTCTACTCCTTACCGGCTAAAAGCCAACGGTGCTGTTGAAGCAGCAAATAAGAACATCAAGAAGATTTTGAGAAAGATGATTCAAAGCTCCAGGCAATGGCATGAAAAGCTACCTTTCGTATTACTCGGGTATCGTACCATAGTGCGTACATCAATTGGAGCGACACCGTACTTGTTGGTTTACGGTATTGAAGCTGTCATACCTGCAGAAGTAGAAATTCCTTCACTCCGGATAATTGTTGAAGTGGAGATTGAGGACAGTGAGTGGGTTAAGACCCGGCTAGAGAAATTGTCATTAATTGATGAAAAACGGATGGCCACAGTTTGTCACGGGTAGTTATACCAACAAAGAATGGCCCGCGCTTATAACAAGAAAGTGCGCCCAGGAATTTTGAAGTGGGACAGCTTGTACTCAGACGCATTCTCCCTCATCACCAGGAAGCAAAAGGGAAGTTTGCCCCTAATTGGAAAGGTCCATACATAATCCGAAAGATATTGCCAAGAGGAGCACTATATTTGGGAGACGTCGAAGGAAATGACCCTGAAACAGCAGTCAATGCAGATGCAGTCAAAAGGTACTATGTCTAGGCCTCTTGCGATGATGGCTTTTGTGCAATTAAGATGATGAAGGCTTTCTTTCGCGCTACCCAAACACTATCAACCCTTCGTAAACCCTTTGAGCCGGTTACGCTTCTTTGGCTACCCTCTTTGGAACCCGAAAGTACAAAAAAAAAAGAGAAAAAATATATATGATGAAAGAAAAAAGAAAAAAAAGAAAAAAAAAGAAAGAAAAGGAAAACAAAACAAAAACGAAGAAAATTGTCCCTGAACTACGTTTGACTTGATTCCGAAAGGATACGTAGGCAGCCTCTCTCTAGGGTTCAATCACACCAAAACAAAAATCCCAATTTCCCCAAAAAATGAAACTGGTGCAGAAGATATAATGGTTCGGCCATGAATCCGCCGAAATAGTTCCAAGTTGTAGTTCCGCCAAAATCCTTTTTACCCCAAAACCTTGTCCAGGTCCTTCCGATTAATTGACAAAGGCATGGAAGTGGAAAACGTCGTCGTTGGAATCTGACACAGAGAGAAATAAAATGAGAGAGTCTTATTGGTGAAAACCTTCGGGCACCATAAGGCGATGGTGAGTAGAGAAAATGAAAATGAGAGAGTCCGCTTAGTGAAAACTCGCAAAGAGCACTATCGGGCGACGTCGAGAAGAGAAATGAGAGAGGTCGATTGGCGAAAAACTGCAAAGGGCGCTGTCGGCCGAAAAGAAGACATCTCATCACTGAAAGAGTCCTAGCAAGGTTCCCTGGTTTTCAAATGTGGAACAATGGAAGCTGGAAAGTTTGTGTGGGTCGGGCGTCCAGTCCAAGAAGCATGTCATGTCATTTGAAGCCAGCATGCACCCCAGATAAGTCCTTCTTTTCCCCCGAAAGGGATGCTTCTCTTTAAAATCATATGCTTGCCTTTTGCATACTGTTCTTTGAATCCCTTTCGGTTTAACTCTGATTCCGTAACAATTACAAAGAAAAGGTGGCAGGACCGGTTTCACAGGGCTCCGCCTGGTCAGAGTCGAAGAAAATACCCAGCCTCAGCGAGTGCGTCAGGCCAATCCCGACTGACCATAGTGGTTGATGATTTCGAAGCAAAGACATTGGGAAAAGAAAGAAAATCAAAGGCAAGGGAAGAATAAAGTGAAAAGGCAAGAGCCCGCAGGGGCGAGTCATAATGAAGTCCTGAGAGTTGAACCCGGTCGGCTTGAAAAGAGATTCATCCTCAAAGCAGCAAAGTTCTCAACGGAAATGGGGCCGGGATCAAGCAATTGAGATGATCAAGTCCACAAAACCAACCACCGTTTCAAACTAACAAATTGTTCTTTGTTGAAAACAGGTCTAATTCAAAGCAACCATGGAAGAAGCAGGTGCAATCCAAAAGGAAATAAAATGTGCAAGCGCTGAAACAGTTTGGCAGCAGGAAAACGACCAAAAAGGAAGTTTCCCCCCAAATTCTTTCATGCGTTTTGCTAAATAAAAAGGAAAACATATAAAGAGGAAAACAAAAGAAAAGAAAAGAAAGAAGAAAGAAATAAAAATAAAAATCCCAAAAGAAAAACAAATCATGGTAGCATAAGATCCCATTCCTTAAATATCCCAGCCAAAACACCGAGGATCTCCCGGCCAAAAATCGAGGAGCTTTTTCTTTCCAAATCCCGGCCAAATAACCGAGGATCTCCCGGCCAAAAAACCGAGGAGCCTTTTCTTTCCAAATCCCGGCCAAAAAATCGAGGATCTCCCGGCCAAAAAACATTTTCCGGGAGGAGCTTTTTCTTTCCAAATCCCAGCCAAAAAATCGAGGATCTCCCGGCCAAAAAACCGAGGAGCCTTTTCTTTCCAAATCTCGGCCAATAAACCGAGGATCTCCCGGCCAAAAATCGAGGAGCCCTTTCATTCCAAATCCCGGCCAAAAAATCGAGGATCTCCCGGCCAAATAACCGAGGAGCTTTTTCTTTCTAAATCCCGGCCAAAAAACCGAGGATCTCCCGGCCAAAAAACCGAGGAGCCTTTTCTTTCCAAATCCCGGCCAAAAAACCGAGGATCTCCCGGCCAAAAAACCGAGGAGCCTTTTCTTTCCAAATCCGGGCTAAAAAACCGAGGATCTCCCGGCCAAAAAACTGAGAAGCTTTTTCTTTCCAAATCCTGGCAAAAAAATCAAGGATCTCCCGGCCAAAAAACCGAGGAGCTTTTTCTTTCCAAATCCCGGCCAAAAACCGAGGATCTCATGGCCAAAAAACCAAGGATCCTTTTCTTTCCAAATCTCGGCCAAAAACCGAGGATCTCCCTGGCATAACCCAAGGAGCCTTTTCTTTTCAAATCCCGGGCAAAAAACTGAGGATCTCCCCGGCATAACCCAAGGAGCTTTTTCTTTTCAAATCCCGGCCAAAAAACCGAGGATCTCCCTCGCATAACCCAAGGAGCTTTTTCTTTCCAAATCCCGGCAAAATCCGAGGATCTTTCTTCTTTCCGTCCCGGCATAACCCGAGACCCTTTTTCTTTTTACGGCATAACCCGGTCATAACTTGGATCCATTCACAAGGATACAAAATCATGATTTGATCGCTTAGATATGTGTCACAACTAACTCACAAAATTTTCCTAGTGAAAACTGGGGCAGAAAATTTCGTTCGTTTGTTTGTTTTGGTATCTTAAGCAGGTCGACCTCAAGACGCAAGGGCGAGATGACTTATGGAATGAGTCTCAATCCAGAGTCAAGAAAAGAAGAAAAGGACAAAAAGAAATAAACTCAAAAGTGAAGCAAGCAAGGGTGCAGATTTCTCAAAATCTGATTATAGTCACAAGCTCCGCTGATCCTATTTTGACCCAATGCTGCATGAAGAAGTAAACACCTACAACTTGCGAGCATCAAGATTCAGATCGAAGTTCACAGCAAAATCAGCTAAGACTCAAGATCAAGTTTCAAGAGAATTATAGATAGGAATCTTGTAACTCATAGTTGATAGGCATAGCTAGCTTAGCTTTGGATTTTCCTTTTGGTGTAATAAGGAGGTCAGCAAGCAGTAGCAGCAGCAACATCAGTGAAATCACAGCTATTGGTAGTCCCAGCTACCAAACCTTCCAGAACTACACTGACCTGATTCCTTCATAGCCAAGGATATGTAGGCAACCTTTGAAGCAGGGTTCAGTCAGACGGTTTTCAAAACGCTTCTCATGGAGTGCCGAGCAGGCAAAAATCCTTCATGGTGCTCATTTATCTTTGCCCGAAAACCCTTCGTGTCTTCGAGCAAAAAGGGGCAGCTGTGAGCACGTGATTTTTGCCACGCTTAAAATTACTCCTATAAAATTCCTTAGAATTAAGATTTTTCTTTTATTATTTGAATTTTAGGAATTAATCGCATGATTTTGTGTCTTGTTTGCATTTTGTGGGCATTTCTAATTGATATAATTTCAAAAATACAAAATAGTGTGCATTTTAATATTACAAAAATAAAGAAAATAATAAAAGTGATTCTTTTTGCATCTCTACTTTTAATTTTTAAAATTTGTCTTAAGTTTTTTTTTTAAAATTAGGAATTAGTTAATTTTGGAAATTAATTAGTATAATTTCAGAGTCAATTTGGGTCTTTTATTTTTAATCTTACATTTAATAAAATCAGAAAATAATAAAAAGCAAAAAGAAAAGAAGAAACAAATAAAAGGAAATTTGAAATAAAAGCAGGCCACCAATTTTGGGGCCGAATTTGGTTGAAATGGCTAAAATTCCCCAAGCCCATTCCATTCGTCCAGCCCAGATCTGTGAATTACCCGGTCCAGTCCCCAGGCTAACAAAACGACGCCGTTTGGCGTCAATAAATCTAGGCCATCTATCCTCTTTGATCTAATGGCTCATAATCGATCCTCATTTTTAATAAAAGTGTCTGAAAAATTGTAGAAACCCTAAAGACCAAACCTGTCTTCCTCGTACCTTAGCTCCACCACCGCCCTCCGCCGTCCGCCGCTGTCGGAAATCGCCTACGGCGGCGGCGAACCTCCAACGACCACCAAATCAACACCCTTGAACCACCTTCCTTTCCTCTTTCCAAATTTACAATCCTTTTCCCTCAAAACCTAGCCAATTTTCTCAAATATCAAATCGAAATTCCGGACAAAACCCTAAATTCTCTAAATCTCGCCAAATTAACACCAAACCACCCTCTTCCCTCCCTCATTACGAATTCCCTATCATCTTCCCTCAAAACCCACCAGAGCTTCTCGAATTTCAGATCTTAGAGCGGCAGAACCCTAGAAGTCTGAATTACTCGAGTTCTCCCCAATTTCCTAAGTCCAAAGTTTGAGTCGAGCTACGAAATAATGTGTTCGTTTGTTCTTGGTGAAAAACACACGTTTACATCATTCCGGTGCTTGAATCGGCGTTCAGCTTTGTTTATCCTTGCATAAGTAAGTTTTTCTTTTCTTTTATTGTTTGATTTCTCTGTTATTAAGATTAGTTTAAGCGTAGTTCTTGTTGTTAATTCATAGTCAGTGTTCTAGGTTTTAGTTTAAGTTTTTTGATTGTTCGTTTTAAGTCAGTAAGGTTTCTTCTCATTTGATTAATTTTTCTTTATGTTAATTGATTCTGTTTGTTTTAGTCTTTACTTTTAGTTTAATTTTGTTCTGTTTTTTGCTTTGGTTTGATTTTGGTTTGGTTTCGATTGAATAATTCTTGATTGTTACTGAATTTGGCCTCAGTTTAATTTTATTTGAATTGCTGAATTGTTTAGTGAATAAATTTAGTTTGGATTAACAGTCTAATTAGATTCAATTCCCATGTTCTGGTTAGTTGGGATGAGTGATTAGTTCAACTTTAGGATTTGTTTGGACTTAGCCGAACTTTCAGTTCCTGTGAGTAATTAATTATAGTTACTGACCAAGGTAAGAGGGTTGGGGTTTAGTTTGATTAGGCTATGTAATTTAGGGGTACGAACAAGGGTAGTATAGGCATTCCTAAATAGAAAACAATACTGTAGATTAAGATAGAATTCCCTAGAATCTTCTAGAATAGGGCCTTAGCTATAATTTCAAGAACTTAGGATAATAACTTAGGCAACAAGTCAAGATTCTAAGGACTAAACTAAGCAAAAATTTGAAAATAAAAGAGGGACTTAGCGGTAAAGTGAAAATCTGTAGGCAGCCCTAATTTTGTCTATAAAGGGCANTCCAGGTACTCATTTGGCCTCATACAATTGTGAAGACTCAATGTAGGATTGCTGAAGTATATGAAATGATGAAATATTATTACATTTGATCTATGAAGTCTCCCGTTCCTTGTTTAGCTTAAAGGCATAGAGTAGTTTTGTTTATTTGAACAATATATGGATTTGTAATTAATTAGACTGCTGGACCTTTTAGAATTGCATGAACTTTCTGCCCTTACATTAGTTTAGTATTGATTTGTCGGTAATTAGAACATTGAACCTTTTAGAGTCATGTGAATGTATTTTCAAACAGTGTTAGTTTAGAATTGCATGAATATGTTCTGCCAATAACTCATGTATTAGATTTTCACGTTAGTTCATGTATTAATTTGATTTGAACTTGTAGTTTAGACTCATGTGTTGTCATGTACGGATTCACTTGGTTCGTTGTATACTGATTTAAATTGCAACTCACAGGAGTCCATTTATATTTGGCGATTCAGGTGTAATTTTGGAATTAACTACTGGTTAAGTTCCAGGTGGATCACATTAATTAGTTCATGGCAGGCACGAAGTGATTGCGTAGTAACACCTGAATTAAATAAATGGCACGCTTGTTTTACAAAATAGTTAAGATCAATAATGAGGCAAGACAACCAGGCCCTTACATTCAAATGATAACTGGGCCTAGTGTCATCTTAAGAAGCCCAAAGCTGGGCAAATTTAAAAGCTGTATTTCCTTCTGCCTATATAGGGCCAGGTTTGCAGGCCCAAAAACGCTGGAATCAAAAAATCCTTTAAATTATATTAGGAATATGGGGATTGATTTGCAAATATAAGTTTAGGTTCTCGAGTTAAGTAGCGGGTTCAAATTAGGAGGGTTTCCCTTTTGTTTGAATTCGGACTTGAACCCGAGACCCGAATTTATAGATGTGAATTAGTTAGGCCCTTTTAGAGACAAAAACTAAATTGAAAATCATAGGTCACTTTGCTCTGGTCTTTAAACAATAAAGTGAGATGAGCTTCGCCAAACAAAATACATAAATCGCGGGGCCCTCATTAAATGCTTAATTAAAAATACTTAGAATTCGGGGCGTGCCGTTTAGCGAATTCCACGGCCCTCCGCAAAGATAATAACCCGTTAGTCGATTTAGGCGCACTTTTTAATAATTTTACCTTCTTAAATACGGGTGTGCATTTCATGCGACCCAAATCCAAATCCAAAAACGTTGAATAAGAATGTGTCGAGGATCCGGGTGCATTTCACGTGACGTATCCGAAAACACGTTTTTAAACAACGTTCACTTTCATAAAAATAATTAAAAGCGATAAATAATTATAAAATTGCACTATAGGTTTGAACATGTATAAAAATCAGATTTTTAGCCATTTATAATAATTTAAGCGACCGTGCTAGAACCACGGGATCCGGGGGTGCCTAACACCTTCCCTCGGGTCAACAGAATTCCTTATTCAGAATTTTTGGTTAGCAGACTCCAATTGGGAAGTCGACAATTTTCCTCGATTTGGGATTTAAGTTAAACCGGTGACTTGGGACACCAAAAGCCAATCCTATCCCAAGTGGCGACTCTAAAAATAAATAAATAATCCCATTTCGAATAATGTCACTTTAAATGGAAAAACTCCCTTATACATTATCCTTCGGGGTAGGTGTGTAAAAAGGAGGTGTGACACTAATGAGGCATAGGTTGTTCGGTTCATCTGATCAGTCTAATTGCTGATTGAGTAGAGTGGATGGCTCTTGAGAGTGGTTCTAATGGGTTCAAGATTTTACATGTAATAATTGGAGATTTTCAGGTTGTATATTTGGCTAGAAACTGAGGTTTGCACTGGAGGGTGTCAAGACTCGTGCTATTTCTATATCATTATGGATTCTACACATCAGTATCTGGAAGGTGAAGGTAATGGCTTTAGATTCGCAGGAAGTCTCTTCGCGGAAAGTATTTCAAATGTGGTGCTTTTGGGGGTATTTGAGAGAGTAGTCAGCGGCTTATGAAACGTAGGGCGGTGTGGCTTTCTGCTTGTGTCTCGTGTGGCGAGTCTGGGTCGAGGATTGTGGTGTTATAGCGAGAAGAAGTATCAAGTTGAAGGTAAATCAGAAGGAACTTGGATAGATAGGACAGCTTGGTAGTAGGCGGGGTCGGCATGGTAAGGATATGATTAGTTCTTGGGGTGCTTACGAGGTAATGAGTTTCTACAGGTGTTTCGCGGAAATGCTCTTGGGTTTTAGTGGCCTGCGTAGCTTGGTTGAGTTAGAAGGATTTAGTCCTGACGGTTTAGTTTTGTGGAAATGGAATTCGGAGAGTTATTGATGGTTTCTACCATGGTTAGAGATGTATATTTTCTACGAGCGTAAGGAGCATGGGATGTATAGTGATTTTCTTCTAGATGGGATCACTAGAAAGTTCTTGGCTAGTTGAGTACGTAGTTGCTTGTGGCTCGGAAGGGATATAAGGTTCTCATGTTTATCCTAGGATGGCATGACATAGGCGGTATGTTGTGTAGGATGGAGATTTGCATGTGTAAGGTCACGGTTCAGTTTTGAAAGGAAGGTCACAAATTCTTAGGTAGCATGGACAGTTTCAAACGACTTGATAAATGAGATCACTAATTGGTGTGGCTTGATGAGGGCATACATTTTAGAAAGGGCGATGTGTTTGAGTTGAGGATACTTCATTAGTATTGCGACACTCTCTTGTTGGATCGACTGTTGATATTCGAGTTTGCTTGGTGGCACAGAAGAATTATAGGACAACCTCTCGTGGAATGATTGGGTATTAGAGGTGTGTTGTATATTCGGACGGTGGAGTTGGGATCGGATATGGTGATTCGCGTGCTGTATGGATTTGGAGACTGGGAGTCCTCATAAACAGGTTAGGTCATGGTTGTGGACCGCGTATAACGGTCTTGTGTGGTAACTATTGGAGGTTTGGAGACCCGAGTGGATCCTTGTTGCTTAGTATGCTAGATGTTGGTGTGATATTGGGTATGGACTGGTTGTCTCCTTGCCGTGTTATTCTGGGTTATTGCTAGGACGGCGACGTTGGCTATGCCGGGAAAGCCACAGATTGAGTGGCAAGGTTCAACGGATTATGTTCCCAATAGGGTGGTTTCATTTTTGAAGACCTAACGGATGGCTGGGAAGGGTTGTCTTTCTTATTTGGCCTTCGTGATGGATGTCAGTGCAGAGACTCCTTGGTGAGGGATTTTCTGGATGTGTTTCCTGCTGCCGGGCATGTCGCCAGACAGGGCACCGTATCGTATGGCACCGGCGGATTTAAAGGAGTTGAAGGAGCAGCTTCAGGAACTCCTTGATAAAGGGTTCATTGGTAGGCCAATAGGGATGTGTGTTCTACATCGAGTTGGCATGGTTGACTCCGAGTTGTATTGTTGAGGGATGTGTTGATTCGATTGTTATTGAGCTTATTAGTGATCTGGGGAGATCTATGAGTTACCTTTCCGTGTTGCGAGGCGTTAGGATTTGTTGGTTATAGGCACATGTGGTGCGATTTTATTGGGGTCTCTCAGTGGGATTCGAGGGGGAAGAGTATTGGGTATTGCTCGGCGGATGGCGTATCGGTTGTGTCCTTTCGGGTTTGTGTAATGATATGTGAATTGCTTCGCCGTGGTTATGATGATTTGATTTGGTTGTAGACATCAAATTGCGCGTGGTTGTCGATTTTGAGCATAGTAACTTGAGGTGTTTCATGTGGACTAGTGTTTGGATAGGGTCGCATATTGCAACGGAGTTATGTTGAGGTATGACCCTCCGGGTTGGATTTGTGTGATCAGTTTCTACGATGTGTGATGGGTTCTCAGCATTGTGTGTGGGGAGTACTGGAGAGCTTGCGGTACAGCCCTCTCATTTGAGTCATTTTTTCATGATTTGAGTACATTCGGGTTGTTGCTTATTGGTGCGCGGATTGCACAAGTTGTGGCTTTAGATTGTATTGATGTGTCATGTCACCAGAGTAGTTGTGTTGGATTAGATGAGATCGTTGGGATCTAGAATGAATACAAACGGATTCGGTTTCAGCGTGTTGGAAGGATAATATCGATGTTCGTCTCAGAAATTTGCTATGGTCCTTGCCAAAGGAAAAATGGCTTCACGAATGGTTGATCTGGTGAGTTGTTAGGACTTCCTATGTGTGTCACTATCATTGGCGGTATATGGAAGTATTGGAACGAGGCTTTATTTGATAAAAGGTTTATTATCGAAATTCGGATGTTTTGAGCAACTGCCGTGATTAGAAGTTATCGCTACAAGTGTTTGAGTTATGTGGTATGTCATGTAACTGCACCTGAGGTTGCGAATATGGGTTATTACAGCTTGTTCGGGCTTATTCAGAGTATAAATGTGAGATTCTAATCTTGTAGATGATTTCAGAAGTGGAAATGTGGTTCTAAGGTTGATGGGCTAGGTTGGACTGCGAAATTTTAGTTACATTGTGTTATCGGACCTATATGAGATAGGGTGACGTGGGATCACCCCCGGGTATCTGCATGGTAAAGTTATACAGCGACTTGCTGGATTTTGGAAAAACTATGCGCACGTTCGAGGATGAACGTATGTTTAAGTGGGGGAGGACGTAACGACTCGACCGGTCATTTTGAGCTTTTGCGCTTTGCTCGCTAAATAGGAGTACCCAAGGGCTCACGAGGAATATATAGGAAATGAGAAAACGCAGATGACACATATGAATAGATACACCCTAGATCAAATAATACCAAAGCATCGCTACCGCAAACAGAAATAATACATGTGATCACGACATCTGAGGCCACGGCATTTGGTCTAGCCGGAAAAGCATAGAACCTAGCTGGAGCCTGATTGGCTGGACTCCGCCAGACAGAACAATAGCTGGCTGACCTCCCCCTGCCTGGCCTCCACCTCTAGGACGGCCCCTACCCGCCCGCCCTCTGCCTTTGGGTGGCCGGATAGCTGGTGATGCAATCATGAGCTGCTAGCCCTACTGCACTGCTTTGCCCCGAAGCATGGGGCAGAACCTCTGCACATGACTAAAATCTCCACACTCAAAACAACCTCTCGGTACGGTGATTTGCTGCCCTGAAGCCTGACCCTGATGGCCTAAATACCACTAGAATAACCCTGAATAGCCGATGAGTGATATGAACTCTCTAGCATGGCACTAAAGTACGTACTAGAAGAACCCTGATGCCCTGAGTACCCAATGGAAGAACCTTTAATAACTGGTAAGAACTCTCTGGCGTGGCACTAAAATAGGGTCGCGCTAGAGCACCCCGAGGAGGTGGCGCTGCTGGATATGTGGGCCTCCTAGGCTGACCCCTCCCGAACTGACCTCGGCCCCCAGCTGGGGCACCACTAAACTTACCAGAATAAAGGACCCTCTTGTCCCGCTGCAACTGCTCTCCACCCCTCTGATGGTAACGCTCAATCCTTTGAGCAATCTCTACTACTAGCTGGTAAGAAGTCCCATCTCAACCTCCCGGGCCATAGTAGCCTGAATACCTGAGTGAAACCCCGCAACAAGCCTCCGCACTCGCTCCGCCTCAGTAGGAAGTATCATAAGTGCATGGCGAGACAAATCAGAGAATCTCGCCTCATAATTGGCCACCGACATCTGACCCTGCTGGAGCTGCTCAAACTGGAACCACAACTCTTCCCTCCGAGAGGGTGGAATATACCTGTCCAAGAATAGGCGTATAAACTGGTCCCAAGTAATTAGAGGAGAACCTGCTGGTATGCTAATGAGATAAGACTTCCAGCATCTATGGGCCCTGCCCGCTAGCTGAAAAGTAGTGAAATCCAGCCCGTGGGACTCTAATATACTCATGTTGTGCAGTCTGTCCCTGCACCAATCAATGAAGTCCTGGGGGTCCTCATGTCGCTCACCTCCGAAGATAGGAGGGTGTAGCCTAGTCCACCTATCCAATGGCTTCTGCGGCTCATTGACCGAAGTTGGTCTAGGCTCAGGTACCGCTGCTGCAACTGGCTCGGCACCGCCCAAGGGTAGTGATCCCGGGGTCTTATATACGGCAACTGCACATCCCAGAGCCTGAGCAGTAGGCGTATGTGCTCCCCCTCTCGCTTGAGTTTGTGGCTGGGTCTGTTGGAAATAAACCATCCTGGATATCCAAGAAAAGCAGCATTCAGCCCATAACCTCCTAAAAGCCCGGTGCTGACATGAATCGACCAGGGCTGGCTCTGCTGCGGGCACCTCACCCTGCTCCTCAATAATGGGATCTTCCACAGGATCCGCTGGTGGTGAAACTGGGGAACCTCTGGGGCGTCCTCATCCCCTACCTCGGGCTGCTGTTCTCCCTCAGCCTCTGCCTTTGTTTCTAGCAATAGGGGGAGCAGTCCCTCCCGAGTCTGGAATGTACACTGTGTGCGTTCTAACCATCTGTGAGAGAATAATATAAGAAAATTAATACACCATCAACTGCACGATCAGAGATGAATAAAGAGTAGTTTCCTAACACCCTATAGCCTTTCGAAGATAAGTACGGACGTCTCCGCACCAATCCGTAAGACTCTATTAGGCTTGCCCATAACTTATGAGGCCTTCGTGAACCTAGTGCTCCGATACCATGTTGTTACGATCCAATTCTATTATAGGCCGTGATGGGGCCCAACGCCGCCGCTAGGCAAGCCAACTGTGAACTAATCACATGATTTCCCTTTTTAATAGATTTCCAAGTAATTAATCTTTCCTTAATTTAAAAGATTTAAAAAATAACAGATATAGAATAGATAAAACAAAAGCAGCTAAGTTCAATCATAACCATAGCAATAAACCAAAACCACAAGTCTACTAGTGTGTGTGCCAAGACCTGGTGTCACAAATGTATGGGCTACTAGTAGAATATAAAAAAGATTATTACTCTACTGTCTGAAATGAAATAGAAAGAACAATAAACAAAAGAAAGACTCTGGCTGCTGCAGAACGGCTCGGAAGGAAGCTCACCGTATAGTCTCGTATCAGGGATCAAGTATGCGCGCTGGATTGATGTCCAGATGCACTTGCCTCGGATCCTGCACATTGAGTGCAGAAGTGTAGCGTGAGTACATAAAAAATGCGTACTCAGTGAGTATCCAGTCTAACCTCGAAAAAGTAGTGACAAGAGATCAACTTTGACACTTACTATAAGCTAACAATAAAATGTCAAAATAATAACTAAGCATGGATTACATAAAATATAGCTGAAAACTCAATAATAGGGATAATAAACATTTATTCCACTAAGAGTATATCTCAAGTTTACTTTCTATCATTTAACTATTTATATTTCAAGTCAATGAACATTATCAATTATAATTGGTTCCAAAGATTTATCACGCGCAAATTATGCCGAGGTCATACGGCTCTATCTAACATAATAATATTTAAACTGTGTACTGCCGAGGGTCGAACCGCAAGAACCATAGATGCATCTATCTACTACTGAGGAACTTTTTATGTAATTTAACATGAATACTTTATTTGGATATTCATTTTTTTAAGAAGACGAAACATCTAAACTTAAAGGCCGAAAAACGAAAATCCGAAATATCCAAACCGATTATTCCAAAATCGAAATTAAAAATTCTGATCCAATCCAAGATAATTTGGATTGGATTTGGATTGTCATTTATTTAATCCTAAAATCTGATATTCAAATCAAAATTTCCATATCCAATCCGGACTGCCCGAACGCCCGCCCTACCTTAGGTTGCTTCTACATCAACGAAGACCTCGTAAGTCTTAAATATTTTTCCTATTGCCAACAGGTCAAACATATGTACTGATTTAGGTAAACTTATGTACTCCCTCCATTCCAATTTATGTGAACCTATTTGACTGGGCACAGAGTTTAAAAAAAATGAAGACTTTTAAAATTTGTGAGCCTAAACAAGTCAAAAAGGGGTCTAGAGTATTTGCGTGGTTATAAATGCTTCTCATTAAGGGTAGAGTTGGAAGTTTAAGCTAAATTATTTTCAAATTTATAAGGGATCATTCTTTTTGGAACGGACAAAAAAGGAAATAGGTTCTCATAAACTAGAACAGAGGGAGTACTAATTTAGGAGGAATAATAGGAGACCTATTGTACATATAATGCATGGTGACACTAAAATCACTTACCATAACACAATGGTAATGTCAATATGATACGCGTCCTGATTATTAGCAATTTATGATAGTGTGAACCAAGTCTCTCCTTTTTTTCTCCTTCCCAGTGAATTATTGAGAAGAGCACCTCTATGGACTGTTATTTATTATTTGTACAATCCTTTTAGGACATAAGTAAAGAAAATCTCAGAAACAACTAAAATTTGAAAACAAAGCAAAATACAGAGCCTAATGAACCCAACATTCATTCATACTTAGCAAAGTCTGCAAAGTCATATGCATACTCTGATATTAACATTATCTCCAGAAAAAAAAAATTGACGCAGCATGTTCTTGTTCTTCTTTTAGGGAAGGTTCTTCAGTGATTTTTGGCTAAAAACTATCTCTTAATTATAATGAATTAGAAGTGCAAATAAGAGTATTTAACTGTAACGATCCGGCCGATCGTTTTGAGAGTATGTGCCCCGATCCCCTATTTATTTCTCCCTCTATTTCATTTTATACTTACTTCACTTGTTGTAGTTCTTGGTGTCGGGTTCGGGAGAGTTTCGGAGTGAAATGTGACACATACTCCCTAAGTGTGAAGTTTGAGTTGTAAGAGTTTACCACAGTTTGACATGTGTGAAGACGACTCCAAAATGGAGTTTCATCAGTTCCAATAGCTCTGTATGATGATTTTGGTCTTAGGAGCGTGTTCGTATGTTGATTCCGTAGGTCATTTCGGC
Organism: Nicotiana attenuata; assembly: GCF_001879085.1. NCBI lineage: Eukaryota > Viridiplantae > Streptophyta > Magnoliopsida > Solanales > Solanaceae > Nicotiana > Nicotiana attenuata. The sequence goes on from NC_031990.1 coordinate 3,019,835, forward strand.
GTTAATTGGCGAAAGTTGGAAAATTGGAAGGTTTTGGAAAGTTTGACCGGGGGTGGACTTTTTGATATCGGGGTCGGATTCCGATTCCAGAAGTTGGAAGTAGGTCCGTAATGTCAAATATGACTTGTGTGCAAAATTTGATGTCAATCGGGCGTGATTTGATAGGTTTCAGCATCGGATGTAGAAGTATAAGTTCAAAAGTTTATTAAGCTTGTGCGATTCATATTTTTAGCGTTGTTTGATGTGATTAAGGCCTGAATAAGTTCGTATGATGTTTTGGGACTTGATGGTGTGTTTGGTTGAGGTCCCGGGGGGTCTCGGACAAGTTTTCGGATAAATAACAGATCAATTTTAGACTTAGTATTATAGCTGAAGACTGCTTTTTTGCTGTTACTAGTTTCCTCATATGCGTTCGCGAGAGAGGTCTCGCGTTCGCAAAGTGTACCTGGAGGCAGGAGAGGAGTTGTCGCGTTCGCAAAGGAGTAAACGCGTTTGCGAAGGTTGGGGGTAGGTGTGCATCACGATCGGGGGGGGGGGGGAGGGTAGCTCGCGTTCGCGTAAGAAGGGTAAAGTTGGATGCGGCACCTGGCCATAATGCTTCGCGTTCGCAGTCAGGGGGACGCGTTCGCGTGGGCCAAGCTTTGTAAGGCATCGTGTTCGCGAGGGAGCATCCGTGTTTGTAAAAATTCTAGGACGTCGAGTTTGTGCTTCGCGAATGCGAGGCTCTTTCCGTGTTCGCGAAGAAAGAAGCACCTGGGCAGAACATAAAATCCTAAAACCGAGGGTTTATGTCATTTTTCACCATTTGGACTTGAGATCTCGAAATAGGCGATTCTTGATGAGATTTTCACGTGGGTGTTATGAGTAAGTGTTTCTTACCTAGTTTTGGTTAATTTCCATGATTGTGTCTTCAATTTCATCATTAAATTAGTGATTTGGGGTAAAATATTGAGGGGAAATGGTAGAAAGTTCTTAAGCCAAAATTTGAGGTTTTGATTGAGGCTTTGGTATCGGATTTGTGTAATTTTGGTATGGGTGGACTCTGGTTGAATGGGTATTCAGATTTTGTGACTTTTTCCCAATTCCGAGACGTGGGCCTAGGTCGACTTTTTGGGGCAATTTTATAATTTCTTGTTAAAATCGTGATTTCTTTATATAAATTTGTTTCTTATGGTTATATTTATAGTATGATATTGTTTTTGGCTAGAGTTGGACCATTCAGAGTCGGAAAGTCGAGGAAAAGGCATTCCTATTGACTGATTGAGCTTGGTTTGAGGTAAGTGACTTGCTTAACTTTATGTGGGGAAATTCCCCTTAGGTTTTAGTAATGTTATGGTATTTGAAATATGTGGAGGCAGTGTACGCGAGGTGACAAGAGCGTATTCGGGTTATATGTTGAAAAATCCGGTTCTTGTTGAGTAGTCTTCTTTAAATTCCTTTATTAATTTTCCTTAGCATGTGTAGTTATCATGTTTATTTAAGGCCCCGTGAAAATTTCTACTCAAAAACCGAAAGCTCGTAGTGCCAAGTTAGGAATATGTGTTAGAAATTTGTAAAATTCTTCGCGGCTTGCAAGCTCGCCGTGGTTCGGACCCTTTGGACTGATATATGCATTAAAAAGTTAAGGAATAATATTTTCCAGAAAAGTGCATTTATGCGGTCCATTATGCGGTTGCATAGTAGCTATGCGGACCGCATAGTCTCCGCAGAGTCAGATAGTTTGATGGCTAATTTTGAGGTCAACTATGCGGCCAATTATGCGATCGCATAATCAATATGCGGGCCGCATAATCATCGCACAATCCCCTTGGAGTTTTTGCGAGGGGCAGTTCTGCGGTGCATTCTGCGACCGCAGAACAGGTATGCGGACCGTATGCATTCTTGTGGCATACCCGGGCTTTGATCAGGTTTTTGAAGCCATTTTTGCGGGCCGCATGTCCATTATGTGATCGCATATGCGGTCGCAGATTGTGTCGAGGCTCCTATTTTCTAACCTTTAAAACCCGACCCCCTCCCAATAAAAACACCCCATCAGACCTCTTTTATGCTATTTTACTGCAAATAGAGTGAGAGAGGAAGTTCGAGAGAGAGAGAGAGAGAGAGAGTGATCTTCATCAAGTCCCCACCCAATCCTTGCCTAAACCCTTGAAGATTTTCAAGTAAAGCTGCTAGGCCTTCACCCCAAGAGGTAAGAACTTGAGCCCTAACCTTTGGTTTCGAAATTCACACTAGAATGAGTAATTAGCTTGTGGGTTCATGGGTATAAAAATGGATTTTCTTGCACGCATAAAAGATAATAGGGTATGGGGAGTTTGTGAACTAAAAAGATAGCAATTGATGTGTAAGATGATGAAAATCTCTCACAAAAGGGTCCTAAAATCACAATGCACACTTAGTGCTTGATAATATGCTCAAATGAGCTAGAATCTTAATCATGTCTCTAATTCTAGGTTCAATTTGCAATTCCCATAAAATAGATTGAAGTTGCTAAGAGTCCCGAAATTTTGTAAGAATTTAAGGAAAGCTCTATTGAGGTATGTATGGCTAAAACCCCCTCTTCTTAGAAATTGAGCTCCCATGGTGTCCCCGTATATGTTGTAAGTCCGGAATTTGATTTATGTATTATTTGTCATTTCAAAGGATTTGGTGTTGCAAGAATATATGTGAAAGGTGTGTCTCAATGTGTTCAATGGGCTATTCTTGGTAAATTGGGGATATGTGAAGAATGTGAACTATATGCTAAATTGCCTAGATTTCAAGTCAAGTTTAAATTGTGGTTATTATGTCGAATCATGAGAATTCCTCTTTATGCTTATAACTTGAATTGCTCTTATATGTGCCCATTTTCTTAAATTGCAAGTTTGATGTTGAAAGTGAAACTGATGTGGAATGTGAGTTATGAAATGTGGCCTAATGCCAAGTATGATGTGATAATTGTGGCCCTAAGTGCCTATATATGTGAAGTAATGATTGAAATGAGATGATTAATGAGAAAGGAATAACGCCTTGGTAAGGTGGCCTAGCCGATCGGGCCGTGATCGGACGCCATGCCGCACACATGGTGGTATTGTGCTGATATTGAGTTCCGGAAAGTGAGAATGAGATTGCGATTGAGGTACATGTCTCAAATGAGGCAACCTAGCCGATCGGGTTGTGATCGGACTCCGCTCAAGACAGCGGTTGTATTATGAATGATGATGAACTATATTAAATGCCCCAAATTGAAGCGATGGAAATTATGTGAAAGCTATGCGATTCCTTTTATTTGATGATGTAGTGATTGTTTAAAGCTTTTGTTGAATCCTTATGATTTCTTTGTTCTTGTATGGTTGTTCTTTCTGACGAGATGGTGTTTAGTTATACATACTAGTGCTATTCGATGGCACTAACGTCCCTTTTGCCGGGGGCGCTACGTCTTTAAATAGATGTAGGTGGTTCCATAGCAGGAAGTGTTCGTCGTAGCTAGTGATGCGTCTCCCTTTCAGCTGACTTGGTGATCCCCACTTCATTTCGGGGTGCTGTACCATTGTTTATCATGTACTTTGTATTTTGAGGTATAGCCGGAGCCTTTTTGCCGGCATTTTCATATTACTCTTCAATTGTATTTAGAGGCTCCGTAGACAGGTTGTGGGTGGTGTCGGGTATTGAAATTTGAACTAGATATGTTGTTAATTGGCAGAATGTTTCCTTCGTATCTATTAATATTAATAATTTGGTTAGTATGATTGAACTGTTAATGAAAGACAAAAATAAAAATTGTCAATGTAATGCTCATAAAGTAGGATTTATGGAGTTCATCTCCTTGTTATTCATAAATTAGTTTTGGGTAGAATGAAACCTAATAGGCTTGCTCAGTCGGGCTTGCTCAGTTGAGCTCCGGTCGCGTCCCTCGATTTTGGGGTGTGACAGTTTAGGCTAATATTGCATGTTTATGTGTCTTAATTCTTACTTGAAATCTGTGCAACATGCTTAGTTGAATTGTTGCATTCCTTGATTTTATATTCACTCTTTAACTGTAGGATTTCTTGTTGTGTATTTGTTTTTCCATCGGTTACGAGTTTTGTATTTACGTTTGGGACTACGAGGCGGTACCTCGGGAGCTCCCATGTTGCATATTTACTTTTGGGACAACAAGGAGGTACCTCGGGAGATCCCATGTTGTGTATTTACTTTTGGGACTACGAGGCGGTACCTCAGGAGCGCCCCTGTTTGTTTACCCCTATGTGTTGTGTTGTTACCTTTCTGTAATTTCTCATTGTTAAATTCTCAGTCTTTTCGTTATATTACTATATCTTCTGCCTTGTTTCCTTTTCATTCCAGTAGGGCCCTGACCCGACCTCATCGCTACTACCGAGATTAGGCTTGGCACTTACTTGGTAACGTTGTGGTGTACTCATACTACTCTTCTGCACATCTTTTTGTGCAGACCCAGGTACCTCCTACTAGTCCCGATATCAGTGAGCAGTGAGTACGTGGAGACTTCAACGTATATCTTTGTTTACCGTGAAAATGGTAATAACAATTAAATTTGTTGATGGGACTCTAAAAATACGTGATCTATTTTTATGCTAGTTGTTTAAGCAGATGATGCTAAGTGTATGAAGTTTAAAGACGAAATGCGAGCTAAAATGGAGTAATGATTGAACCGATGAGCTAGCCGATCAGGGCCTCGTACTGACCGATACGGGGCCTCGAGGTTGGTTCCTGGGCTCGGGCTGAGCTATTAAGGGCAATCGGGGAAGGGCTAACAGTTGTAAAATAAACAACGAAGGCTCTTTATGACCAATGATAAGCAATAAATGAAGAACAAGTATGAAAACAATAAATAAGAGCAACGAGAGAGTATGTTAGAGAGAAGAGAGAGAGAGTTCTTGTATATTTCGTGTGCACAATTGGAATAACAGTTACCTTTTACGAAATGACAAAGGTCCCCTTTATATAGAAGGGGAATCCCTACACGTTATAAAATACATTAATTGTAAAGATATTGGGATGGGACGGCTAGACATGACACCCTGATTCGGGTTCAGAGTAGGCCGGCCAGGTTTTGTCAGACTTAGCCGTGTGTCTTGGGAACTCCCCGTTTTTACTCTTGCCACAGTCAATATTGCCTCTAGGCCGGGTGTCGACAAGCCTCGAGGGAGGGAACTCGGTCACAACTTTGCGGCCTCGAGGCTCCGAGATGGTCTTCTGGAATGCCTTAATGACGGGAAATTGGACCCTCCGATTTCACCGTATACAGATAGTCTCCGCGTTTCCAAGAACGAAGCGATGGGAAACGATTTTGACATCCGACCTTTCGGGCTTTCCGCGACGAGGTCATACCGGTGATGCAATCTATGACATGGGCCTTCACGATAACTGGACATCCTATGGACTTATTTTTTCTGCGTCATTCAATGCACTGTCGATTCCCATTCTTAAAAGTGACAGTATCGTCGTCGATTCAGTTTTTCAAGAATGCATTGATTGCGCCTGCCGATCCGTCTTTCAAAGGTGTTGATGGTCGTGTTATCACCCCCTATTAATGGGGGCATTCCGGCACTATCTCTTCATCCAAGTTCCTTTCTCTATCCATTCATCCCTTTCTTCCCACTATCTTTCTCCATTGCTAACTTTCATGTTTGGGGTTTACGGCTTTAAGGTTGTATGGCAGCATTTTCATCGGCTGTATGGTGGCCTACTGCCTGAGCTTCCCCTTATCGAGCGAGATCATACCGTCTTGTCGCTATTGGTGTTGTTGTTACGCCTGTTACTGCTGTCGTTATTGGCTCGAGGTGACAATACAGGGGCGGCCGACTTTTCCGATCTAGAAGTATGTTTGGACTCTACACCGCTGCTCATGAGGGCGTTCAGACTATACTCCGCTGCTCACCCTCCTACTCCGGCCTGTCGCACAACACCCCTTTTGGATTCCTTGGGGTGAAGCGGCATCTTTGGCTGGCGGCTAGAGCAGCATAATGTCCCAAGAAGTGGACTCAAAGTGGCCGTGCCATGCAAGCAAGGACGGCGCCCACCAAGCCTTCTGCCGGGCTATGGCAGTTTTCCATCCCTTTCTAATCCTCCTACTTTGTTCTTCGTCTTCCCCTCTGAAGTGCTACTTTAAAGGACTGGGAAGAGATCGTTGAGGGTGCACGTCCAAGGAGATAGTGCTCGGAGACGCTGCTACCGGCGATGGACCTTCGAGGGTAGACTAGGCTCTTAGGCTTTTACCATGGGTGTGTACCCCTTCGTTTCTTTGTTTCTGTGTAAGGACCCTTTACGGGCTTTTGTAATCATATGTAAGGACCCTCCGTGGGCCGTTGTAACCAAACATTTATGAATATAAAGACATTTTCTCGACGTTCGTCGTTGATGCTTGCCATATTCTTTTTACATTTGTGGAGACTTCTGAAAGTATGCCTTTGCTGACTATTGTCCATATCTAACCCGGATGCGAGTATTCTTTCCGGTCTTCGGTTGATAAAAATGGCACCTTTCGGAGCCCTCTGTTGTTCCTCAGATCAAGCTTGAATTGATCCGATAGATTCGGGCCGTCGGGACCCTCGGGTCATACGAACATAGTACCTCGAGCCTTGAAATTTTTGAGAGCGGTCTCCGAGTGAGGGTCAGCTTTAGGCACCTGGAAACTTGCTTTGAACTTGATGTAGATAACCTTTGAGGTGTTGCAGATAGGTCCCAGGTGAGGGATCGCCAGACTTTAGGCGATATCCTGAGGTCGAACCCTTATGGACGGAGCTCGAAATGCTTATTTTTCTTTTTGAGAGGAGCCTTCGTGACAGGGCACCATCTCGAATCCTGTAGTGGTGTTAAATGCTTCCTGGAGTCTAACTTCTTTTTGATGGAGGTCCTCGAGGTCGGGTACCTCATCGAGACTGGAGATGATGCCGTTGGCTTCTTAAAGCGTGGCTTCTTTTTTATGGAGATCCTCGAGGTCGGGTACCACCTCGGGATTGGCGACGATGCCGTTGGCTTCTTAAAGCCTGGCTTCCTTTTGATGGGGATCCTCGAGGTCGGGTACCACCTCGAGACTGGAGATGATGTCATTGGCTTCTCAAAGCTTGGCTTCTTTTTTTTGGAGATCCTCAAGGTCGGGTACCACCTCGGGATTGGCGACGATGCTGTTGGCTTCTTAAAACCTGGCTTCCTTTTGATGGAGATCCTCGAGGTCGGGTACTGAAAACTAGGGATTATGATGCATTTTACACTCCGTCTTACTTGAGTTTTGATTAGAAATGTGTACAAAATAGTCCCAAAGGCTTACGTGTTGTACTGGATTGCTGGTTTTGATCAACAAGGTGACAATTCGTCAAAACCAGCTCAAAAAGGAGTGAAACGTTGACAAGTACCAAGAACAAGTCCAAGCTCAGTGTTACAAGACCAATGTGGCCGCACTCCACTCTGTGAAGTCCGCAAAGAAGAAGTTCAGAGAGCCCTCATATCAGGCAGCAAAGCAATGCGGTCGCACTCCATTCTTTGTTTTCCTCTATTATCATGAGCAGCTAGACCCATCAGCTAGGGTTGTGGCTCAACCCTAGTGTGGGTAATTGATGGGTCTTTTGTTTTAAGGTTTGAATGTCTATGGGTGTTTGATATTTGGACTAATTTACGGTTTTATTGTTGAATTAGTGGTTGCAAACACTAGTTTATGCTTAGTTGACTTGGTCTCTTCTTGAGAAAGAGAGCCAAAGTCTATAAAATTAGTCTAACAAGGAATTGAGGCGTACTCAAGAGAATTGATAGCCCCAATTAAAGAGTTAAACCAAGAGATCGTAATACCCGACTTGAACTCAATTGCTTGCACAAATGGTCACACCCAATTGATCTTGAGAAAGTTAATTAGGGCAAAATCACTCGAACTACCGAGAGGTATAGAGTGAGTAGAATCGTGCAATGGTTATAACGTAATCCCCAAATATGACAACCTAGCCTTAGACACGAGAACCCGTCAAGTATCCACCTAGGTGAAAGTCACTCCCCTATTGCCTTTTAACTAATTAGACAACCTTCAATAGTATTCTCTTAGCTTAACTTAGCTTAATTTAACATCTTAGTAGTATAAATTTAGAAGTAATATCAAAAACCAAAAATGTTTAGAAGTGCAATTAGGAACAATTACGCAATTCTAATTTAGATAGAAACTCAATTCCAATCTCTAGATCCCTGTGGAAATCGATCCCGACCTTCTCGGGTAAAAGTTGCTTCGACCACTCTTGCTACTTTATAGTGGTACAGGGTTGGCCTCGATCACTTTTTGGCGGCGTTTCCGGGGAGCAAACAGTCATGGCTATCTATCTAAATAGTTTTTTATATTGTTCTTCTTTCCTTCCGCGTTACTAATTTGTGTGTGTCACAACTCCAGGTACAAAATGGCAGCAAACAACAATGACCCTCTTGGAAATGTGGTTGCGAGGGAGGAGGTAGATGATGTCGGAGATGATGAAGGGCCTCTTGTACCTCAAGGACAACGTAGAGGCCGCCAGGCTAATGCGAATGAAAATATTCCAGACCCTCCTCCGCCACCTCCAAGAGTGGCCCCTCGAGTACTTCCCAACCAAGGCTATGCTAGTGCAATTGTCCCGCCCCGGATTCGAGCGGGCAATTTCCAAATTACTAATGTGATGCTGATATTGTTGGAGCAGCGAGGGTATTTCAGGGTGCTCCCACTCATAATGCTTACAAACATCTCAAGGGGTTCGTAGATACCTGTTGGGGGAGCAAGCAAACCAATGTATCCGAGGATGCACTTCGGTTGAGACTCTTCCCATATTCAATTAGAGGGAAGGCATTGGATTGGCTTGAGCGACTTCCCAACCATTCCATCACAACTTGGGATGAGTTGACGAATAAGTTCATTGCCAAGTTTTTCTCTCCGGGGCACATGGCAGCATTGCAGGATGAGATCTTAGCTTTCAAGCAGGAGCCCACCGAACCATTACACGAGATTTGGGAGAGATATAGAACCATGGTGAAGGAATGCCCCAACAATGATATGACTGAGGCGATGATTCGACAGACCTTCTACCGGGGCATCAACACAACAAATCAATGCATAGTGAATCAATTGGCTGGGGGTAATTTCATGAAGCTGCCTTATGATGAAGCTTGTGTTATTCTTGACGAGATGGCTGACACGTCCTCCACTTGGCAAAGTAGGGCCAATGTGCCACAGGGTGACCCCATGGTCACTCACTTGCACAAAGAACTACATGACCATGGGCAGGCTATAGCTGAACTTACAACAACAATGAACCAATTAGCAATGGAACAGTTGGAACAAGTTCAAAATCCTCGCCAAGTGAATGCCATGGAGGGTGTCAACATGCTAGTGAACAATAGAAGACAAAGAGGTCAACAGAACCAAGGGAGTTCAGATCAATTTGACAATGATTGTGGTGGATTCCAAGATGATGGTTATGATGGGCAGAATGAAGAGGTTCAATACGTGAATAAATATCAAGGCCAAAGGGGCAATTCTTCTAACCAACAGCAACAATGGAGATCCCAAGGCAATTGGGGTAACCAACAACAAGGCAACAACAATTGGAATAATCAACAACAAGGGAACAACAATTGGGGAAACAGTAATCAAAATCCAAATTGGGGCAATCAAAACAACAATCGGAAAAATCAAGGAAACTGGGGCAACAACAACTATTGGGGTGGAAACAACAACCAGGGTGGATGGAACAACAACCAGGGAAATCAGGGGCAAGGCTTTCAAAGGCCCCCAATGTATCAACAACCAAGCAATCCACCGCCTTTTCCATCCTAGGGTCCTAGTTCTTCCAACAATGACATTGGGAGAATTGAAATGATGTTCGAATAGATGATGACGAAGAATGTTGACTCCGATGCGCAGTTGGCATCTCACAACACTTCAATCAAAAATTTGGAGGTTCAGCTAGGCCAAATCTCACAGTCTTTGAATACTCGCCCTAAGAGGGCTCTACCGAGTGATACGGTAGTTAACCCAAAGGGTGGGAACAATCATGTTATGGAAGTAACTACAAGGAGTGGACGAGGCGGTGATGTGAATGACTCCAATAAAAAGTAAATTTTGAGTGATGAAGTTGAGTTGCGAGAAGATGAAGTTCCTTTGGTGGTTGAAAATGTGAATGAAGAAGTGAGGATTGATATCCAGGATGCCAAGGTGGAAACACAGAATGACGTGAACCCGTCTAGGGAACACGTAATAGATATGCCAGAGCCAGTTGTGTCAAAAGCCAAGGCACCCTTGCCTAGGCCACCTCCACCTTATCCTCAAAGGCTAGCAAAGCAAAAAAATGAGAATCAGTTCAAAAAGTTCATTGACATAATGAAGAGCTTATCCATTAATGTGCCTTTAGTGGAGGCTTTGGAGCAAATTCCTGGCTATGCTAAATTCATGAAAGATTTGGTGACGAAGAAAAGATCCATGGACTGTGAAACTATTAAGATGACCCACCAAGTGAGTGCTATAGTGAATTCAATGGCTCCAAAGTTGGAGGATCCCGGTGCTTTCACCATTCCTTGCACTATTGGAAGTGCACACTTTGCTAAAGCTCTATGTGATTTGGGGGCGAGTATCAACTTGATGCCCTACTCAGTTTTCAAGACTTTGGGGATTGGACAGCTGAGGACGACTTCGATGAGGTTGCAAATGGCAGATAGATCGATGAAGAGGCCTTTGGGTGTAATAGATGATGTTCTCGTCCGGGTGGACAAATTTATCTTGCCAGCTGATTTTGTGATCTTGGATTGTGAGGTAGATTATGAAGTTCCGATCATATTGGGGAGGCCTTTCCTTGCTATGGGGAAGGCCTTATTTGATGTGGAAGCAGGGGAACTCACTTTCCGGGTGGGTGATGAAAAAGTGGTTTTTCATGCGTGCAAGTCAATGAAGCAGCCCAATTGTACCGAACTGTGCTCATTTGTGGATCTTGTCACTGCTGTGATAATTGATGATACTAGTGCAATGATCAATGTGGAGGACCCTCTGGAGGCCGTATTGTTGAATCTTGATGTCAATGATGATGCGGACCGAGTGGAGTGCGTGAATGCTTTACATGGAATGGGCTCTTATTCTAATGAGCCTAGGAAACTCTCATTGGATCTTGAAAATAGAAAGACTCCTCCAACAAAGCCTTCAATTGAGGAGCCTCCGGTGTTGGAGTTGAAGCCATTGCCTCCACACCTCTGGTATGAATTCTTAGGCCCTAGTTCAACTTTGCCAGTTATTCTCTCCTCTTGTCTTACTAATATGCAGGTAGATGCCACATTGGCGGTGCTCAAAAAGCGGAAGAAGGAAATTGGATGGACTTTAGCTGATATTCGGGGAATAAGCCCCGCATTCTATATGCACAAGATGATACTTGAAGATGATGCAAAACCCTCCTTGGAACATCAAAGGAGGTTGAACGAGGCAATACAAGAATTGTGAAAAAGGAGGTAATCAAGTGGTTAGATGTCGGGGTTGTGTACCCTATTTCTGATAGCTCGTGTACTTCGCCAGTGCAGTGTGTGCCGAAGAAGGGTGGTATGACCGTGGTGGCCAATGCTCAAAATGAACTAATTCCAACCCGGACAGTGACCGGATGGAGGGTGTGCATGGACTACCGCAAGCTGAACAAGGTGACCCATAAGGATCACTTCTCATTGCCTTTCCTTGACCAAATGCTTGATCGTCTTACTGGGCGTGCCTTCTACGGTTTCTTGGATGGATATTCTGGGTACAACCAAATCTGGATTGCTCCGGAGGATCAGGAGAAGACCATATTTACTTGTCCATATGGCACTTTTGCCTTTATTGGGATGCCTTTTGGGTTGTGTAACGCACCGGCAACATTCCAACGGTGTATTATGGCCATTTTCACTAATATGGTGGAAGATATTTTGGAGGTGTTCATGGAAGACTTTAGTGTTGTGGGTGAGTCATTTGATGAATGTTTGAAAAATCTGGATAGAGTGTTGGCTCGTTGTGAAGACACCAATCTTGTGCTCAATTGGGAAAAATGCCACTTCATGGTTGAGGAGGGCATAGTGCTCGGTCATAAAATTTCAAAGCATGGCATAGAGGTAGACAAGGCTAAAATAGAGGTGATTTCAAGGCTTTCTCCCCCCACTTTTGTCAAGGTGGGTAGAAGTTTTCTTGGGCATGCGGGGTTCTACCAGAGATTTATCAAGGATTTTTCGAAGGTAGTGAATACTTTGTGCAAGCTACTAGAAAAGGATGCCAAGTTCGTGTTCGATGAGGGATGTATGCAAGCATTTGAACTTCTCAAGCATAAGTTGACCATCACCCCTATCATTACCGCACCCAATTGGAGCTTTCCTTTCGAGCTCATGTGCGACGCGAGTGATGTTGCGGTTAGGGCAATTTTGGGTCAAAGAGTGAACAAAATGTTTCTTCCGGTGTACTACACGAGCAAGACAAGGAATGAGGCCCAAAGGAACTACACGGTAGCTGAGAAAGAGTTGTTGGCTATTGTGTTCGCAATGGAAAAATTTCGGCCGTATCTCATGGGAGCCAAGGTCATAGTGCACACCGATCATGCATCTCTTAGGTATTTGATGATGAAGAAAGACTCCAAAGCTAGGCTGATGCGATGGGTCTTGTTACTTCAAGAGTTTGATATGGAAATTATGGACCGGAAAGGTAGTGAAAACCAAGTGGCGGACCACTTGTCCCGCTTGGAGGAGGAAAGGGGGCCGTGTGATGGCCTAGAGATCAATGATGCATTTCCCGATGAGCAACTACTTTCTGTGTCAATGACTGATATGCCATGGTTTGCAGATGTTGCTAATTACCTTGTGACTGGTATAATCCCGTGTGAGCTCTCTTCTAACCAAAGGAAGAAGCTCAAACGGGATAGTTTGGATTTCTATTTGGATGAGCCGTACTTATTCAAGATTTGCACCGATGGAGTGATCCAGAGGTGTGTCCCTGAGGAGGAGCAGTTGAGTGTCTTAGAGGCTTGTCATTCCTCTCCCTATGGTGGACATCATGGCGGGATGAGGACAGCTTCAAAGGTCCTTAGTTGTGGGTTTTACTGGCCAACTTTGTATAAAGATGCAAGTGATCTTGTGAAGAGGTGTGACGAATGTCAAAGAGCGGGCGGTATTTCGAAGAAAGATGAGATGCCTCTCAACACCATTCTAGAAGTGGATATTTTTTATCTGTGGGGTATTGATTTCATGTGCCCATTTGTAAGCTCGTGTGGGAACACCTACATTCTAGTGGCGGTTGACTATGTTTCAAAATGGGTCGAGGTCGTGGCTTTGCCCAACAATGAAGTTCGGAGTGTGGTTGTGTTTCTCAAAAAGAGCATTTTTACAAGGTTTGGCACTCCTCGTGCAATCATAAGTGATGGGGGGTCGCACTTTTACAATAGAGCTTTTGACACCTTGCTTGCAAAGTATGGTGTCAACCACAAAGTCTCTACTCCCTATCATCCTCAGGCGAGTGGCCAAGTTGAAGTCTCAAACAGGGAAATCAAGAGTATTCTATCTAAAACGGTCAATGCAAATAGGACCGATTGGTCTAAGAAGTTGGATGATGCTCTATGGGCTTATAGGACTGCTTACAAGACTCTGATTGGTATTTGGGAAAGCTTGCCATCTACCGGTTGAGTTAGAGCATAAGGCCATCTGGGCTTTGAGGAAACTGAATCGTGAATGGGATGTGGCAGCAAATCTTCGTGTGGAGCAACTTAATGAACTTGATGAATTCCGCTTCCATGCCTTCTCTAGTTCATCCTTGTACAAGGTAAGATGAAGTACCTTCATGATAAATATGCTTGGGGCAAGGAGTTCAAAGTGGGTGATTTGGTTCTCTTTTTCAAATCTCGGTTACGTCTGTTTCCGGGAAAGCTTAAGTCAAAATGGAGTGGACCTTTTGAAGTGGTGTTTGTGACCCCGTTTGGTGCACTTGATTTGAAGAACAAAAATAGGGAGGTTTTTAGAGTTAATGGGCACAGGGTCAAGCACTACTTGGGAAAAATTGATGACAGCCATGTGGTGGCACTTCTTCATCTAAAGTGATTTGATGGTAACCTGCGTCGTGCCGCGACATTAAATCAGGAGCTTCTTGGGAGGCAACCCATGTGTCTTTCTTTTCATTTTTCTTTAATTTTATTTGTAGTATAGGATTTATTTTTGGACTGACTGGTTGTGAGATGTTGTAGGATTGTGTTGATGCAGTGCAGTACCAAGTGGAAAAATTGATCACTCTCTGAAGTTTGCAATCGGACCGCACTATATTTTGTTCGGCTGCAAAGGACTCAATGCGGGGGCACAAAATCAGTGCGGACCGCACTGATGGTTGATGTTGAAAATTAGCTCTCTGAAGTTCGCCACCGCGGCCTCGGAGCATTTTGTGCGGTCCGCAGTGGTTGCCTTCTCAAACTTTCATGTTACTGAGCAATGCGGACCACAATGCCATTTTGTGCGGTCCGCGGTGGGTAAGTGAGCTGGGGCCCCGGACCTTTTTCTATAAATAGGACCTGAGGCCCTCCGTTTAAACTTTTCGATCTCGTTACTCTCAAAGCCCTAAAATCATTGTTCATCACTGTCACTCCCTAATATTGCACGAACTCAACTGATTTGTTTCGATTAATCATCAGTGCATCTCTTTTCTGGTAACTTTAATTCCTTTGTAGTTGTTTAATTTTGCTATTTTCTTTTGACTTTTAATTTTCTCTTAGTTTTTCTTCTTTTCTTCCTATTTTTCTTTTAATTTGTAGCTTAGGTTAGTTAATCCTGTTTTAATTAGGCATAATTAGATACAACACTGAAGCAACGCCTAGGGAATCATTATTAGGTAAAAATTAGGACTAAAATTGGACAGAACATTAACCCTAGGTTGGTGCTGCTGTTGGGCAGTCAATGCGGACCGCGGTGGATTTTTGTGCGGTCCACGATGCTTTTGTGCAGTCCGCAATGCCATTTTGTGCAGACCGCGGTGAAATAACTTCTAAAAGTGAATCTTGAGGACTGCGACCGCAAAGGATTTTGTGTGGTCCGCGGTGCCTCAATGCGGACCGCATTGCATTTTGTGCGGTCCGCGGTGCACAGATTCAGAGAGTGGGTAGTCTGAACCCCACCTTTGTGCGAGCCGCAATGGATTTTGTGCGGTCCGCAGTAGCCTCTTTGCGGCCGCACTGCATTTTGTGCGGTCCGCATTCTGCAACTTTGTAATGTCTTCAATTATTTTCCTGCAACTGTGAAATTAATTAATTCTATCGATACTAACAAAGCATGACTGAATGTTGCTTGCAGAAAATGGTGAGATCAAGAGGAAAAGGTGATAAACAACTAGGACGAGGAGAGCCTCCCGGGGGAGGGGACGTGGAAAGATAAAATTGATCCCCCAAGTTCGGGAAGCAATAAAAGAAACAAGAAGGGCAATCCGAGCTACTGATAGAGCTGCTTCCCATTCATCAGGAAGTGAGTATGAACCTTCCCGGGAGGCGTCTGATTCTAACTCCGTCCCGAAGTATATAGATGACTTTCCGGAGTGGTTTAGACTGACAGATGAGCCCACTCCTCAGGGATCTCCTACTGCCCGAGCATCAGTGCATGTATCTTCTGAGTCTTCTGAGGGCTCAGCTGCAGGCTGTGACAAAGAATACTCCACCTCTCCTACAGCTTCACTCTCCGGTGAGGGTCCAGTAGAAAAAGAAGGAGAAGGAGGAGGGGGTGAGCCCCAAGTGGGAGGAGTAGAGAGAACATGGAACCCGGAAGCGTGGCAAGACCGGTTCGTGTGTGAGGTGGCCTACCATACGTTCAAAGAATGGTGGCCTGAGAGGAAACTGATTCTTGAATGAAGTTTTGTTTATAGAGACCTCCTGCCTCACAATCCCAATGTGAGAAGACAGTTCAGAGAGACAGTGGGCTGGGAGTATTTCATAAGCAACTGTGAGGATGCAAACGAGCACCTGGTCAAGGAGTTCTACACCAATGTTGCCCACATAAAAAAGGGCACCAAAGTGACCAAGGTGCGGAATTTAAAAGTACTATTTGATGGAAAAGCAATAAATGACTACTTGGGCTTCAATGAGGAGGACGAATCATTATATTTGGAGAAGATGGCAATGGGTGAGGAAGCCCGTCCTTGGTTGGCAGAGTACTTGGCAATCCCAGGTACCACCCCCGACTGGTTGACTGCGGGAGTGAAGATCTTGAGAAGAACTTGAACTTTGAGGCTAAAGGGTGGGAGACATTTGTGTGTAGCAGGCTAGACCCCACCACCCACGACAACTCACTCCCTCTTCACCGGGCTATATTGGTAGCATCGATGTCTCGGGTTATTACACGGGTGGTGAACTAAGGTGACAGAAACTATCCCTTCCCCAACTTCTTGACCATGTACCTGAAGGACTTAGAGGTAGAAAAGCAGAAATTTTATGTGAAGGTAAAAGCAAAGGAACCGTTCTGCTAGTACAACCTGCAGGGTGATGACAACCCTAAAGGCAAGCACTACAAGGGAAAAGTCACTGCTTCAACTGGCCATTCTGAAGAGCCAGTAGTAGTAGTGGCTCCTACTCAGCCTCCTTCCACCTCAGCAGACATGGCAACAGATCCATCTACTTCTACAGTTCTAGAGATACCCTCCACCTCGGCATACACACTGACTGCCCACCGTCTGAGTCAGGCCCTCACCAGCATCAACAACTGGATGCAGACAGCTACTTCTAAGTTGTCTGTACTATCTACTACAGTGACAGCCCAGTTCGCACCTCCTCCTCCACAGGTCCCTCAGTCCATTGAGGACACTCTCAAGGAGCTTCTGGACAACCAGAAAAAGATCCTAGATAACCAAAAATTGATCACGGAGGCTATTGATTCACATAGAAAGGCACTAAAGGAGCTTGCTAGGGAGGCGAAGAAAATGAGAAAGACTCGGGCTTCAAAGGAGTCGGTGAAGGAGATCAGGGTAGAGGTTGATAGGTTGAAGGTGGGTCACCTGCCTTTAGATTTGCTATTGCATGACCCAGTACCAGCAACCCAGCCCAGCCAGTGTAGGAGTACGAGAGGCCTCCCAAGAGGAGGAGGGTGATTCCTCCTTCAGATGATGCAGTCATACAGTTGGAGGACCCGCAGGGAGGTTCCTCCAGCCAGCTCCAGGATTCAGCCCAGGAATCAGTCTAGGTCCAGGCCCAGGTCCCAGTAGAGCCACAGGTCACAGGGAGCCAGTCACAGGTTCCCGAGCAGACAGAGAACCCAGGGACCCAGACTCAGGATCCCATGCAGACGGAGGGCCAATAGGGAGTTTCTTTTTCCTCTCTTCTCTATTTTTCTACTTATTTTGGTTAGTTGGCATTGAGGACAATGCCAACTTTCATTTGAGGGGGTACCCCTATTTGGATATTTGGACATATGACAATACTTTATGCTTTCTTTCCTTTTTTATTTGGATATTTGGATGACTGTACATATGATAATATTTTATGCGTTCTTTCCTTTTTTATCTTAGGTATGTATATAATTTTAGCATTTCATTGCACTTTTCCTACTTTTACTCTGGGTCTGCATATAAAGTTACCTTCTTATGTATATATTCATCCTCGCGATTGTATATTCGTATAAATCCCCTCTTGTACATATTCATTTTACTTTCCGCATTTTTCCTTTCTTAGCTTCTTATTTTATGTCCGTAGCTTCTTGTTTTGAGCTTCTGCAATAAGCCTTTGGTTTTCTTAATGCCACGGTTCTTTCCAAAGGTGGAATTTGTGTGAACCGGGTGGCTCTTCCCGATGATGGATGGCATGACAACCTTCTTAAGGGTTTGAGTCTGTTTTGCTTTTTGCTTTTTAGTAGTTAGTTGGTAATTGTGCCTTACGAAAAGCTTCACTTGGGCCTAACACATTTGTCTTTGATCCCATGGTCAAAAATAAATCGTTGTGTGTAGGATGGTGAAAGTTGTAACCTTGAGACTCTTGTGTTGGCCGATAATCATCAAGTGGTTTTTCGGGACCACTGTGTTGCTCAAATCTTCTCCAAGGTTGTTGTGGGCCCTCGACTCCGTGTCTTTAGCAATCACAAAGCTTGTGTGGTGAGAATTTGAATTGCAAGTCCAAGTCCCGAGCCATTGGTCTAGAACTTGCCCTGAATGTTTGTCTAGGCGAAATCCTAAGTGTAATTTGACTTGAGACGTGATTATAGGCTCTCTTTGACCCAAATGATATCTTGAACACTTCCATAGCCTACGAATAATAAAATCCCTAGTCAGCCCTTTTGAGTCTTAGACCTTTTTCTTTCAAGAACCATGCTACAAGCCTTTACCCGTTCTAAAGATACCCTCTCTTGGCACCCGATCTTTCCATAGCACATGGCAAAATTATAAGTTTGGGGGGAGAGACGAGGATTGAAACAAAGTGGTAAAAAGTACAAAATGAAGAAAATGAAAGGCAATGAAAAAGAAAGAAAATCAAAAGAAAAAAAGACAAAAAGAATGTTCAATGTAGAAAAGAATGAAGGGATCAATAAAAGCAAAGAATGAAAGGTGTGGAAAGTTTAGAAAGGAGAAAAGATTTGAAATGAACAAGAAAGAGTGACAGTGTGTCTCTCTAATCCCTTAGAAAGAAGTGAAATGACTTAAAAAGTCAAGTGACTGTATGCCAAATGAAGCAAAAGAAGTGCTAAAGGGAAGATGGAACCTACTTAGACCAAGCATTTCCTACCCTAAACCAAAAGCCTTCATTATGTCTCAACAAAAGCCCTATATGATCTTGAGTTGAATGAAGCATACATTAGTGGTGACTCACATAAGGGGCAAGCATATGGTACCTAGTGCCGGACTTGTGAGTTTTCCTTGAGAGAGATGAGTGTATTTCCATTAACCTCGTTCTGAGTGCTACTATCCTAAAAGTGAGGTTTGCTTAGGGAGAGTCGAGGATGTGTGAGTTTGGGTTCCACAATGACCAAAGTAATAGAAAGAGTTTCTTTGATGTGTTGAGTCAACTCTTGATGCTCTTGTGTCGCACTTGATCCATGGTGTTTAAAAGAGTGAATGTTGTTAATGATTCATTTGAATTGAAGGCAATTGTTAGTCCCAATTGATGCTAGTTGAGGTCACTTTAGGTCAGCCGAATTTTCTTGGATTTACTCTTAAGGGGTGGGTCTTATTTTGTTTGCTTGAGGACATGCAAAAGCTTAAGTTTGGGGGAGTTGATAACTAGGGATTATGATGCATTTTACACTCCGTCTTACTTGAGTTTTGATTAGAAATGTGTACAAAATAGTCCCAAAGGCTTGCATGTTGTATTTGATTGCAGGGTTTGATCAACAAGGTGACAATTCGTCAAAACAAGCTCAAAAAGGAGTGAAACATGCACAAGTACCAAGAACAAGTCCAAGCTCAGTGTTACAGGACCAATGCGGCCGCACTCCATTCTGTGCGGTCCGCAAAGAAGATGTTCAGAGAGCACTCATATCAGGCAGCAAAGCAATGTGGCCGCACACCATTCTGTGCGGTCCGCAAAGAAGAGGTTCAGAGAGTATTCATTTTAGGCAACCAAGTAATGTGGCCGCACTCCATTCTGTGCGGTCCGCACTGACTTCATTGGGGCCGCACTTGTTTTTGTGCGGTCCGCAAAGCTCAAGTTCAAAGAGTTGCCAAGTTGGAGGAAAATTGCCAATGCGGTCCGCGGTCTATTTTGTGCGGACCGCAACAGAAGCCACCGCAGCCGCGGTGCATTTTGTACGGCCCGCGGTGGCCAAGTTCACAGAGCAGGAATTTCAGCCAAGAGCCTTAGTGCGGCCGCACTCGATTTTGTGCGGTCCGCACTAGCCCCGCAGGGGTATTTTTGTCCATAATTTTCAGCCTAGTATAAATAGTTTCTTTTCCCATTTTTAGGTCAGCAGTTAGATTTTGAAGCTGAGTTGCGCTCGTGAATAGTGTTCTTTTACCATTTTGAGTAATTTTATAATAGTTTTATCATTGAATCTTCAAGTTTTAGTTAGTTATTTAATATTACGGGTTTATCTTCATCTATTTCTATGTTTTCCTCTATTATCATGAGCAGCTAGACCCATTAGCTAGGGTTGTGGCTCAACCCTAGTGTGGGTAATTGATGGGTCTTGTGTTTTAAGGTTTGAATGTCTATGGGTGTTTGATATTTTGGACTAATTTATGGTTTTATTGTTGAATTAGTGGTTGCAAACACTAGTTTATGCTTAGTTTACTTGGGCTCTTCTTGAGAAAGAGAGCCTAATCTATAAAATTAGTCCAACAAGGAATTGGGGCGTACTCAAGAGAATCGATAGCCCCAATTAAAGGGTTAAACCGATAGATCGTAATACCCGACTTGAACCTCAATTGCTTGCACAAATGGTCATACCCAATTGATCTTGAGAAAGTCAATTAGGGCAAAATCACTCAAACTACCGAGAGGTATAGTGAGTAGAATTATGAAATGGTTATATCGTAATCCCCAAATATGACAGCCTAGCCTTAAACACGAGAACCCGTCAAGTATCCACCTAGGTTAAAGTCACTCCCCTAGTGCCTTTTAACTAATTAGACAACCTTCAATAGTATTCTCTTAACTTAACTTAGCTTAATTTAGCATCTTAGTAGTATAAAAATAGAAGTAATATTAAAAACCAAAAATGTTTAGAAGTGCAATTAGGAATAATTACGCAATTCTAATTTAGATAGAAACTCAATTCCAATCTCTAGATCCCTGTGGAAATCGATCCCGACCTTCTTGGGTAAAAGCTGCTTTGACCACTCTTGCTACTTTATAGTAGTACAGGGTTAGCCTCGATCACTTTTTACCACCTCGAGACTGGAGATGATGTCGTTGGCTTCTTAAAGCCTGGCTTCTTTTTGATGGAGATCCTCGAGGTCGTGTACCACCTCGAGATTGGCGATGATGCCGTTGCTTCATATTTATACATAGGGTCGCTTCCGCTCACTTAGGGATCTCCCCATTTTAGATAGTTATCCTCTCGTTTCGGCGTTGAGCCCTTCAATACCTTAGCGCTAAAGTATGTGTGCATGTTCCTGCTTTAGTTCTTCTAGTCTTGCCATAGCCATGACTATTACGTTGGGGTCTATTCGGCAGAGAGGGGAGAGTTCCGCTCTTGATGCTCAGGATAAAAGAGAGCCTTCCTTGAAGATTATTTCTTCGATAGGAGAAAGGGCACCTTGAGTTAGTGAGGATAGATTGCGGATGGGGGGAGAGTGTAGTTTTATAGACTCTTTCCCCGGATGAGGGCATCTCGGATCATGTGGATGGATTCCTGAATGTGTACACGTATCCTTTCACACTTGTTTATGGTATCCTCGGATGAGCCCCCTCGATACAGTTGTGCTCGACTTTTGTTTATGGTATCGGGTTACCTTGGCGCAGATACATCCGTCGTTTTGGTGAGTAGTATTGATGGTGAGGTTCTTTACGGAGAAGGCGGGGCTTGAATTTACGCTCAGTCATCTCATTAGGCTGTATCGACCCTTTCACTATCAAGGTCTGCTAACCTTGCGGCGTCGGTTGACCACGCCCTTCATTGTTGACGATGAGGAAGATGGAGATCGGGGGTGGATGAGTCGGTTCATTCGAGTTCGAACGGCTGACATTATCCCCGTGGAACTTATGCCATTTCCCGAGGAAGGCAACTATGCACGTAAGTGGTACATCCCGTGCCATCTCAGATTTGTTTATGGCGAAGGCCAGTTTGTAACCATGTTTTTTCCTTTTCTGTAGCGATTTCATGGGCGCCGGGCGACGTTCCTGATCTGCCTGGTTGGGTCTAGAAGTTGGCGATTTATTTGAAGGACGCTACCGATGCTCAAGCCGAGTTGAAGAGGGTCCTCGATCGTGAAGAGAGGATCAAAGAATACGCTCGTTGCAAGTCACGAAGAAAGGTTCTTGAGGAGATCCAAGCCAGGGGTTTTGTCCTCTCGGAAGAGTTGGCACGAGCAAGGGCGGACGAGCGTGATGCTCGGTTACTCCTGTCTGATGCCGAGGAGAGTGAAGATGAGGCTAGTAGGCTGTAGTTCCTAGGGGTAGGACGTAGATTTTGCCATTTTGTACGTAGCATTTCCATAGCATGTTTGTAGATGGAGAACGCGTTTTATCGCGTATGTGTATAAAAGAAACCTTGCGGCTTTACTCCTTCTATATCCCTTTCTGTCTCGCATTATCGGTGATAATCGTTAGATTCGTGATATGGCCCTGGGGCTTAGTAGGCTGGCGCCAATGGCTCTTACGCTTTGCCCTGAGGCATATGCAGTTAACTATTTTGGGATCTATCTCCGAATCGGGTTACGACACGAGCTCATGTGACCCTCAAGTTTTCATGTTTGTGTGAGCTGGCAACAATGGCTCTTACGCCTTTGATCGAAGCGATCTTTTATGTGTGTGGCCCTGAGGCTCTTTAGGCTGGCGACAATGGCTCTTACGCTTTGCCCTGAGGCATATGTGTGAGCTGGCGACAGTGGCTCTTATGCCTTGGGTCGAAGCGACCTTTTATTGGATTTGTTTTCCCCTCGTTAAGGACTTTTTGAAGTAATTTTTGTCTGACCCGTCGTCGGTTCAGGAAGAACCTCGATTTCAAGTCATTTCGTGGTGATGATCGAGCACCTCGGGAGGTTTGGCTCGGAGGCTGAGTAGCTCGAAGCCTGTGATTTGGAGATGACATGGTCGAAGCTCTTTTTGCATATGTCGAGGGTAGCCTGTTTAACCAGTTCTTTTCGAAGTAGAATCGAAGTAATGGCCTATGATTTTGTAGCGACGGTCGGGCGTCCCTGAGTCGCGTTTGCTTGGCTGCTATAGCCGTATGACCGTAGTCATTTGTGCTTGGCCAGAGCCATTTTTGGTCCCGAGTGCAGTAGTTTAGGTTTCTATATCGAAGGTATGCCTTTCAGGAATCTTACAAGTTCGATATATGGCCTAAACTTCGGGATCGAGTTTATGCCTGCAGGATGGTCTTACAAAATTTTCATGCCTTTGAGGTCTTACATTTTGTTGATACTTGGTACAAGTATGATTCATGCCTTGCTTGAGGTCTTATAGTTTTGTTGATACTTGGTACAAATATGATTCATGCCTTGCTTGAGGTCTTACAGTTGTGTCGATACTTGGTACACGTATGATTCATGCCTTGCTTGAGGTCTTAGAGTTTTTGTTGTTGCCTTATATAGGTCTTACGAGACCGAGTTTTCCCGCTCCGGGTCTTATGGCCTCGGGTTTTTTATTGAATGGCGATTGGCGACAGTCTCCGAGTATTTGGGACGTTTTTTATGGAGGAATCGTTTTGGCAAAAGTGTTAAGTTTCCTTTGGAGTATGAGATGCTTTGACAAAAGGTGTTCTTTGATTGCTTGGCACAAGTACATGTGTCTCCGCCCTCGGGGGCCCGGCTATGCGGACACGGTTCACTCGACCATTTTGCCTAGTACATCATTTTCCTACTGGTACCCCATTTGGCGTTTTTTGCCTTTTTCGAGGGGATGATCTTCCGGGGGATGCCCTCCAATGTTCGAGGTTGATTGCAAAAGAAGCCTAGAACATTTGCTTGGATCTTCCTTAGGTAGCATATAGATGTTGCCTCGTTAAAAACCTTGACGGTAAAACCCTTCTTGGGATGAAAACCCGGCTGAAGGAAAAGAGTACAATGCATGCTTTCGAAACCTAAGGCCTTCGGGTTGGGAAGAGCTCTGGTTGTTTCTATCGGGTGCCTACATAAGGGTTAGTATGAAATATAAAATGATAAAGGAGATGATTATACCTTAGCGTGGGATGCGTCGGTGATGTTCCGAGGTCTGATATGCCCCTGTCGCTTGTAATAAGGATGCGGTACGGTCCTTCACTATGTTTAATCGGGCTTAGCCGATGATGTAGTTTGCTTGCCCTTTGGTTCTTTCGAGAGTGGAGATATTGGTGTCGGTGCCACGTCGTGCACCACGAACATTTCTTTGCTGCGTGTTGTTCCCCATAGACGGTTTTAATCCCGTTCTTTGTTGGGAATTTCATCATTTGGTGGAGGGTGGATGGCACTGCTCTCATGCAGTGTATCCACAATCGTCCGAACAAGGCGTTGTACCTCATGTCTCCTTCGATGACATGAAATTTGACATTTTGGGTTGTGTTGACCACGCTGTCTAGGAGGTTGATTTCTCCTTTCGTTGTTTCACTTGCCATGTTGAATCCGTTGAGGACTCGAGTGGCGGGCACGATTTGGTCTAGCAGTCAGAGCTGCTCAATTACTCTCGACCTGATAATGTTGGTCGAGCTACTTGGATCCACGAGTACACATTTTATTTGAAATGTATTCACGAAGAAAGAGATTACCAGTGCATCATTATGAGGTTGAGACAAGGCCTCGGAGTCCTCTTCGCTGTACGTGAGGGCATCCTCGGGTATGTACCCCCGAGTTCGCTTTTCTCTAGTGATGGATATTTTTGTCTTTCTCATCACGGGCTCCTGGGGATCGTCGACGCCTCCCAAGATCATGTGGATAACATGTTGTGGCCCGTTCACTTCGTTCTTTTTGGCTGCTTCTCTTTCTCGGAACTGATTTTTGGCCCAGTCGCTTAAGAATTCTCGGAGGTGACCTTTATTGAGTAACCTAGCTACTTCTTCTTGGAGTTGGTGGCAATCTTCGGTCCTGTGGCCGTGAGTGTTATGAAATTCAGATACTAAGTTATGATTCCTTTGGGAAGGATCCGACTGTGTAGGCCTGGGCCACTTGGCGTCTCTGATTTTGCTGATGGCCAAAACGATATCTGATACATCGATGTTGAAGTCGTATTCTGATAAGCGCAGTGCCCCTGTTGGCCTCGTGTTTCCATCAAATCCGGTTCTGTTAATGAGTCCCCGAGGATTTTTTCCTCGGTTGATCACTCGATCGCTGCGAGGTGGGTTGCGCCTCGGGGCGTTCCTCCTATCTTCGGTGTATGGCTGGTATCGTTCCTTATTTGGCTTTGGCTCCTTCGTCAGAAGCCTACTCGGGTATACTGAGCCCGAGGGGGCTCCTAGTTGATCATCCTTGACCCTGATCTTTGACTGCTATCTGTTATGGATGTCCGACCAGGTTACGGCGGGATACTCGATCAGATTCTCTTTCAGCCGCCTTGAAGCTACTGAGCTCCGCTCATTCAGGCCTTGAGTGAAGGCCTGCACCGCCCACTCGTTGGAGACCGGTGGTAATTCCATTCGCTCCGTTTGGAAGTGAGTTACGAACTCTCGCAGCATTTCGTTCTCCCTCTGCTTGATTTTGAACACGTCAGACTTCCTCGTCGCTACTTTGATGGCACCGGCATGTGCCATTATGAAGGAGTCTGCCAGCATGGAAAATGAGTCTACGGAGTTGGGAGCTAGGTTGTGATACCACATCATGGCCCCCTTCGAGAGTGTTTCCCCAAACTTCTTCAGTAAGACGGAATCGATCTCGTCGTCTTTTAGGTCGTTGCCCTTCACTGCACACGTGTAGGCAGTAACGTGCTCATTGGGGTCCGAGGTCCTGTTGTATTTTGGGAGTTCTGACATTCTGAACTTCTTCGGAATGGGTTTCAGGGCTGCTTCCTCAGGGAACGGCCTTTGCACGAATTTCTTTGAATTCACACCTATCAGGATCGGGGGTGCGCCCGGGATTTGGTCGACCCTGGTGTTGTACGTCTCGACCTTCTTTTCGTTGGCTGCTATCATTTTCTCGCCTGATTCGATCCTTTTGGTGAGGTCCTCAAGCATTTTTATGATGGCGTGATCGACTATCGACCCATTATTGCTTGACCTCTCCGGTACCTGTTCGGCCAGGGGGCTGTCTCCGGTGCTACCATGCTAGGAGTCTTCTGGTAACTTTGCATCTAAGCAATATCCAGCTGTTGTGCTTGCAACATTTCAAAAATAACATAAAGGCTAACTTCCCGTTCTTCCCGAGCTGGGGTTTTTTGGGCTTCCTGTTGGTCGACTTGGTGTATGCTCCTGTAAGTGTGGGAGCTTGTTTCGACGTGTCGAACGTCACATGAGATTCCGTCTGCCAAAATCGATCTTGGCGCGTTCTCAAGATTTTGTGGCGGCTCACCAACACCTGGAACAGCCACACCATTTTCTCCGTGGTTCTCAATATTGTTGTTTACTAAATCAGATATTTTAACCTGAAATCGAAGATCTTGGACAAGAAAAAGCGTGAAAGATAACTTGCGTTATGTGATGAAACCAGCAAGAAAATAATTACTATTATTTTTTGCCCCACGGTGGGCGCCAAACTGTTTACCGCAAAAATGATAATAACAATTAAATTTGTTGATGGGACTCTAAAAATATGTGATCTATTTTTATGCTAGTTGTTTAAGCAGATGATGCTAAGTGTATGAAGTTTAAAGACGAAATGCGAGCTAAAATGGAGTAATGATTGAACCGATGAGCTAGACGATCAGGGCCTCGCACAGACCGATACGGGGCCTCGAGGTTGGTTCCAAGGCTCGGGCTCGAGCTATTAAGGGCAATCGGGAAAGGGCTAACAGTTGTAAAATAATCAGCAAAGGCTCTTTATGACCAATGATAAGCAATAAATGAAGAACAAGTATGAAAGCAATAAATAAGAGCAACAATATCGAGAGAGTATGTTAGAGAGAAAAGAGAGAGAGTTCTTGTATATTTCGTGCGAACAATTGGAACAATGGTCGCCTTTTACAAAATGACAAAGATCCTCTTTATATAGAAGGGGAATCCCTACACGGTATAAAATACATTAATTGTAAAGATATGGGGATGGAACGGCTAGACATGACACCCTGATTCGGGTTTCAGAGTAGGTTGGTCAGGTTTTGTCAGACTTAGTCGTGTGTCTTGGGAACTCCCCATTTTTACCCTTGCCATGGTCATTATTGCCTCTAGGCCGGGTGTCGACGAACCTCGAGGGAGGGAACTCGGTCACAGCTTTGCGGCCTCGAGGCTCCGAGATGGTCTTCTGCAATGCCTTAATGACGGGAAATTGGACCCTCCGATTTCACCGTATACAATCTTGCAGCGTCCGCAGAACTTGGAGCCCCCATTTACGTTTATGATGTTGTTTTTTCTTATCTTCATTAGACTCTGCTGTATTGAGATATTTAGCATTTCTCTTAAAGCTTGTGACTTATTTCTACCGGGTTTTGGGAGTCGTAATTATTTTGAATTGCAGTTTTACTTGTTTCAGATAATGAGATTTGAGTTTCAGCTTAATATTCAGTCATTTGGTATAATTGTTAGGCATACTAGTCTTAGAGACTAGGTGCAGTCACGACATCCAACGGAGGGGAAATAGGACCGTGACATTAACATCAAAGGACTAAATGATCCGGAGTTTATACATCTTATAATCCTACTTTTGAACTAAAATTGCGTATAGCACATCAAACAATTGGTGCATGTTTTTTGTTTGGTCGGAAAGATAGTTTATATTATATAAAGCTTAAACTGTTGCATTACACATACTAAGTAGATGCACAGAAGGCATCATTTGCACAAAAGTAGAGTTGATTACCAGGTCCCAGTATGGGAAACTTGGCTTGAACTACAAGGAAAACTAGACAACACAGTAGAAGTAGTAGGTTGGACACTCCTAGATAAAGTACTAAAATTATACAAAACATTAGCGGCAGAGAGTGATTATGCTGAAGCAGTAGAGTCAGTCCTAATTAGTCTTCTTTGTAGCATGCCCTGGTGATTCTGTATGTAAGACGACATTGCAAAAAGTGGTGGTCTTTCAAATACACTGCATTGCTCCGTTAAATGCATGGCTCCATATGTAGCTACGCTATCAGCAACACTATTCTGCTCTCTGTAGATGTGTTGTAGTGGTGGGTTATCCAGCTGTAGGAGTAACAACCTGCAGTCATTAATAATATTAGTATATTGTATTGGTGGTGCGTTAAACATACCTATAATTGCTTGGGCGTCAGTTTCAATGGTGAGCGATTTAAGCTGCATCTGTACAGCTATTTTGAGCCCCATGAGAAGTGCTAGAAGTTCTGTTTGAACAGTAGATCCTTCCTTTGTGGTTCCTGCAAATCTTATAATCCAATTCCCATATATGTTCCTAAAAACACCACCAATTCCATATTTTACCTTTGCCTGGGAAACAGGACCCATCAATATTCATTTTATAAGTGGCCTGATTTGGTGGATTTCATTTTATGTAAACGGGTATTCCTGTGTGATGTTTTTTTGAAGGATTTGTAAGATAGTAAAATTCAGCTGCCTTGTTAATTATCAAAGCCACATTTAAGAGTGGTTTTTTATTTTCAAGTATTAGTTTATTGCATACTATCCAAAGCTGCCACATAGCAAAAGGAATTAGTGTTGTATGTGCAATATTGTGAGGAGTATTTGATAAGGATGTGTTCACAAATTGGTGTAACCAACTTAGGTTTGAATGTTGTGATATGCGGGAATTATTATTAATAGTAGGAACCCTTAGGGCTGTCCATAGTTGTCTTGCCTGGGGACATTCCCAAAAAATATGGAGTATAGTTTCAGAGGCCTATTGCATTGTTGACATACAGCTGAATTAATGATACCCAGTCATGCTAGATACATAGCAGTTGGAAGCCTTTCATGGCATATTAACCAGAAGAAGAACCTTATTTTTGGTGGAATGTGTAATTTCCAAATCCACCCATAAGATTGGGAGTTGTGCATGGTACTAGGATGTGTAATTTGTAGTAAAGTATTGTGTATGGATTTGGTTGTAAATATACCATTATTTGTTAGAGCCCAGTAAATTTGATCACACCTTACAGGTGTGGTTGGCATGTAGATATTGGCAATTAGTGAAAGTACCCGTGCTGGTAAAGCAAAAGGTATTGTGTCTAAATGCCAGTTATTATTATGGTAGTAATTTGAGACCAATTTTCTCTCCTCATGTTGTGTTAGAGGCCCTTGTATATAATCTCAAAGTGTTTTATTTTGGAGGATCCAGGGGTCAGTCCAAAACCTAACATGTTTTCCCGTCGTAAGATTCCACTTATACCCAAAACGACAGTAGGACCATCTTTTCATAATGTTACGTCAGGTATGGGAACCTTGGGCTCTTAACAAATTTTGTGGTCGTAAATTAATATGTAATAGTACTTGTGCCCATAGTTGATGGGGGTTATGAAAAAGTCTCCATGCAAGACGTGCATGTAATGCCTGGTTCTTGATACTAAGGTTTTGTATACTTAATCCACCTTGATGGGTAGGTTGTGTAACTGTAGACCACTTAACCAAATGTATTTTTTTCTTTTCTGGTGTTGTACCCATAGAAATTTCGTTGATATCGATTAGGGTAATTAATTATATAAGCAGAAATTTTTATATATTGCATCACATGATTTGGAAGTTGGTTTATAGCATATCTAATTAGTGTAGCTCTTCCTGCCCTTGACAAGAAGGTTGTTTTCCAACCTGCTAGTTTACTTTTGAAGTTATCTAGTAGGAATTGGTAATCTCTTTTTTTTTTGTTTCGTTGTAAAAATGGGAAAACCTAAATATCTTCCAAAGCTTTTCCCTTCTTCCATATGAAATAACTGAAGAACAGTTTGTTTGATTGGTGGTTTGCAATTATTAGAGAAATAAATTTTTGATTTCTCAAAATTTATAGTTTTACCTGAGTGGTGTGTAAACTGACCGAGAGTATCAACAATTGATTGGCAGGATGTAGGTGTAACTTGAGAAGTAAGAATAATGTCATCCGCAAATAATAAATGTGATAGTTGAGGTCTCCTTTTCCCTAAAGCAATTGGTATCCATGTCTGATAGTCAACTGCTGTGTTTATGTTCCTAGATGACATTTCCAGGCATAAAATAAATAGATAAGGTGATAAGGGATCACCCTGTCTAATTCCTCCTGAAGGTTCAAAATAATTAGTTGGATTACCATTAACTAAGATAGAGGTAGAAGTGGTAGTTATACAAGACATAATTAATTTAATTATATCTTTTGAGAAATTTAAGGCGATTAGTGTATGGTGAATGAAAGACCATTCTAATTTGTCAAAAGCTTTTTCAAGATCCAGTTATAGTAGCATATTGAAGTTATTAACTTTCTTTTTTTGAAAATTATGGATGATCTCCTGTACAATTATAGCATTGCCAGCAGCTCTTTTGTTTTTCAGGAAGCTAGCCTGAGTAGGATTAATAATGCGCTCCAGTGTTGATTTTAATCTGTTCACTATAATTTTTGTAATAATCTTGTATATTGTATTACAAAGGCTAATAGGTCTGTATTGTGAAATTGTGCATGCATTATCATTTTTTGGGATTAGACAAATGTAAGTTGTATTAATACAAGGATCTATATGGTGATTTTGAAAGACATTGTGGCAGAAGTCTCTAACAGAGTCACCTATAGTGTCCCAATATTTTTGATAAGAAGGGGGATGAAGACCATCCGGCCCAGGTGCCTTTAGAGGTTGAAAAGACTTTATAGAGTTAGTTATTTCATCATCCTTTAAAGGCTCTATTAAACAAAGTTGGTCCTCTCTTGTTAGGACATTATAAGGCAGGACCGACCTTTTTGGATACGAAACTTTTTTGCTTGTAGTGAATAATTTCTGATAAAATTGAGTAATATTCTTAGTTATTTGATGAGAATTTGTAATCTAATTTCCCCCATGATCCTGAATTGCTGTTATTTGATTATGTCTTCTACGATTCAAAGTAGTTAGGTGGAAAAACTTAGTATTTGCGTCACCATTATTTAACCAATTAATGCATGATTTTAGCTTCCAAAAGTCTTCCTCAAGTCTTAGTATTTGATCATAATCCTTTTGTAATTGTTGTTCTAGATTTTGTAGGAATATACTAGTTGGATAATGAATGAAAGATTGAAGACCATCTAAGCGAGCTAAGATATTTCTTTTTCTCTTAAAAATATTACCAAAAGTTGAGGAGTTCCATTCCTGTACTGTCTTAGTAAATTGATTTATAGCCGGTATTAGATATAAATTATTAGCCCATGCTTGTTTCACAACAATAGGGAAAGATGCGTGTGTTGTCCAAATTATTTCAAAGAGAAATATTTTTTTACGAGGTAATGGCCTATATTGTAGTTCAATTTTAATAGGACAGTGATCTGAGTGTGTGCGTGGAAGGTGTGTTACCATTGCCTCAAGGAAAAGATTTAGCCAGTTATAATTTGCCACAATACGATCTATGCGTTCCAGTATGTTGGCTCCATTATGTCTCCCATTGGTCCATGTAAAATGACTTCCTTTATAACCTAAATCTATTAAGTGGCACTAGTTGTAACAGTCTACTAATTTATTTGAGCGTGCATTATTAATAGGTAGTCCGTCAAATTTATCTGCTGCATGTGTTATTTCATTAAAATCACCACCCATTATCCATGGACCTTTATAATTATCATAAACACACATTAAATTTTTCCATAAAGATTGTCTATGCACTAACTCAGTACTAGCATATATGGCAGTGAATAAAAATTTGCTGGGAAAAGGGTGAACCTGTACATGACAGTGTATCTCCTGCGCTGTAGTTGCCACCTCTTCAACATTGAGAACATTTGTAATCCATAAGATTGCTATTCCCCCAGCCTGCCCTATGGCAGGTACCTCGATCAGTCCGTTGAAGTTGAAATCCTCCTTCAAGTTTTGATGACTTTGACAATGAGTTTCCAAAAGAACAACTAACGAGGGCCTATTGTAGTCGAGCAGTGACCTAAAATTTCTTCTAAAGTCAGCTGATTGTGCCCCTCTACAATTCCAAATTATGAAATTTATATTATTTTTGTCTCGAGCAGGTGACTGCTCCTTGGATTCATCCAACTGCTACTGCTTTCTCCTGGGCGTAGACGAAAAGTGGGAAGTAGTAGCATAGCATATTTTCCCACGTCCGGATTTGTTGTGGGTCTTATTCTTAAGGAAACCTTTATTAGCCTTGGAGGACACCTTACATAGATTTTTCTTTCGTATTCCTTCTTCTGGGCAAAAACTTTTATCCCGACGAGGTATGCATGCACTGGAGGCGTTTCTCTGTTGTAGACGATTGCTTCATCGAGTTCTGCCTGTAGATTCATGTCTTGTTCTGGTGAACTGTGATAGTCTCACCCTTTCCATTATGGCAATGACAATGGTCTCCAGTCATACAAAGATTATTAAGCACAATTCGCATCAAAATTTTAGTGGATCATCTTGCAGGATTTCGCTCGTTTAATCATCTAATTTCTAAACACATGCGTTGTTTCATACTAATCAATATGAAAATTTTATAATGGTAGTAGAAATAATATTAGAATAGCATAGCAATTTATTTCTAGGTAAGAAAACAAAAGAATTAATTAAATATGTTGAAATCTTCTAACAACACTAATTAATGGGTGCGAACGATCCATGAAAGGGCTTCTTATATAATTAAAAGAAAAGAAAAAAAGTAAAGGGGGATGACTTTATAATACTTATTATTAATATTGTACGACGATTTGTTCTCTCGAATAAGATCACTGCATAAGACACTTTGAAGAACAATTTCACATTCCTACTCCATATTACATATAATTGGCTAAAGACAAAAGGACACTAACTTTGACGCTTACAAGAAATGAAAAGAAAATAAAGTAACTATTTCTTGTTGGCTTTTCCAATAGAAGAAACAAGACTACAAATATTTTGAAATAGTTTCAAGTACCTTTCTGTTATTATGTCCCACCGCTTTATCTCCTAGTGATTTGGTCGAGTCTAAGAAGCTGAAAGGTTTTGGAAAAACTTCGCCTAGCTCCTGGTGGTTCCATTAAGCTTAAAGGTTTTGACAAGTTATATGAGAAGGCTTTTTTTTGTCAAGCAAAGAGGCATATATTATAGATGAAGTGATGTTACAAGGAGCAAAGTTCCGTGGTGGTTCGGTGTTACAAAAATAAGGTTGATCACTGCCACCATGGTGTATTACATTACTATTACAAGAGTTCGTCAAGCTGTCTAGACAAAAAGAAATGGGTTCTAAGTGCATAGTTGTACATGTAGTGCGTCTTTGGAGTATGCCCCGTTGGTCTGCTAATAACTCTTGTATTACAAAAGAAGGTGGTTGCAAAAAAACATTTGGGGCATTATGATCTAGGGTTGCCCCATAATTAGCTAGTTTGTCTGCTACTTGATTTTGCTCTCTGTAAGTGTGCATCACCCATGGTCTATCCAGTTGATGTTGTAGGTACCTGCATTCATGAGTTAAGGATGAGTAATGAGGATTTAGGCAACAGAGTAAAGAAATTACCTCAGTTGAATCCACATTGACTTCCAGTGGGGTGAAGTTATGTTGGAGAGCGAGTCGTAAACCTTCCTGTAGGCCAGTAAGTTCCATATAGTTGTGATTTCCCATTGGCCTTGTACCCATAAAACCTAGTAACTATTTGCCTGTGGAATCTCTAATTACACCCCCAAAACTCCGTTTTTGGTTAGGGATACTACATGCTCCGTCAGAATTTAATTTATAAAACCCATTTGCAGGAGGGTTCCATTTAACGTGTATGTGTGCAGGTTGTGTATGGATTGTGTTATGATTGAGAGCTATGTGAAAAAATTCAGATGTTTGGCCTATAATGTGTTGAATATTAGGAGAATGGGTTGTGCCTTCAAAAGTAGTGAGATTCCGACTTTTACATATGTGCCATAGGGCATAGAGAATTAAAATATGGGAGGTAATTGGAGTGTTGGTAGAAGTGTTTTTTAAACCGAATTGTGAAAGTTTTAGTGGGGTGTTCTCATGAAATCTTTCAAGATGATATTAAGATAGATAATGCCTAATCGGTTCCAGACCAATTGCGCTTGGTGGCATTGGAAGAATAGATGCGCAATGGTTTCATTGTTGGACTGGCAGACATGGCAAAGGGTATTTTGGGATAATTGTATATTATGGAGATAACTTGTTGTGGGGAGGCGTTGATGGCTCATAAGCCAAAGGATCATGGGAATTTTTATTTGTGATGGTACGAATATATTGATTACTAATTAGGTCATTTAAATTATCAGGAAGTTCAAAAGGTATTTTAGGAATATTTATTAAGTTCCCTTCAATATATAGTGCTAATTTGGATGATTGGTCATTGCGGGGTAGGGGGCCTTCAATTAATTTTCTAAGTATCAAGTTTCTGCCTATCCAAGGTTCTGTCAAAAATTTGATATGGTTTCCATTTACAGTATGCCACTTTATTCCATTTTGACATGAAGTCCATCCTTATTTGATGGCTTTCCAATTTGAGGAAATATTAGTAGATGTAGTAGTCTTTGATTATTTTGATATTAGGATTGAAGCCCGGTGGGATGAAGGGAATTGAAACAACCTCCAAGCTAGGGATCCAAATAAGACATTATTCTTATCTGAAAGATTATGAATTTTCAGTCCTCCACTATTTTTTGGTAATGGGATATTTTCCCATTTAATAAGGTGTAGTTTACGTTTCTGAGCTGTGGATCCCCAAAGAAAGTTTCTTTCATATCGTTCTAACTTATTTGTAATATTAGTAAGAAGCTTGATCAGTTGCATTACATGATTTGGTAAGCAATTTAGGTTTGCTTTTATTAGGGTAGTTCGTCATGCCATAGTTAAAAAATTTATTTTTCACCCGGCTAGTCTATTTTTGTAGTTATCAAGAAGGAATTAAAAATCGGATGTTGTAGGATTTTTAGTGAAAATAGGATATCCAAGATATTTTCCAAAAGTTGACCCTTCAGTCATTTGGAATGAATGGATCATTGTTTCTCTATCCACTGTGGAATTGTTTTTAGAGAAAATTATTTTTGATTTGGTATAATTAATAGTTAAGCCCGAAACCTTAGTAAAAAGTTTGAGTGTATCAATTATATCATTCATGCTCTTTGTAGTATTTTTTGAAATTAAAGTAATGTCGTCAGCAAATAAGAGGTGAGAGATTTGTGGGCCTTGTCTAGATTATTTGATGGGTTGTCACTTTTTGTAATCTACTTCAATATGTATTTTACGTGAGAGAATTTTCATACAGAGGATGAAAATATAAGGTGATAGGGGATCCCCTTGACGAATGCCTCTTGAAGGTGAGAAAAAAGGGGTAGGTTGTCCATTAATGAGTTTTGAGATGGAAGTGATAGTAATGCAGGACATTATTAATTTGATCAAGTTAGATGGAAAATTGAAGTAATGGACATGTATAAATCCCCAAAACCGGAAGAAAACAAGTTTTTTAATGGTAACCATTACAAAATACTTATAGATGTTAGCTGATCATTGATCACAAGTTAATTACTCTCTAATGATTTTCTGCAACGGATGAAATAATTCTTCATTATTTATCACGTTTTCATTCTTTGGGATACAATAAGGCTTACAGACTTTATGATGTAATAATAAATTTTGCAATCAAACCATTATTTTTATTTGATAAAGCGGTTGAACTTACACGTGTGACTCTTTACCTTTACTAATGAAATGTTTCATGTTTGAATTTGTAACAATCCGGCCGGTCGTTTTGAGAGTTATAGCCCCGATCTCCTATTAACTTCTTCCCCAGTATCTATTTCTGCTATTGTGACTTGCCAGGAGGTTTCATTTTGGTTCTTGGAGTGTTTTGGCACACTTAGTCCCTAAAGGGAGGCTTAAGTCTTAGAATTTGAACTGTAGTTGGAATTGTGTGAAGACGAATCTAGAATGTAGTTTCGTCGATTCTGTTAGCTCTGTTGGGTAATTTTGGGCTTAGGGCCGTGTCCGGATTGTATTTTGGAAGTCTGTAGCTTATTTAGGCTTGAAACAGTGAAAGTTGAATTTTTGAAGATTTTGACCGGTAGTTGACTTTTTGATACCGGGGTCGAAATCCGATTCCGGAAGTTGGAGTAGGTCCGTAAGGTTGAATATGATATGTGTGTACAAATTGGGGTCAATAGGTTTCGGCGTCGGTTGTAAAAATTTGAATTTTCAAGTTCTTTAAGTTTGAATCGGAGGGTGATTTGTGATTTTAGCATTGTGTGATGTGCTTTGAGGGCTCTACTAAGTTGTATGGTGTTTTAGGATTGGTTGGTATGTTTGGTTAAGGTCCCGGGGGCCTCAGATGAGTTTCGGGTGCTTAACGGATCATTTTTGGACTTAGGGAAGTGGCAGATTTTTTCTGTAAATTGTTGCAGAGATTTCCTCCTTCGTGTTCACGAGGGGTGTTCTGCGTTTGCGAAGAGGATCTGGGGCAGGTGGAAATTTAATGCTTCGCGTTCGGGATGTTGGTCCCGTGTTCTCGAAGCTCTGAGGTCATATGCCTACGCGTTCACGAAGAGGGTCCCACATTCACGTAGAAGGGTTTGGTTGCGGGGTCCCCTGGGCTTTTGCCTACGAGTTCGTGAGGTTGGTTACGCTTCGCGTAGGGTTGAGCTGTATGTTCTTTGCGTTCGTGACAAGGTTATCACGTTCACAATGAAGAATTTCTGGGCCAAGGCGAGTTGTGCTTTGCGAACGCGAGGGGCCTTCCGCATTCGCGAAGAAAGAATCACTAGGCAGTATTGAAAATTTTAAAAATGAGGATTTGGACATTTTAATGAAAACTTGAGTTTGCGAGCTCGGATTTGGACGAGGTTTTGAGGGATTTTCAGAGATATCAATTGGGTAATGATTCTACACTTGATTTTGGTTATATCTCACTAATCTATCATTAATTTTGTCATTTAATTTCGGATTTGGGGTGAAAAATTGGAAAAAAAATGAGAAGAGTTCTTAGGACAAATTTTGGGGTTTTGATCAAGATTTTGGTATCGGATTTGTGTAATTTTGTCCGAGTGAACTCGTAAGTGAATGGGTGTTCATAATTTGTGACTTTTACCCAATTTCGAGACGTGGGCCCGGGGAGGCTTTTTGAGCGATTTGCCAAATTCTTGCTTTAGCTTTAATTTCATTAGCTAGATTAGTCCCTTGTAGTTATATTTATGTTATGTAATTGATTTTGGCTAGATTTGGGCCATTCGGAGTCAGATATTCGTGGAAAGAGCATTCTTACGGATTGATTTAAGCTTGGTTTGAGGTAAGTGGCTTGCCTAGCCTTGTGTGGGGGGAACTCCCCTTAGGATTTGGTACTTTTTTGATATATGGGCGCAGTGTATGTGAGGTGACGAGTACGTACACGGGCTATTTGTTATCAAACACCGTTTTCACTAAGTAATAACCTGTTTCTCCTTATTTGACTACACATATATAACCATCCTGTTTAGGTTAGAAAAGCATGCCTACGTGCCTATCTGAACTCTCTGCAGCATGTTTAGTGAAATTCCTCTTTTTAATTCACTCGAACTTAGTCTAAATTGTAGGTTTCCTTGTTGTAATTGTTATTTCTGTTGGTGGAGCTGTATATATTTACTTTGGGACTACAGAACGGTATTTCGGGAGATCCCCTGTACTGCATATTTACTTGGGGACTATGAAACGGTATTTCGGGAGATCCCCCTGTTCTGCATATTTACTTTGGGACTACGGAACGGTATTTCGGGAGATCCCAGCACATTTACGTTTAGGACTACGAGACGGTATCCTAGGAAATCCCCTGTTATTATCTCTGTGTTCTGAGCATTTTTTTCTATGATTACATTCTTGTTAGATTTTCGTATTTATTCTTAAAGCGATATTTCATTCTGTCTTATTTTATTATATCTATTCCAGTAGGGCCTTGACCTGATCTCCTCACTAATCGACCAAGGTTAGGCTTGGCACTTACTAGGTACCATTGTGGTGTACTCATGCCCTTTCCTGCATATGTTTTTCATGTGCAGATATAGGTACCGCTAATCAGCCACATTATCAGTGAGGCGAGGCAGCTAAAGAGACTTCAACGTACATTTGTCGCGTCCGCAGACCTCGGAGTCCCTATCTACTCTTCCCCATGTCAAACACTTCTTTTATTTCCTTTTGTTAGACTCTGGAGTATAGAAATACTATTTTCTTTCTCTAGTTTGTGACTTACGATAATCTGGTTTTTGGGAGAGTTTTTATACATTTTGAGAGTGATTATTGTATATGCTGAGCGGCATCTTAATTTCTTATTAAAAGTTTACCTTTTAGTTGTTAACTTTTGAATTATCGTTTCATTTTCAACAAATATTAGGCTTACCTAGTCGTAGAGACTAGGTGTCGTCACGACGGTTCACGGAGGGGAAACTTGGGTCATGACAAGTTGTTATCAGAGCTCTAGGTGCATAGGAGTCATGAGTCATAAACCGGTTTATAAGAGTCTCGCGGATCGGTACGGAGACGTATGTACTTATCTTTGGGAGGCTATGGAAATGTTAGGACAATTCCACCTCATTTTATTCCTTGTCTTCGAGATTATTGACTTCGAAGTTCTAAACTTCTGTCTTCTATCCTCTCACAGATGGTGAGGACACGTGTAGCTAAAGATAATCAAGCACCCGCGCCCCTTGCTAGAGCCGCCAGAAGCCGGGGCTGGGGTAGAGGCCGAGGACGCCCATGGGATGCAGCTAGAGCCCCCGAGCAAGCTGCTATAGAGGAGCCACTAGTAGCTCCAGTCGGAGCGTAGGAACCTGAGACGCCTACTACTACTGCACCAACTCTTCAGGAGACCTTTGCACAATTCCTAAGCATGTTTGGTACTCTAGGTCAGGCAGGGTTGATTCCCCTTGCTCCAGCCACTTCTAAGGGCGGGGGAGGTGCACAAACTCCCACCGCCTGCATCCTAGAGCGGCGGGTTCAGGTTGATCAAATTCCAGAGGTTATACCGGTACCACTTGTAGCCCAGTCCAGCCCGAGGGTAGGGCAGCAGTCTCAGAGGAGAGCAGCGGAGGATCGAGAGGTACAAGAAGTACGACCCTCCTACATTCAGTAGTCTAGCGTCAGAGGATGCTCAAGTATTTCTGGAGGAGTGCCGTCGTATCCTCTGTACTATGGGCATAGCAGAGTCAAGTGGGGTTTCTTTCACAGCTTTTCAGCTTCGAGGAGCAGCCTATCAGTGGTGACTTCCTTATGAGTTGGATAGTCCGGCGGAGGAAGCTTCACATACATGGACTCAGTTTTGAACATATTTTTGAGAGAGTATGTCCCTCAGAGCCTCAGGGACGCATGGCGCATGGAGTTTGAGCAGTTGCGCCAGGATGGTATGACTGTTTCAGAGTATGCAGTCCGCTTCAGTGACATGGCTAGACATGCACCGGCCTTGGTTTCTATAGTTCGAGAGAGGGTCTATCGGTTTATTGAGGGACTCCATCCCAGCATCAGGACTAGCATGGCCCGGGAGTTAGAGATGGATATCTCGTATCAGCAGGTTGTGACTATTACCAGGAGAGTGGAGGGCATACTTGCTCGGGATAGGGAGGAGAGAGAGGCCAAGAGGTCTCGAGAGTCTGGCCATTATTCTAGTGCTCGTGCCCCAACTGCAGTTTATCATGGTAGGGGCTATGTGAGTCACCCCATTCATTCAGCTCTTCCAGCCGCCAGTGGTATTCCAGCTCCTCCTAGACCTCAGGAGCCTTATTATGCACCCCCAGTATCTAGTGTGCCTCCTGCACGGGGTGCTTTTAGCGGTCAGTCTAGCAGACCAGGCCCGAGCTAGCCACAATCGCCACGCCTTCCTAGAGCTTGTTTTGAGTGTGGCGACACTCACCATATGGTGAGGGATTGCCCCAAACTTAGGATGGTTGCACCTCCACAGACTTCTCAACCACAACGTGTTCCATAGGGTTCTCAGGCTATGATTACGGCACCAGCTGCCACTCCACCTGCTCAGCCAGCTCGAGTTGGAGGTCGGGCACGTAGAGGTCACCCTAGAGGGGGAGGTCAGGCCAGATACTATGCCCTTCCTGCTCGTACAGAGGCTGTTGCTTCTGATTATGTTACTACGGGTATTGTTCCGGTCTGTCATAAAGATATATCGGTTCTATTTGATCCAGGATTCACTTATTCCTATGTGTCCTCTTATTTTTCGTCGCATTTCGGCGTATCTTGGGATTCTTTGAGTTCCTCTATTTATGTGTCTACTCCTGTGGGAGATTCTCTTGTTTTGGACCTTGTGCATCGGTCGTGTTTGATTGCTCTTAGTGGTTTTGAGACCATAGCCGATTTATTATTGCTCAGCATTGTAGATTTTGATGTTATCTTGAGCATGGACTGGTTGTCGCCCCATTATGCTATTCTTGATTGTCACGCAAAGACCGTGATGTTGGCTATGCTAGGGTTACCGCAATTAGAGTGGAGGGGTACCTTAGATTACACTCCCAGCAAAGTTATTTTCATTTCATAAAGCTCAACGAATGGTTGAGAAGGGGTGTGATGCGTATCTAGCCTATGTGAGAGATATCAGCATTGATACCCCTACAGCTGAGTCAGTTCTAGTAGTGAGGGATTTCCCTGATATGTTTCCACCTTATCTTTTGGGCATGCCCCCCGACCGAGATATTGATTTTGCATTGATTTGTTGTCGAGCACTCAGCCCATCACTATTCCTCCTTATTGTATGGCCCATCCTGATTTGAAGGAGTTGAAGGAACAGTTACAGGAATTGCTTGATAAGGGCTTTATTCGGCCCAGTGTGTCACCTTGGGGTGTTCCTCTCGTGTGAAGAAAAAAGATGGTTCTATGCGTATGTGCATTGATTATCACTAGTTGAACAAAGTCATAGTGAAGATCAGGTATCCTTTTCCTCGTATTGATGACCTATTTGATCAATTACAGAGTGCCCGAGTGTTTTTCAAGATTGATATGCGTTCAAGTTATCATCAGTTGAAGATTCGAGAGCCAGATATCCTAAAGACTGTTTTTAGGACTCGGTATGGTCATTACGAGTTCCTTGTGATGTCATTTGGGCTGACCAACGCCCCATCATCATTTATGCATTTGATGCACAATGTATTTCGGCCTTATCTTCATACTTTCATCATTGTGTTTATTGACGATATTCTGGTGTACTCCCGGAGTCGGGAAGATCATGAGCAACACCTGAGGACTGTGCTTCAGACCTTGAGAGAGAAGAAATTATATGCAAAGTTCTCAAAATGTGAGTTCTGCTTGGATTCCGTGGCATTTTGGGTTACATGGTGTAGAGTGAAGAATCAAGGTGGATCCGAAGAAAGTGGAAGCAGTGCAGAGTTGGCCCAAACCGTCCTCAGCTACAAATATCCGGAGCTCCCTTGGTTTGGCAGGGTATTACCATCAATTTGTTGAGGGATTTTCATCTATTACAGCACTTATGACCAGGCTTACCCAGAAGGGTGCTCCGTTCAGGTGGACGGAGGAGTGGGTGGAGAGCTTTCAAAAGCCTAAGAAAGTACTATCAATTTATTTTCAATCGTGGATAGTAGCCAGAGGAAAAGAAAGCAAAAGCGATGGAGACGGGGTGGGGCCTGTAGCTCAGAGGATTAGAGCACAGACAAATAATCCCTCCTAGAATTTTTTGTTCCCCACATTTATCCCCTGCTTCCTTATGTCTAGTAGTTTCCAACTTCCAATCAACAACTGGAAAATTCAAAAAGAAATATTTTATAACTCTAAAAGTTTTAAAAGGAAAAATAAAATATTCTTAACTCTTGGGCTCAGGAATTCCTGGGGTCTATGTCAATTACAAGGACAAAAGTAGATAACGATTTAATAACTATCTTTGTAGCCCCAGAATGTTTCAGTTTATGCTCCTACAACCCTAATATGGTATTGCCTTCAGGTTCGAGGTTTTATACAGTTTATTGTGATGCGTCGCGAGTTGGCCTCGGCGCGGTGTTGATGCAGGACCGTAGGGTGATAGCCTACGCGTCCATACAGTTGAAGGTACATGAAAAGAACTATCTTTCCACGACCTCGAGTTAGTTGCTATTGTTCATGCCTTGAAGATTTGGAGGCATTATTTGTACGGTGTCCCTTGTGAGATCTAAATCACAGGAGTTTGCAGTATCTGTTCAAGCAGAAGGATCTTAACTTGCATTAGAGGAGGTGGTTAGAGCTGCATAAGGATTATGATATCACCATTCTGTACCACTCTGGGAAGGCCATTGTAGTGGCCGATTCATTGACTCGCCGGGAAGAGAGTTTGGGGAGTTTATCATATCTACCAGCAGCAGAGAGGCCCATGGCATTGGATGTTCAGGCCTTAGCTAGCAAGTTTGTGAGATTGGTTGTTACTGAGCCGAGGCGAGGGTTGGCTTGTGTGGTCTCTCGGTTTTCACTTTATGATCGTATCAGGGAGCATCAGTATGATGACCCTTACCTACTTGTCTTTATGGACACGGTTCAGAACGGCGATGTTAAGCAGGTCACTATTAGGGACGATGGTGCGTTGAGGATGCATGACAGGCTATGTGTCCCCAATGTAGACGGATTGCGCAAGTTGATTCTTGAAGAGGCTTATAGCTCGCGGTACTCCATTCGTTTGGGTGCAATGAAGATGTATCGGGACTTGAGGCGGCATTATTAGTGGTGTAGAATGAAGAAGGACATAGTAGAATATATGGCCCGGTGTCTAAATTGCCAGCAGGTGAAGTATAAGCATCAGCGGCCAAGTGGATTGCTTCAAAAGTTAGAGATTCCATAGTGGAAGTGGGAGCAGATCACTATGGATTTGGTTGTTGGACTCCAACAGACTCACCGGAAGTTTGATGCAGTTTGGGTGATTGTGGATAGGCTGACCAAGTAAGTTTATTTCCTTCTTGTGATGACTACCTATTCTTCCGAGCAGCTGGCTCGAGTTTATATCTGTGAGTCCAGTTGGACAAGGATCTATCTTATGTTGATGAGCCAGTGGCTATTTTGGCAGGCAGGTTCGAAAGCTGAGGTCAATGAGCATTGCATCAGTCAAGGTCCACTGGCGGGGTCAGCCGGTCGAGGAGGCGACTTGGGATACCGAGCATGATATGCACAGTCGTTATCCTCATCTGTTCAGCACTTCCGTTATGTCTCTATGCTCATTTGAGGACGAACGATTGTTTTAAGAAGGGGAGGATGTAACGACCCTGCCGGTCATTTTGAGAGTTATAGCTCCCGATCCCCTATTAACTGCTTCCCCCGTATCTATTTTCGCTATTGTGACTTACCAGCATGTTTGATTTTGGTTCTTGGAGTGTTTTGGGACACTTAGTCCTTAAAGGGAGATTTAAGTCTTAGAATTTGGACCATAGTCAGAAATCTATGAAGACGACTCCGGAATGGAGTTTCGTCGATTCCGTTAGCTCTGTTGGGTGATTTTAGGGTTAGAGCTCCAAATTGTATTTTGGAGGTCTGTAGCTTATTTAGGCTTGAAATAGTGAAAGTTGAATTTTCGAAGATTTTGATCGGTAGTGAAATTCTTGATATCAGGGTGGGAATCCAATTCCGGAAGTTGATGTAGGTCCGTAAGGTTCAATATGACTTGTGTGCGAAATTTGGGGTCAATCGTACGTGGTTTGATAGGTTTCGGCATCAGTTGTAGAAATTTCAAGTTTCAAGTTCTGTAAGTTTGAATCGGAGGGTGATTTGTGATTTTAGCACTGTTTGAAGTGATTTGAGGGCTCGAATTAGTTCGTATGGTGTTTTAGGACTGGTTGGTATGTTTGGTTGAGGTCCCGGGGGCCTCGATGAGTTTCGGGTGCTTAACGGATCATTTTTGGACTTAGGGAAGTGGCAGATTTTTTTGGTCTTTGTTGCACAAGTTCTCTTCTTCGCGTTCGCGAGGGGTGTTCCACATTCGTGAAGAGCATCTGAGGCAGGTAGAAATTTAATGCTTCGCATTCACGATGTTGGTCCCGCATTCGCGAAGCTCTAATGTCATATGCTTACACGTTCGCGAAGAGGGTCCCGCGTTCGCGTAGAAGAGTTTGGTTGCTGGGTCCCCAGGCCTTTTCCTACGCGATCGTGAGGTCGGTTTCGCGTTCCGCATAGGGTTGAGCTTAGTTGTCTTCACGTTCGCGACAGGGTCATCTCGTTCGGGATGAAGAATTTCTGGGCCAAGGCGAGTTGTGCTTTGCGAATGCGAGGGGCCTTCCGCGTTCGCGAAGAAGGAATCACTGGGCAGTATTAAACTTTTCAAAAATGAGGGCTTGGCCATTTGTTTTAAACTTGAGTTTGAGAGCTCGGATTTGGACGAGGTTACATGCCTTAACTGCCTATCTAAATTCTCTGCAGCATGTTAAGTGAAATTCCTGGTTTTCCTTAACTCGAACTTAGTCTAAATTGTAGGTTTTCTTGCTTTAACTGTTCTTTTTGTTTGTTGAGCTGCATATTTACTTTGGGACTACGGAACGGTATTCCGAGAGATCCCTCTGTTTTGCATATTTACTTTGGGACTACGAAACGGTATTCCAGAGATCCCCCAGCACATTTAAGTTTGGGACTACGGGACAGTGTCTTGGGAGATCCCCTATTGTTATCTCTATGTTCTGAGGTGTTGTTTTTCCATGATTACATTCTTGTTAAATTTCAGTATTTATTCTTACTGCGATATTTCATTCTGTCTTATTTTATTATATATAATCTAGTAGGTCTTGACTTGATCTCGTTACTACTCGACTGAGGTTAGGCTTGGCACTTACTGGGTACCGTTGTGGTGTACTCATGCCCTTTCCTGCACATGTTTTTCGTGTGCAGATCTAGGTACCGCTTATCAGCCGCATTATCAGTGAGGCGAGGTAACTGTAGAGGCTTCAAGGTATATCTGCCGCGTCCGCATACCTCGGAGTCCCTATCTACTCTTCCCCATGTCAAACACTTCTTTTATTTCCTTTTGTTATACTCTAGAGTATAGAAATACTGTTTTGTTTCTGTAGTTCGTGACTTACGATAATCTAGGTTTTGGGAGTTTATGTACATTTCGAGAGTGATTATTGTATATTCCAAGTGAAACTCTAAAGTTTCTTAATGCAGTTTGAGCCATCAATGGAACGTGCGAAAACAAATCCGTCTTATTCAAAACTCAAAGAGGACATGGCCTCTTGTGTCCAAGAGGACCAAGAAAACAAAATCCAAAAAGAAAGAAAAAACAGACCAAAAAAGAACAAAATAGTTCTAAGATTGCCTCCTAACTTTCATGCCAAAACTTGACTAGCCCAACTAGATAGCATTTCA
This sequence comes from Nicotiana attenuata, assembly GCF_001879085.1. Classification (NCBI taxonomy): domain Eukaryota; kingdom Viridiplantae; phylum Streptophyta; class Magnoliopsida; order Solanales; family Solanaceae; genus Nicotiana; species Nicotiana attenuata. The sequence goes on from NC_031990.1 coordinate 3,064,769, forward strand.
ACTAAACTAAACTAATCAAAACCCATGATCATGTTGTTGCTAAAGCTCCCTATCATCCTTTCAAACTTGACCATCTTCTTCCTCTCTGGCTCTGTTGCCTTGTCATGCAGAGAAGCCGGTGACGATGATGGCAAGATGACTTGTTCACTTTGAGCATTGGCAATCCTCTTAAGCCTCTTCTCACTTATACCAAATGCAGCTGCAAATTCTGGCCCTCTCAAGCTCTGCATCAATGAGTTCTTACCCACCAAGAACTACTGATGGTTTCTCCTTGCTGATGTCGTGAAACCAAAGAACTCAAACGGGCCATTTGTTGAAGCAATTTGGCAGAAGGGGAAGTACCTCGGCACCCAAAAAACGTCCCCTTCTCGTACTTTAGCGTTCATGGCTAAAGTCCCATTTGGATACACAATTTGGACTCTGCCTGTCCCTTTCAACACTATTCCATACTCTATTGCCGTTGGATTAACATGAGGTGCCATCATGGATCCCTACATTAACCAACAAACTTAGATAAACACATGTAACAAAGAAAAAAAAACACACTATTACGATACATTTTGGACCATGTCAACTAAGATTTGCTGTCACAATAGGAGATTTGAGATTTTTCTTAATCAAAGTTCACCACCTGCCTTAGGCAAATTTACGATTTTTAAGCCATTGACTGCGTAGGATCACTGCACCACCATGCTTAATTCCGTGACTGTAATTTCCGAATTTTTATAATACATATTTTCATGTATGATGACCTTGAATAAAGAGAGGGTCCTTACCGGAGATAAATTGACAAGATAAACGCCATTTCCAGATATCTTTAGAGGGGAATAATTAGACTCATCCAACTTCTTGCTCCATCCATAGTCGTTCTTGAAATCGGCTTTCCTGTTGTAGAGATTATACGCTGATGGAGCTTTATGATTCACTCTCTCGACAACATCTTCCCTGTTTAACAAAGTAAATAGAAATTTTCTCAATGACCATGTGTATTCCTCTTCCTTTGGGGTAGTTTCTTCCTCAAAATTCACAATCCTCTTCAAGTGAGCTAGTCTCTTGTGGGGTTCTTGGGCCAAGAATTTGGACCAAGTGTGTGTGTGATGAGAACGAGATAAATGCACGATCGGTCCGGAAGATTGCCTTGCCAAGAACGTGCTTAATTCTGCTATCGATACCTGGAGTTATACAATATTTATCTTGATTCAGTTTTTTTTATTTTCCACTGACAAATGTAGCAAGAAAAGGTAATATACTTGAATACTTACATTAAGAGCAGTTGATAATGTAGTATGGTCGAATCCATCAAGAATGGATGTAGGATAATTTCCACCACCAATGAAGAAAGACTGCAAAATAGTTACATGAGTTACTAAAAAAATTTTGGAAAAAAGGACTATAAAACGTAAGACAAGAAATGGATTAAATCACCAATTTTTGAGAAATTGGCTTACGGTACCTGAAAAGCATGCCATCCCATGGATTCAGAGGTAACATCAATACTGCAAATAATGTGAAGTCTCTGGTTTTCAACTCTATTCTCCAAATAGAAAGCTGATCCAGCAGGAATTGTGTACACATCTCCGGGCTTCAAACCCCTTTCTGCTAATTCATCCCCGTAGATGTGTCCAACTCTTGCTTCCCCTGTATTCATTTCATAGAAAATGAACATTCTGGCTTATTATGAAAAGGATTTAACCTAAAGACACTGACATTCTTTTTTAAAAAATCAATGTTATTTTAACATATTGTAGCAGACTTATTTTTTGGGCACTTTTATTTATTTTAAATTACATGTAGTTATCTTTTATGTGATCTGATAGCGTAAAAAGTCTAAAACACTGTCGAAGGTAAAGCCAAAAAATTAAGTTTACCATGGTGAACAAAGAGGAGAAGATTAGAATCAAGGTACTGAGGGATGAAGAGGCTATTGGGTTCCATAGAGATGAAACCAATATGCATTGGACTGTGGAAAGATGTTCCTCTACGATATCCACCATTCACCAATTTCATGACCCCAGCATCAGTTTTCACTACATCATGTAAGTGACGCAGCAAAAACCATTTTTCTCCTTGAGTTCTTTGCTCACTTTCTTCCTCATCTCTTTCTCTCCAATGCCCGCCAACAGAGGCCACTAGTGCAGAGAAAAGTACCAGCACTAATAGCAGCAGACTCTTTCTTTTTTCCATATTTTAACTCGTAATAAATTAGCAAGTTTTCTTTAATCAGTTTTGGTTCACTTGTGACTGAGGTGAAGAGTCTGTAACTGTTTATATAGAGGGAATGGTGAGATTCTAGTGGAGCTGTTGTCAACTGTGAAAGATTTCTAGGCATTTTAGGAGATCCTGAAAAATATATGGAGAACTGATGAAAAGTTGTTATTACTAAACGATGTAGCAAAGTTCAATTTGATGACCACTTCAAAAGGCTACTCTAGCGCAATAAAAGAAAGGATTTATAATGACACTAATTTAATAAATTAACAAACATACAAATTTTCTTACACATTTAGTTTTGGCTAAAACAAATGTTATAGAGTTGACCTATATTATAAAAAAAGCTTAGTTGTTGATCAGACTAATAGGTGACGCTGGTGCCCTGTTCTACGCTTCTATCTTAGTCCATCGCAAATTTCGGCAGTCGGCAGCTATTTTTATATTCATTCTGTTAGCACAGTAAATGGATATGGCGAAAAATAGCAGCTGCAGGAAGAGGCCTATTATTCTTATTCCGGAGCTCGGGGCACAGCGAGGACGACTACGGCATCTGCTTTGGTGGAGGTGACGCAACTAACAGTTGGTAGTGTACTCTTCAAAAAAAACCCAGATCTCAAAATTGAATTTCAAATGCGACTCAAGTTTCTTTTTACAAGATTTAAGATCAATTTCCTGCAAGTTTTTGCTTATTGGATTGCAGAATCATACTTAGATAAGTAATTTCTTGTCCAATTTGACTTTACCCCTCTGTTTGAAGACCTGCATAATTAACTTTCTAACTTTTCTGTTGGAATGACAAAGGGACCATGCATGACAATAACTTCTAATACCTTTATTGCTGTTAAATACCTTCATTCTCCACCATAAGCTAGAGGAAAAATATATGTTTGGTAGTGGTGGATCTGTTCTTTAGAGATCATAGATCCGCCACTGTCTATTAGCTGTCGTCCAGCAAAATTTATTTTACAAGGATCTCACACATGGGAAAATAACTCAAGATGTCATGTTTTGTGGTATGACCAATTCTTCTGACTTAACATCTCCGCAAAAAGTCAATTCTCCATTCAATAGATCTTTTGTGATTTTGTCAGCTGGAATTTTGTTCCCCTTCCCCCCGTGTCTGCGATGGTTCTGTGTGGCCCACTCCTTCATGGCAGCAACCCAGGTATATTTCTGCTTCCTTGTTGATTTGGTATATGAGCTGTTCCTTTCCACATGAACTTCGAAATGTTGTTGACAATGTTCTCCATCCCTCGGGTCGCCTTGACATGTGCCATTGAATATGTTTAAGTTATTGAAGACTCGGTATGTATAAATTTTAGATATCTCTCCCTAGCTTCTGAAAATTTTCCTTCTCCCTTCTAAAGTCAGGATTAGCATTTTACATATTCAGTCCACTCTTATTCAATTTAAGAAACTTCTCCTTCTTTCGTCAAACTCATACAGTTTAGCGCATCTTCTTCTACTCCATTAATTTCAAAAGATTCATTGTTACTCAAAGATCCATATAACTGATATCGATTCCACTTGTAAAGGCTCCCAATGCCCCTCATAACTAATGACACCGGTTACTTTTCTTTGTTTCCTATAGCATGTTTCAATAGTTCACTTAGACATTTGGCATGATGGCGCAGATGGAAATCGAAGACTCTTAAGTAGTTTTCTAAGTTCTTGGTTTGACAATGTAGTCACATATAAGATATTGTGGATACTCTGTCAAAACTAATAAAACTTGTCTATGAGTCAAACAAATTGATAATAGGTATGTTGGAAAAAAACTGTAGGTTTAGAGTACAACTAAATACCAAGATAGCTTATCTAACACAAAGAAAAACATTTAGTTCTCACTTCTCAATAACACTACAGCTCTCTATGTGATTAAGTTTAAAACAAGCTATAGAAGTTGAGTGCAACTAAATAGTATGTATAGGTGGTGGAAAATTCTTAATTTCTTTTATTTAGTTTGTTATGATGACAAAGATTAACAAATTCAAATTTTTCGGTACTCATAGATGTACAATACAGGAACATCGTTGACTACAAGTACAAGATATAATTCTGCAATATTGGTAAATCCATTCTATCCGTAGGCTGCAGAACTGATGAACTGGTATAAGATACATATACGAAAGTACTACAACAATATACTCATGGACAAAAAGATAATTATGTAAATCACCAAAAATGATATATATATGCATGTGTCTATTTATAGGGTGAAAGATAATGAAGAAACCTTGAGCACATATACACAGAGTAGTTCTGCAGAGACAACTTCATCGCCTCTGAGGCTGTACCAATTGCAAATATTCAATCACAACCAGCGCAATGCATGTATCATATACTACTATCTATTTTGGTGGCAGAATACATCCACAACCTCTTAAAGTTGTCCTCACTTTTCACTTAGACACTTCATCTCAAGTTTGTTTCATTTGAACACTTTAACGAGGTCTTTACTGTGTCATTTAATCACAATATGCTGACATGGCAAAGAAAGTGTTTCTTACATTATTCAAGCGCGTGGAGTCATCCCGAAAAACAAACTCACATTCTTCTAGCGGAAATGTACAGCTTCTGCCGAAAAAAATTCAGGCCAACTTCTCTTTTCTTCTCAACATGATCTGGGCTCACCAAATTCTCCATACTTCTTTTGAATTCTGTCGGATTCCCGATCAACCAGTCCCTCGTTTTTTGCGTGCCTGTGTGGCTTTCTTCCCCAAAGCCATGTTGTTTCATAGGGACAAGAATAGATTAAATTTAGTTCTTCTAAATCAAACAAAAAGTAAGATTCTTCTCAAATCTAAAAGCTATCTATATTTATTCTTAAAATTTGGGGGGGGGGGGGGGGGGGGTATTACGAACTAGATCTCGATTTACCATGCTCCACTTCCACCACTACCCAATATAGATTGGCCTCGGAACATTATAGCCTTAAT